>NC_088361.1:31643125-31675625 GCF_034508935.2 Berghia stephanieae
GGCGGGGGGAGGGGGAAGGGAACTCAGTTTCTAGAATGTTCAGCTCACTATCAAAGGGACAGATGCCGGTTCGGAGTTTATTGAAGGTTATTTTTTCTCAGACCCCTCTGTCTATCCAGCAGTATTTGGATCAATTATAGGTCTGGCGGAAAGTACTTTGCCATGGTTTACGTTCTACTTTAAGAGGAGTTGCAAGCAGTTTTTACTGTTCGTGTAACGCTACAGAAATCAGGATAAACTCTGACTCTATGGGCCCTAAGGGCCTGAAAAATTACATTTCTCACAACTTATTCTAAATGACTGGTAATCCTAATCCTTGCCCAAAAGTCACAGTTTTCTGAAAATTTTGTGTGGCTCAGCGGTGCGGTCTTTAGTTCGTACTTGCAAGGTACAAGTTCGGTCACCCGCCGCTGCGCTGTGTGGCCTTGCGCAAGTCACCTCGCCCCAGCCCAATTTGAGGAGCTGCCTGCGACTGACCCCTGGGTTAATCCAATCTTCCCTTTGAATAGATCCTAGAGATACATTTCATCTCTGACGCCTATGTTATTCCAGTCTTCCCTTGGAATAGATCCTAGAGGCACATTTTCCCTATTGGATGAATAAAGGGAATTTTATTCTATTTTAATTAATTAATTAATCATTTATTTATTTAATTTGAAATTTCTTTTTCTCTGTGGCTTTTTGAACTGCTCTGAAAACCAAATATTTTAAGAGTTCGACATCTATCTATTCCTCTCGTGCCAAAGGCTGCACTTTGATCTAGCTTGGTTTATGTTAACCAGAAAGTCACAGCTTTTTCTGAAAAAAAGATGTTATTCTAGGTTAATTATTATATTTTTTTTTCTCTTTGACTTTTGAATAAATTTGAATACCATAATATATTAAGAGTGCGACATCTTTTCCTCGTGTGAATGGCTGCATCTATATTTTGGCTTGTTTTATGTTCACCACAAAGTCACAGCTTTTTCCGAAAATTTAAATGATTCTTAATTAATAAGAATAATTTTTTTTCTCCTTGACTTTTTGAATAACTTGTAAAACTAAATATTTCAAGAAGTTCGACATCTTTTCCTCGTGTGAATGACTGTATCTTCATTTGACTTGGTTTATGATCACTTGAAAGTCACAGCTTTTTCCGAAAACTCCTAGTTAATTAGAATATTTTTTTATTTCTCTTTGACTTTTTGAATAACTTGTAAAACTAAATATTTACTGAAGTTCAACATTTATTCCTCGTGAAAATATCTGAACCTTGAAATCTAGCTTCGTTTAGGTTTTCTTAGAAGTTTTGACATCAAAGAGTTACAATATCTTGGCGGGTGCAGGTAACCTAATTTCAGACAGTAGCAGCTTTCTGGGTAAATCGGTTTAACGGTGCGGCTATGAGGTCTTGTGATATGATACTAGCTTTCGGATCAGAAGGTCCTGGGTTCGAGCCTTGCTCGGCGCATAGTTGAGTCCCCGGAAAAGACTCTTTACTCACATTCTCTCACCGTACTCAGGTGTAAAATGAGTACCTGGCCGTCAAAAGCTTTGTATCTGTCGGAAAAATTGTAATACCGCCTAACAGGCGTCATGTCTCCTCCTACATGTTCACGTGTTGCTGTTGGTCATGGATCCTTAGTAAAGCGCTTTGAGCATGTTTCGTGGATATTACTCTTTTTAAAAGCTCAAATTAAAAAAAAAAGTGATTAACCACGAATATGCTGAGTTGGATATGGCATGGTATGTGAAGTACTTTTTGTCTGGCGCTTTTGTCTGATATAACGACTCTTTCACAATGTGTGCGACGAGATAGCTAAGCTGTCTTGTCACAAATGTCAAGCAATGTTAAGTGTGGTCAGTGGCCTGATGAGTGACAGTGATCATGCAAAATTCTGGTCCTGACGTTGTGCCCTTGTGTGAGGTATTTTACACACATTACCTCACTCGACTCAGATACGAATGAAGACCTGGCTATAGACAGTGACGGATATTGTAAGAGTGTTAACGCGAAAAGGACGTCTAATACACTGTATGAAATGAAAATTTGGTTCCATATGACCTGCAAGGGAAATAAATGAGGATATTTGAGTATGGGAAATCCATGGGAATGCGATATTTAAATGTTCATATTTATTATATATATCAGGAAACCCCATTGTGGAGTATCTAATTATTTTCTTGATCGAGAAACTTAGGTCCTATTGTTCATTATGCTGCACTGTACTGCGGCTGACGCCTTGCTTATTTCTTTTGTTTTCTAAAAATTGTAATAGATCCTAAAGATAACTTTGCCCACGGGATGAACGAAGGAACCTAATTCATATAAATGTATCTTTCAGTTTATCCCGTGTGTGTCTTCGTTGGAAAGACATGAAATGAGCTGAGCTGACTGGCCCAGGACAGAGATGCCTGAAGGAACTTTGTTGGCGCCCTCTGTTCCGCCAAGGAACCAAAAGGATAAAAATAATTGAGCTTTTATATAGCGCGATATCCACTAAACGTGCTCAAAGCGCTTTACAAAGGGTCCCTGACCAACAGCAATACGTAACACATAGAACAAGTCATGACGCCTGTTAGGCGATATTACAATATTTTTTTTCCGTCAGAGACAACACTGTAAACGGCCAGGTACTCATTTTACACCTGAGTACGGTGAGAGAATGTGAGTAAAGAGTAATTTCCAATGACTCAACTATGCAACGAGCGAGGCTCAAACCCAGGACCTTCCGATCCGAAAGCGAGTGTCAGACCACTAGATCACATAGCCGCATAAGTAAGTAATTGTCTTCGTTATCAATGCCCCCACCTTCCGCATCAATTTCTTATACAATAGCAAACTCGCATACCTTTCTCCACGTTGAGTCGGCGGTTCAACGACGGACATAGTCAAGCGATATTTAGCATTGTAAGTGACCAGATGGAAGACAATGATTTCAAAAAATCTATCCTTTGTGTTGTGTCCTTGTATAAGACACTTTACACACTTTACCCCAGAATATTCAGATGTGAATGAACATCTGGGAAAAGACAGTGGCGATCACATTGTTATAATAATGGCTGAACTAAAAGGATGCCTCACAGGCGACTTGCAACATGAAATGTACTCGAATTTCATATGGCCAGTTGGGGAATAAAAGAAGTGTTTGAGGAGCGCATTGATAATGGCGCATCGGTTGAATTGCTATATGAAACGCGCATATTCATCTATTTACTGTTCGTTTGTTCATTATTTTATTATTTTAAAAATTTAAAGAATTCTTATTTATGTATGTATTTATTTATTAAATTAATCTGTTTATTCCCTCATTTATTTATTAGTTTATTTATGAAAGTTGGCTTGACCTGGTCCTGGTTTGCAACTGTACAAGGCAGGGAACTGAAGGGCCGGGTTTGGGCGAATCCAGTGAGAGGGGCTCGGGCCGTCGATGGCTACGGCCGGAGTGACGGGAGGACAAGGCATTCTGTGTGGCGTGCGTGGAACAGTCAGCGTCGCTGCCCCCACTCGTCTTTTTATTATTTCTTTTATCTCCAATTTACTTCTCCTTGCAGGGGGCCTGTCTTCTGTCTGTCACGGTCTTTTAAGACAAGCGCTCGAAACAAATTGTCCAAAATTGTTATCCGTGATTGATAATAAATTAGTAATTAATTGTGCTTTAACTGCTTTGTTGTTCTATCTATATCCAGCTGGAGGACGTGAGTTAAAAAAAAATAAAATTATTGGACTTGTATTTTGGTAACTGGTGTGTAAACTGGTTTGTGTTGATTCAACAATGATAATAATTTGATGTTTATTGACAAGGTAAGAAACAGTTAGTTTAACTTAATTATAATATCATATTATAATAGTAATAACGCATGTATCTATGTACACCTTTCTTTTTCCTCATGTTTGCTGCTCATTATAATGCTCGTAAGAGGATTAAAAAAAAAAAAATTTTTTAAAGTCAAAGAACCCCCCCCCCCCCAACAAACAATACTAAATTAGACTGAGACAAACCAAAGATAAATATATACCCATAATACCACCAAAACAAAAAAAAACAAAAAAAAAACAAAAAGAAGAAATTAAAAAATAAAAAATAAAACAATATTTAAAAAACTAAACAAACATACAAAAACGAAACAAAACAAAAATCTAACATAACAATACCAAAAAAGTAAGAAACAACAACAAAAACAAAACAACAAGCAAACATACACACACTCACAGAATACCTTATTATTATAGTTTTTAAAAATAAAACTGATACTTTCCATATTTATGTAAAATATTTTCAACTTATGTTGGGATAGATTCTTATTGGTCTCTCGTCTATAACACTTGATTCATTTTCCCGCTCAGGCCACCGTGATGAAATC
This sequence comes from Berghia stephanieae, assembly GCF_034508935.2. Taxonomy (NCBI): domain Eukaryota; kingdom Metazoa; phylum Mollusca; class Gastropoda; order Nudibranchia; family Aeolidiidae; genus Berghia; species Berghia stephanieae. The sequence goes on from NC_088361.1 coordinate 31,647,470, forward strand.
TTTATATTCGTTATATAGATGCGTTCGTCTCATAATTCAATCATTGAGCAAGGGCCTGCATTATTGGAACAAAAGCATCTTTTTTCTTCTTGCAAATTCTACAACAAAATTGTTAAAGCTTTTGATACCGATGGACGTATCTTTAGTGTTAGAAAGCGAGTCAAAACTATTATTGGAAATGTTCGATAAAATTGTTCAATTCTATTTATCATTCATTTTTTATTTCATTTTAGATATCTATCTTTAATTTCAACATCAGTGTAACTTTAAAGAAAAATTATAAATCTTTGAAAGTTTTAACCGTGACATAAAAAGAAAAAAAAGTAGATCGCATTTATATAGCGCTTATACATGGACAGCCAATACCTTGCTCTAAGCGCTTTATAAGTAGAAGAAGAAAAAAAAAACCCGTCTGATGATGGACATACATTTAACACATAGGAAAGGAATAGAAAAGGCGTGTAGGATTCCGAGGTGAACTAAAGGGAGGCCTTCCGAAAGCTCCTACATCCCCAGGATTCTTTGTTTTTTATAATGTTCTAAAAAAAAAGTCTCCCCCCTCCCAAACCCCCTACTAGAACATTATAAAAAACAAAGAATACTGGGGATGTAGGAGCTTTCGGAAGGCCTTCCAAACTAAACTTTGGCCACCGCGCAGCGCCATCGAGCTCACAAGAGGGACTGGACTACCTTATTCTTTTCTTGCTCCAGACTTAAAAGAAGATCCAACAGCGGGGCTTGATCCACGATCCTTCAGAGGTTAGTGTTATACCTTGTGCGCTTTGTGGTCTTGTGGTATGACAATCGCTTTCGGGTCGGAAGGTCCTGGGTTCGAGCCTCGCTCGGCGCATAGTTGAGTCTTTGGAAAAGTATCTTTACTCGCATTCTCTCACCGTACTCAAGTGTAAAATGAGTACCTGGTCGTTAACAGAGTTGTCTTTGTCGGAAAAAATTGTAATATCGCCTAACAGGCGCCATGTCTCATTCTATATGTTACGTGTTGCTGTTGATCAGGCACCCTTTGTAAAGCGCTTTGAGCACGTTTAGTGGATATTGCGCTATATAAAAGCTCAATTGTGTTTGTCCACCAGGCCATCTTGCCAATGGGATCTCATTACAGATAAAGACAAATAGTCTTTTGTCTTAACTTGAAGGAGGACATTCCAAATATCCATCGTTGTCGGTAGCACGACAATTAGGCTTGTCAAATCTAAGACAATTCAGTCAGGTAATGGCTTGTCTTACACAAAGACGAATGTCCTCTCCAATATAGATATTATGAAGTTGACGTCAAGATTTTGTTATTGTTTTTTGCCATCCACGTTTATGAGTAATTCTCACTAAACTGTATTAACCAGACTATAAACGTTTTGGTGACACAGAGCTTTGTATGTTGGTTCATTATACTTCCGGATGGCAATGTTGTGAGCGTCTTAGCCAAGAGCATACTATCTATAGATAGTATGCGCTTTGCTAAGAAGCTCACAACATTGCCATCCGGAAGTATAACGGACCAACACACAAAACTAGGTGTAACTTTGAACGTTTGTAGTCTGGTTAATGCAGTTTAGTGAGAATTACTAATAAATATGGATGGCAAGAAGCAATAACAAAGACCTGATTGACGTCATCTTCGTTTTAACTATAAGTCTTACTTACTTATCCCCATCGAACTACGGGACGCATAAGGAATCTACTAAGGACTTCCATTTCTAGAGGGCTGTATGGACACCAATGTTATTCCTAGTGAGGCCAACCTCTTTAATCTCTTTATCCGCGGATCTTCGTTGATATGAATGATTAAGAATACTTAAGAGAGAGAGAGAGAGAGAGAGAGAGAGAGAGAGAGAGAGAGAGAGAGAGAGAGATAGATAGATAGAGAGAGAGAGAGAGAGAGAGAGAGAGAGAGAGAAAGAGAGAAACAGACAGACAGACAGACAGACACACAGATAGAGAAAGTGTAGACATAAAGGAGAGCTCTAGAGATGGTATTAGAGAGAAAGAAAGAGAGAGAGGGGGGGGGGGAAGAAAAAAAGTGAGAGAGAGAGAGAGAGCGAGAGAGAGAGAGAGAGAGGGAAGAGAGAGAGGAAGGGGCTAGAGAGGTATTAGAGAGAGAGAGAGAGAGAGAGAGAGAGAGAGAGAGAGAGAGAGAGGATAAATAGACATAGATACTTCAATGACTTACTTTTTCTGTGTCAGGGAATTGTCGTGTCTCTTTTTTTCCGCAGCCAATTGATGGATATATGAGTAGTCAGTCAGTGGTGGGGAGACATAGTATGTCTACACATATTATATGGAGATATATAGGTTGACAGAGAGATACATAGCCGGGCATACAGATTAATAAATCCATAAATTGAGCTTTATATAGCGCAATATCCATTAAATCTGCTCAAAGCGCTTTACAAGGGTCCCTGGTCAACAGCAACATTTAACATGTAGGACGGGACATGACGCCTGTTAGGCGATATTACAATTTTTCGGACAAAGACAACGCTGTTAACGGCCAGGTACTCATTTTACACCCGAGTACGGTGAGAGAATGTGAGTAAAGAGCCTTTTCCAAGGACTCAACTATGCGCCGAGCGCGAGGTTCGAAACCCAGGACCTTCCGATCCGAAAGCAAGTGTCATACCACTAGACCACATAGCCGCACAAGGTCTAACACTAACCTCTGATGGATCGTGGATCAAGCCCCGATGGGCAGATGGATATATAGATAGTATGCAGATGACGTCACTCAGGCCTTTGTTATTGTTTTTGCCATCCGCGTTTGTGAGTTGTTCTCACTAAACTGTATTAACCAGACTATAAAAGTTCATGGTTACACAGAGTTTGTGTGTTCGTCCGTTATACTTCCGGATGGCAATGTTGTGAACTCCTTGGCCAAGCGCACTCTATCTATAGATAGGGAGATGGATAGATATGGTCGTGAGAAATTGATATACATGGATCATAATATTATTGTGTCCTCGAGATTTAAGGAGCGCGAATTATCTCAGCTTTAAAAAAAATATTCCGATAAATTTGTTTCAGCCATTTTATGCTGAAACAAATCTGTCGGCAAAGGAATATTAAAAAAAAAAGAGATGAGGTAATAGGTATAAAAAGAGATGGATATATATATATATATATATATATATATATATATATATATATATATATATATATATATATATATATATATATATATTGATTTTAGAAAATAAAGTAGTCCGTCAGTGCCATCAGGCCGATGGAGCCGGGAGTTTATCCCGATTTCACAAGCGTGAAATGGTAAATAACAATTGCTTGTTACCCTTTTGATGAGAAGTTAGTCTATCGCAACGTACAAATAGACAGAGAGAAAGATAGTTGGATATATATATATATATATATATATATATATATATATATATATATATATATATATATATATATATAGAGAGAGAGAGAGAGAGAGAGAGAGAGAGAGAGAGAGAGAGAGAGAGAGAGAGAGAAAGAGTGAGAGAGAGAGAGAGCGAGAGAGAGAGAAAGAGAGAGAGAGAGAGAGAGAGAGAGAGAGAGAGAGAGAGAGAGAAAGAGAGAGGGAAGAGGTGTGGGTTGTAAACGGTATATCATAATCATTGTAATAAAGTAACCACACTCTGGTAATACTTTTCTCTTTGCTTGCGTTTTTCCATGTCGGCGGGTATTACATAAAGACTTGGGATCATTTTTCCAGCCAATCAAACAACGTCTCTCACTGCTCACCAGCTCTTTACTGACGGGCATGGATGGAACAGTGGAAAAAAAATAATAAAAAATATGTGAGAAATTGCCTGACACTGACAAAACACCTTTTCAACTTTGTACTTTTCATGTTGATATATTATTAGAAGAATGACTTTTAACTTGCCAACATGGCTTAAACCTGAGAGTTCTCCTGAAGGATTATATTATTGCCTTCATTAAGTCTTGTGTTTGTTTTAAACAAGTTGCGGAATCAGGGGGGGGGGGGGGGGGGTAGTAGTCTATCTATGAGATAATGTTGTAAAGTAAGCGTTTTAATTTCTGACCAATTAAAAAAAAAACAAACAAACAGCATTTTGTCAGTGTGCGGCTGTATACACATGGTATTTGGTAAATCTAAATGCAAAACAAACAATGTTTCGGCAATGGACCTTCATCAGTAGACATACACACTCCAATTACATTCCTTCATTTTCGTCAGATGACAACATATTACGCAGATAAAAAAGTTACCATACTTCTCATAGATGGTAATGCCTGACGATATCAGGTTAACAAAAACAAGTTTTGATATCAGATTGTCACTCGATAAACTGAACTAAAATATGTTAAGCTCAAGTAGTAACAGTTAAATGCTTAATAAAATGACCTTTCCATCAGAAATACAAAATCAGAATCGTTCAAGGGACTCCAACCGTTTCTCCCACCGCGCACTGACTTGCAAGCCATTGGGAAAACGTACGGAATTCCAAAAAGCATGAACGCATGAATTTTGATTACCTACCCTAGCTAAAGGCTATCTTCTTTTGGCTTTTTAAAAGAGCCAAAACAAATCTACTGTCTACTCTAACTCGAGAGGCCTCACAATTACCTCTCGGTGTCTCAAACAATGACCCGTTTTGATATGAAGTTTTTGTCTGCCAATCGTGGCCGTTCCTCTTGACATAGCGGTCAGTTTTTGTAAATCTTTATTGTCCACGATGGAGAAGATTGGCAGTTTTGGTTAACGCCTTAAAAATGAAATATATAGTCCCAAAAATATAATTCGCAATTAAAAGATTTGAACATGAGAACCATGCGATGGCCCCAGTCGCGGACGATGTTCTGTTTCCTTGCTTTCTGGCATTTATATGGCACTGCCTCTTTCCTGTCACGATTTTAAGAAGTGGAGGAGAGTGTGGCATCTGAAAATAGGTGTGTATGATTATAGACAAAGCTGGGTGAAAAACTAAAAAAATATATATACATCCAACTCCCCCCCCCCCCCCCCCCCCCCCCCTAATAAAAACACGTCCGCGCGCACACACTAAGACACACACACACACACACACACGCACACAAACACACACACATACACACTCACACACGCACATTACATAAATCAAAACAACTTCTTAGCGAAACTTCTGGAACAATTGCAGTTAAAGACGGCTTGGAATTTCAAACGAAAGAGTACGAGAATTCTTTTCTTTTATCCCGGAATCACTTTGAGCTTTGTTACTTCAATATTAAAAGAACTTCCAAATGTGAATCTCTTTTGTCTTCCTTTTTGGTTTGACTGAAATAGACCACTTGGCCTCAAAAACTGTTTATATGAACTTGATATTATCACGTGACAATGTTATTTTTGTACATCAATGAGCCAGCGTCGCTTATTCTTCTTTAGTCAGTTGTAATTAGCCGAACATATAAAATGTGGTTTTAGTTTATTGCACCCCTATTTATTCACTCCTTTCTTTTAATGTAAAGAATAACAGCTTGTTCTGAAAGCAAACGCTGCATTATCTTGAAGAGCGATATAGAATGTTGGCTCTACGCACATCAAATACTTCGAGTCATTCGTTCTCCATCTCGTTTTGATACAAATCTATGCTATGGTGTGAAAAAAGATAAATTAATCATCTCATTTCTTTTCCCTTCTCTGTTTTATCAAGATCTCGCTGAATTAATTGGCACAGTACAGATTGCACACATCAGCATTTGGGTCTAATTATTCCGTATACTTACAAAATAAATTTTGAAATAATTTGGCCACAGATTTTTTCCTACAAATTTTCAATGAATTTAGATCTCAACTGTTTATCGTGCTTAAACCTATGACTTTAAATAATCCACAGGTTGAAGAATTTTTGACAAATTGATAGTCATCTCAATTCATTGAACATTTGATGTTAAGTTTGTATGACCAAAGTGAAAAAAAGCGTTTTGTCAACGCAAGGCAGAATTTTATACGGTACGTATTTTATAATTGGTTTAATTACAATTTGGTAAAGTTTTAGGGTGCATTCCATTAACGAATGACTTGGGGTGTATCAGGTTTGAATAGCTTAACAAACATTTAACAAGAAAACTGCTGTACTGGATAATGACACGTATTCAAAATTTGGCCAGAAAACTCATCCTTCAAATATCGATCGATTTAAATGACTCTCATTCTGGCAAAAACTATCAAACCTATGACTTCGTGAGGCCCCAGGTTTGAGAGTTTTTGCCAAGATGTGGGTCATTTAAATCGATCGATATTTGAAGTACGACTTTTCTGTCCAATTTTTTTAATACCCGTCTTTCAAGAACGGGAGTTAACTGTTTAAATTGCCTTGCTATTTCAATGCGTAAGAAAACGATAAGACCAATCCAGTCATTATCATACGGCATTTACCAACCTAATGAAATTGTAGGTAATAGAGACATAGATTGCACACGGATGGAGTCCTGGAATGTGATGGACGCTCAACACCCGTCGGATCAAAACAGTTGTAAAAAAATTTGAGCTTTTATATAGCGCGATATCCTCTTAATGTGCTCAAAGCACTTTACAAGGGGTCCCTGACCAACAGCAAAATGTAACATGCAGAACGAGACATGACGCCTATTAGGCGATATTATATTTTTTTGCCGACAGAGACAACGCTGTTATAGGCACTCATTTTACATCTGAGTACGGTGAGAGAATGTGAGTAAAAGAGCCTTTTCCAAAGACTCAACTATGCGCCGAGCGAGGCTCGAACTCAGGACCTTCCGATCCGAAAGCGAGTGTCATACCACTAGACCACATAGCCCCACAAAGGTTATGTCACGTTGGGCTGATTTCAATGCTGAAAATTGACTTTATAATAAATAAACAATATGACACTTGGGTTCTGATTAAAACTCGAGTATACGTGGAAATTTAGCGCAATAGAAACCAACCGTATTCAAAAAAGCGAGTGTCATACCACTAGACCACATAGCCCCACAAAGGTTATGTCACGTTGGGCTGATTTCAATGCTGAAAATTGACTTTATAGTAAATAAACAATATGACACTTGGGTTCTGATTAAAACTCGAGTATACGTGGAAATTTAGCGCAATAGAAACCAACCGTATTCAAAACCGACAGCAACACTAAATATGTAAGACGAGACATGACTCCTAGTCGATATCAATAGTTTTTTTTTCCGATAGAGACAACGCTGTTAAAGGTCGGGTACTTATTTTACATCATCATCATCATCATCATCATCATCATCATCATCATCATCATCATCATCATCATCATCACCATTATTATCACCATCATGATCATCGTCATCATGATCATCATGATCATCATGATCATCACCATCGTCATCATCATCATCATCATCATCATCATCATCGTAATCATCATCATCATCATCATCATCATCATCATCATCATCATCATCACAACTTCCCTCTCCTCCTTTTCCGATTCCTCCTTCCATTCCAACTCCATATACTCAGTCTCTATACCTCTCATCCATCTTCTCATTGTCACGTTCTACCTACTCTCCCTCTAACTCCCATTCTCCTCCAATCTCTTCTCTTCTTTCTCTTGCATTACATCCACGACGTCAGAGAAGTCACTAATTAAACCACTCTTCCCTATAGATAGTTCAAAGATGACGTCACTCAGGTCTTTGTTATTGTTTTTTTTGCCATCCGCGTTTATGAGTAATGCTCACTGAACTGTATTAACCTGGCTATAAACGTTCATGGATACACACAGTTTTGTGTGTTGGTCCGTTATACTTCCGGATTGCAATGTTATGAGCTTCTTAGCCAAGCTCATACTATCTATTCTCTCCATCATCTCTTCGTTTTTCTGCAATCCAATCTTACTCAAAAACACATTAATTATAAAAAGGAAAACGCCTCGTACTGTAAAATGAGAACATCTCAACCATTTTACCAACGACTTGACTTCAAAAACCTATTTTATGAGAGATCTCATAACCAGAACTTCCCAAACCACCCCAACCCCCTACCCAATTCCCCTCCCCCCTCCATCCACCCTATCATCAAACTAACAAGACTGGACACAAACCCATTCACCAAAGATTTATTTCAACATTCCTGCCCCGTCCAAACCAGACTCTCTACCGGCTATTTTCCGTGTACTTAACGTTAATCTCTATTATTTAATGAATAAAAGAAACGACATACAAGGAGAATTAATAAATGTTGGACGTCCGTGAACGGAGAGACAGATTACAAAGGATAACCGTCGAGGTCCAGTGAACAGTGACCAGTGACCAGTGAGACGATGCAGTGGACACAACGTTACATCAAGGAAACACGCTTTATCAGACGTCTTATGTCTTATCTATTTACATAAAATTTCTGGGCGCATAAAAACATTCACATCAAACTCCTTGGGACAAAAATATCAGGATAAAAGAATACTGGATGTAATAGATTGTGTGCGCTAGCCTAAGAAGCTCGCAACATTGCCATCCGAAAATATAATGAACCAACACACAAAACTATGTGTAACCTTGAACGTTTATGGTCTGATTAATACAGTTTAGTGAGAATTACTCATAATCGCCGTTAAGGGCAAAAAACAAAAAAACAAAACAATAACAAAGACCTAAGTGACGTCAAATTCGTTCTATCTATAAAAATGTTGTTGCTTGAAGGTCGAATGGAAGCTTTGATTGAATTAACGAAGGCAGATGATATAAAAGTAAGAAAGAGAAGAACAACAAAAACAAAAAAAAAATACAAAACAAAAAACAAAACCCAAAACATGCAAAACAACAAACGAATAATACTCCTCCCACCCCCCCCCCCCCCCTCAAGACAACAACAAAAACAAAAATAAAAACAAAACAAAACAACCCCCCCCCCCCCCCAAAAAAAAAAATAAATAAAAACAAATAACAACCCCCCCCCCCCACAAAAAACAACAACAAAACAACAACAACAAAAAAAAACCCCAACAAAAATAAAAAACAAAACAAAATTAAACCAGAGTATTGCAACGAGAAAATGCTCTCTAAATTTGCCGTTCCAAAAACATTAGCTGAACCAGGAGTCAAGCGTAAAGGAACAAATTATCTTTCTGAATAACATAAACTAAATTGCGCATGAAATTTGGCATTTTGACTCAATCTGCTATTTATTCAGATAAAATACTCACAACACCCACCAGCCGGATATACCGCACCAACACACAAAACTATGTGTAACCTATGTGTGATTGGTACAATTTAGTGAGAACGCATCATTAAAATAGATGTTTAGAAACAACAACAAAGAGTTGAGTGAAGTCAATTTTGTCCCTGAACGAAGGCTACCGGTCGAAAAACTTCTGCGCGCTGAATGGCATTAAGTAGCTTTGATGTACCATTAAAAAAATTTTTTGGATGACCTGATAAAGGTACCCGTTTGGATAGAACATGAATACCGCTCTACACAACGTCTCGTTATTGCTCTGTTCTTATTCTTTTCCTTCTTTGATCTTATTTCTGCATAAGTCGTGCGTGGATACAATTTGGAGAACCGCGATATCAAATTAGATGAAAATAATTTCATTTTGTGGCCCAGTTAATGATAAAATAAGTGTGTATTGGAAAAAAGTGGGCAGCGGACGTAATACGGTGTCGGTTTACGGTGAATTGAGATCGACCTTTAGAGTAGAGGTTACCTAGAACTATAATTTGCACGACCACGGGATAATAATCAGTGATAAAAGTTGGGAGATGGGTTAGTATTTTAGTACTAGCAGTTCACAGTTGCTATCTCTGTTTACGCTCCAGTAGTTAGCCGTTATTATACAGTTCATCATGGTTATTTAGGAAAACAAATTGCATTCTCGACCTTTGCTATTTTAATCAGCAATAAATGCAGTGCTGATGTGTGAGTATAATAACTGGGTGAGGTTATTTGTGGCTCGTCGTCTCAACGCGGTATTTAGTCTGGGTAATTTTGTTGCTGAAAATGGAATTTATAGAAGGGACGAATTTTACATCATTCAGCTCTTTGTTATTGTTTTTAGCCAGCCATGTTTATGAGTAGTTCTCGCTATATTCTATCAATATGACTATAAATAGTATGCGCTTGGCTAAGAAGCTCAGCTAAGAAGCTCACAACCTTGCCATCCGGAAATATAATGGACAGACAGAACTCTGTCTAACCATGAACTTTTATAGTCTGGATAATACTGCTAAGTGAGAATTACTCATAAACGTGGATGGCAAAAAACAATAACAAAGGCTTAAGTGACGTCATCTTCGTTCTATCTATAAACGTTCAAGGTTATATATGATTTTGTGTGTTGGTACGTTACATCCAGCTGGCACATGTTGTGAGTATTTACGTAAACGCATAACATCAAAAGCAGAAAATTGAGACTTTGATCAAGTTAATACGTTTTATTATGAAGAAATATGTAAAGTTCTTTAAGCGAAAAAGATTTATAATTGATATTTTTGATAATTTAAAAAAAAATACTTCTAACCGAGTTTTTGCCAAAAGGTTCTTCCAGGCTTTGTACCGATTAGAGACGTCCGGTCACTTTTGTGCTTTGCCGGTTTCGAGCCATGCACGTGCATCTCGTTACAACTGACTCTAGAATAATTGCTATTTTGTTTATTATGTTTTATGTATATTGTTATTCGTCATTTATTTATGTCCCGGACTGTATCAATCTGTAACCCGAGAGGTTTAGTGATTGAGTGTTGTGACATCTGCCTTTGAACCTGTTGGTCCTTGGTTCAGGTTCCGCGGGGAGAGGGTCAAAGTTAAGTCCCAGGAAAAGGCTCTTTATTTACATTCTCTCTCATCGTACGCCGGTGTAAAATGAGTACCTGGCCGTTAACAGCGTCGTCGTCTATCGGAAATAAATGTAATATCGCCTAACAGGCATCATGTCCTGTTGGTCCTTGGTTCAGGTTCCGCTGTGAGCGGGTCAAAGTTATGTCTCCGGAAAATGCTCTTTCCTGATATTCCCACATTGCACTCAGCTATGAAATGTATACCTGTTAATAGCATTGTCTCTGTCTGAAAGAGAGAAAAAAAATGTTAATATAGGGAATGAGATTAGCGGAAGAGTAGCGTCCCTTGATTGGACGTCACCGGCGGAGAAGTTATTTGTAAACAAACCAGCTACAAGCCAAACGCTCCAAATACAAAATTTATTATTCATATTTCTGTACAAAAATGCATATCATAATCAACGTTATGCATTTTTGTACAGAAATATGAATAATAAATATTGTATTTGGAGCGCTTGGCTTGTAGTTGGTTTGTTTACAAATAACTTCTCCTCCGGTGATGTCAAATCAAGGGACGCTACTCTTCCGCTAATCTCATTCCCTATCGCCTAACAGAACAAGAGTCGTGTTATGTCATGTTTCGTCCAACATGTTAAGTGTTGCTATTAGCTATAGATCTCGTGTAAAGTACCTTGAGCACGTTAAGTGGATACTGTGTTAAATAAATACGCAAGATTTAGATCACAAGTTTGACAAACAAAGGGACAGTTTTCAATCTCAGGGACAGTGATTTGTTAGTTGGGGATCTTAGATCTGACAAAAGCAGTGTCAAATAGACTTTTATTGTCCTAAATAAAAACAGCAAGGTGGAGTTGAATGTCATTAAATCAGAACGTAAATACAACCTATATTACCGTACTACAAAAAAAATAAAAAAATAATCCACATACATTTCTTTTTGCCAGAACACTAAGACTTGCCCTCCAAATAACGATCAGTTAAAATGACCCGGGGGTCCCGATAACTCAGTTGGTAGAGCACTCGATTCACAAGCATAGGGGCCGAGATCGATCCCGGGAGCAGTAGAGATTTTTTATCTTCGCAGTTAATGGGTAGCTGAGTCTTGGCTGATAGAACTTTGCGATAGACTAGCGCCCTATCCAAAGAATAGCAAGCAATTGCTATTGTCCGTCTCACGCTATAGAAACCGGGATAAACTCCGAATGGCTTTGAAGGTATACTTAAGGTGACCCACATCTTGTCAAAAAATCTCATGTCTGGGACCATGAAATCCCAGGTTTGAGAGTGTTTGTCAAGATCAGGGTCATTTTTTTTTCATCAATCGTAATTTGAAGGACAATTTTTCTGGTCAAAATTATTAAATTGTACTTTTTCCGACTCCAGCAGTATAGAGATGAGTATCTAATGAGCAAATCTTGTAATTGGATGGAACAAGTGGTGACTATACCATTAAAGTAACACCCTATCAGTCAAATACACGCCAAAGTTACCATTTACTCTTATTTCGTCATAAGGTAATGTTTAAGTTTAGTTTATTTTGACTTCCTTTATCCTCTCATTGTTGAGATTTAGGGCAATATAGGGTGTCTAAGAAAAAATAAAACAAACAAACAAACAACACACACACACACACACACACACACACATATATATATATATATAAATTATTTTTAAAAACAGAACAACAACAACAATAAAATAAAAAATAAAAACAAAAATAAAACCAAAAGTTAAAAATAAATAAAAATAACCAAAAAGACAAAACAAAACAAAAAATATACAACGAAAAACGCAAAAACCCCCAACAAAACACCCCCTCCCCCCACAAACAAAAACCAACAAAAGTAAAACAAACAAAAAACATGACAACCAATCCAGAATCAAAACAAAACACGCACAACTGGACTCGAACCCAGGACCTGAGAAACAAGCCTAATGTCATACCACTCGACCAGAAAACCGTTGGGGTTGAGGGCAATAAAGGTTACTGACATTTTATTTGACGGTTTCAAGACTCGAGTGTAAACTCTAATCCCGTGAAAATTCCACAAGGAGGAGATTTAACCCTTTAACGCCAAGCCTGAAGTCCTATCAGATTATGAATATCTCCAACTTTTTGGTTAAAAATCTGGATTTAACCATTTTCATCATGAGAACAATAACAGTCATGCGACTCAGACAAAAAAAAAACCCAACAAAACAAAACAATAATATAAACAATTAAATAGCACATTTCCAAGGAACAGAGTACCACGAAAAAAAAAGCTTTTACACTCACAATTTTGTAACCAAATCCAGGTGTAAAATGAGTACTTGGTCACAACGCGGTTTCTACCCAAGAAGTCTTTTAACAGCGCCTGGTTCATGTTCGAGCTGTTGTTGTCGCAGTTTATGCCAGTTTATGAAGTGATCTGAACACATACTTTTTAAAAGTAAATATCGCACCATATAAAAGCTCATGATTTCTTTTTTAAATTCGCCATCTTCCTTCACACAAGTGATAGATACGTTGAGCTAATGATAAAAATGTTCGTTTACTTCTTTTAATTCAACCATAAGACTCGGGCAATTCAAAACAGTCAGATAATAATATTATATTGGGTTAAGTAAAATCAAACAGAGCATGTAAGGTTTAACTCACTCAACCCTAACACCGACTATATTAGTAGTATACCCGGGGTTACTTGTCTATTTATTACATCATTTTTCTGAGACAAATTATATGCGTAGTATCAAAGCTATTGTACTTGATTTTTACATGTTAATTATGGTAGTTGAATAAAACACTCTATGCACATTCTCATTTTAATACATTTTTTCCAATTTTGAAAAGTAGCAAAAAATTCTAGGATTGAGTGAGTTAATGAATTCAAACCGATGAAAACATTGTCAAGCACCTCCTCATGATATCTGGATGATTTAGATATTACAAATTAGATTCATAATCAAACAAAATAGACATAGACTGATTTGATAGGGTTTGTTTTGGAGTGTTTATGTTTGATTTTTAATGTATGAACAACCAACAAATAATAATTAACATTCAAATGTTATACCTGCATTTCAGAATATGGTTCGATCCGATATAGAGAAACAGCGGATCACAATAAGTGCAGTAATAAACTAATGGGGTTTAATGATAATTGTTGTTGAGGGGACACAAAACCATGTACTTTGTCATCCTCTGATAAAACATATTCTTAAAATTTTGGCCAGAAAACATGTCCTTCAAATATCATATCCGTCGAATAAAATGACCATCAAAATATCGTCAACAACTTTCACAACTTGGACCTTCTTGAAGACTTCATTGAAGTCCCAGGTTTGAGAGTTATTTTTTGACAAGATCGAGGGTAATTTAAATAGGTTATTTAATAGTTGAAGAACGAGTCTTCTGGCCAAAACTTTTAAAATGCTTTTCTTTTCTTTATTATGTCAGTGCTGCGCGTTATTTGCATCGAATACAAGCGCCACTGTCTTCTCAAACTCTCATAATATTTATGCTTGAAATACCAGACTGGTAACATTGTAACCAAGGCAAATGGATTCATTGGGTGGTCTTTTCTTTGTTGATTTCAGTTCTTTTGTAAAGGTCAAATTAGACATTAATTTCAAACTCATTTCTTTGTGATTACTTCTGTTGCTTTGTTTGTTTGTTTGCTTTTTTTCGTTGGGTGTGTGTGTGTGTGGGGGGGGGGGAGTTAAAGGAAATAGCAGTCGCCGATTGCTGATGACTGTTTTTTTAAAATGGAAGTATACTGAAACATGTTTTAAAATCATTTTTGGGATAGTTGTTCTTTTTTTATGTTGTTGATTAAAAAAAAAAAGATTTATCTTGTTTCATCTCCGAGTATGTTCCAGATGTCTGGACAATTATCAATCAGGACGTGTATGCTACGTATTCCATTATTTTTTTAAAAAACGTCATAACTATATTCACTTTCTCTCACTTAAAAAAAAAATTAATTAAAAAATCAAAGCCAAGTTTTGTGTGCAGAAGGAAACAATGTCAATTTTTCATGTTAGTCTTTATAATCTTGAAAATATGAACGGTTTTTAAGTAAGAGAAAATTAAACAATTTAAAACGGAGCCAAAAGACTTTGCCAAAACCTAATTAAAGTGTGGTTGGCCCACTTACTTGTTTTTAAGTAAACTTCTGCTATAAGAGTCCCATGGGTCTTTCTGGCATCTTGAATCAAAATCGGTACTGCAGATACCCTGGGAGATGATCGTGGCACATTGACAAACACTTTTTGAAGAATATCTTTTTTAAAAATTTGTCCAGAAAATTATTTTTTTTCTGACCAAATTAGAAAAAGGAAATGTTTTGTCAGTTTGCCTGGATTATCTCCCAAGGTTCCCGCAGTACCAATTTTGAAGGGTATTCAAGATGCAAGAAAGAGCCACGTGGGACTCTCATAGCAGAAATTTACTTAAGCCTCATTAAAGCAAACACTCCGATCACCAAGGTAGTGTACTTTTCTGCAGGTCCTCTCATGGGAATACGATACAATGTTTGAACTGTCTCTTTCTATCTCTAACACCACACACACACACACACACACACACACACACACACTCACTCACACATACGCACACAGACATTCACTGGAATACGATACAATGTTTGAACTCTCTCTCTCTCTCTCTCTCTCTCTCTCTCTCTCTCTCTCTTTCTCTCTCTCTTCTCTAATTCCAACACAGACATATGGCACACACACACGACACACACACACACACACACACACACACACACACACTAGAATACAGTGTTTGAACTCTCTTTCTCTCTCTCTCTCTCTCTCTCTCTCTTTCTCCCTTTTCTATCTCTGACACCCACACACACACCCACACACACACACACACACACACACACGCACACACTAGAATACGATGCAATGATTGAAGATCAGCTTTCTTTCTTTCTTTCTCTCTCTCTCTCTCTCTCTCTCTATCATTTCTCTTTCTTTCTCTCTCTCTCTCTATCATTTCTAAAACACACACACACACACACACACACTCACTCACACAGAAAACTAGAAAAAGATACAAAGTTTGAAGATCCCCACCGCTCTCTCTGTATCTTTCCGAATGCATGTCCTCACACTGCAATATGATACAGTCGTGATCGCCTAAATGCCCGGGGGTCGGGAAGCCGAAAAAAACCCGAAAACAACTGGCATTTAGGCGGCGGGCAAAAAGACGAAATTGGTCAATGAAGCTAAAAATTATGATAACTTGATAACAGTATTGCCATCGTAAGTAATCAGTGATTTTCCCTGATTATTTGGATGTCTCTCGTGGCCAATTTGAAGAATTTCATTATATTATTTATTTATTTTAATTAAATAATTTATTCTGCTTCTATGTTAATGTATTTTCTATTTTTTTTTCTTTAGTATTTTATTTCTACTCTTAATGTTTATTTTATTCTTTTTTTTTTTAATTTTGGAACAAAGATAACCAGAAAAAAAATGAAGGGGGAAGGGGAGGTGGGGGGGGGGGGGAGGGGGGCATAGGTTATTCTCCTCCCCACTTTGCTTGCTTTTAAAAAAGTGTTGTGCATTTCCATTTTCAGTACCTAGATAACGGTGATTAGTGGACGGCGATTCTGGATTCTTCTATCAACTGAAAATTTCTTTCCGCTTAGGACCTGGGAGAGGGAGGGTGGAGACTTGTAGTAAAACAAAGGGACACTTGGATGTTGGTGACTTTCCTGTACTGTCCAATAGAAGTCAATGTAGAAAGGGAAAAGGGGGAGGGGGCGATCCTTTGTGTGAATCAAGACTGTCCACATTGTGAAATTGTCCCCCAGTTTTGGGAGATTGAAAAATAACCCAACCAACCAACCAACCAAACAAACAAACAAACAAACAAACAAACAAAAATATAGAACATAAAAGCAAAAAAGAAAAAGAACCCCCCCCCCCCCCCCCCCCCCCCCCCCAAACAAAAACCCAAAAAAAAAAAACCAACTGGAAGTTGCCAGAGCGGGCACTTAGGCGGAATTCGTTTTTAAGCGGGCACTTAGAGTTGTGTTTTACAGAAGAAAAATTCTGTTTTGACGAGAAAGCCGGCACTTGGACAAAACGGGCATTAAGGCGGCGGGCATGTAGGCGATCACCACTGTGTACGATTTTTGAAATTGTCTCGTTTGAGGATTTTGTCTCGATTGTCCCGCTCTCATTCGGAATCGGAAGTGTGAACTTTTATAAATAATATTTAGTTTTTTTCTTTGTGTTATAAGAAGTATAGAAATGTGTGTATGTGTGTGTTTGTGCGAGTGTGTGTGTGTGTGTGTGAGAGAGAGAGTGAGAGAGGGAGTGAGAGAGAGGGAGAGAGAGAGAGAGCGAGAGAAAGAAAGAAAGAAAGAAAAAAGAAAAAAGAAAGATAGCTAGAAAGACATTATATATATATATATATATATATATATATATATATATATATATAAGAGATAGATAAATGGATAGATAGATAAATAGAGAGAGAGATAGATAGATAGATAGATAGATAGATAGAGAGAGAGAGAGAGAGAGAGAGAGAGAGAGAGAAAGAAAGAAAAAAGAAAGCTAGCTAAAAAGACATATATATATATATATATATATATATATATATATATATATATATATTATATATATATATATATATATATATATTAATTATGTGTGTGTGTGCGTGTGAGAGAGAGAGAGAGAGAGAGAGAGAGAGAGAGAGAGAGAGAGAGAGAGAGAGATGTGAAAAAAATAAATACAAACATTCATAGAGATGAGAGAATAATAGCGAAAATAAATAGATAAAGAACCACGCAAGCTCTGACATAATAGAAGGCATGTGATATAAGAATGGATAGAAACAAAACAAAGTACGTTGTGGCAAGTCAACACTCCATATGAAATCTTATCGCATTAAAAGGAAAGAAATATGAACACGCACCAAAAATCAGATAAGAAACAGATGCTATCAATGGAGAGATTATTGGAGCCGGAAGGATAATATAGGGAACAGTGGGAGTTACTGAACTTTTTGGATCAAATGTTTTCTGGAGAATATTGTAAATCAGACCTAACCTAGATGAAATTAAAATAAATTCGTGATTCTTAGGTTATAAGATAGAGGTCACTTTATATATATATATATATATATATATATATATATATATATATATATATATATATATATATATATATATATATATATATATATATATATATATATTTTTTTTTTATTCTAACAAGAAAACATTTATCTCAGTATTCGAAACTTGAGATTTCATCAAACATGTCAGAACTTGTCAGAAAGTTTTAAATCTGGGACTTTGAGCTTTTTATATAGGGCAATGTCCACTAAACGAGCTTAACCCGATTTACAAAGGGTAACAAGCCAATAACAACTTTTTTTGTAGAATGAGAGGTAATCGAGATATTTTTTTTTTGGGGGGGGGGGGGGGGGGCAGGAACAACGCTGTTATCGGCCAGTTACTCATTTTACACCCACGTGTGGTGTGAGAATGTGGGTAAAGAGCCTTTTCCAATCACTGAACTTTGCGTCGACCGCGGTGGGACTCGAACCACGGATCTACCAGTACATAGGCAAATGTGACATCATTAGACCATACGTCCGCAGGTTGTGGAAGTACATAGTCTTTTGAGTAGTGTTTATGCCTGAATGAAGCGAAGTTGCTCATAATTATTCAGCCACCTGATGGAGGCAGTCATCGACCTTCCTTGTGTGATTAAATAAAACATCTGACACCTGGTAAAATGCATTGCGAATCATTGGGTGTGACAAAATGAAAATGCATGGAAATGCGCCAGTTAAATCGTCATGTTTATTTGTTTGCATATGTTGATGACTTTGGTTTGATAGCACGCCACGTATCCCAATAAATATGAAGGTATACTCTACTATCAGGAAAGACTAGGTGTCCGAATGTGATTTTTATGTCTTTCTTTCTTTTTTTGTTTTGTTTGTTTTAACCATCAAATTTATCTATAAAAATGCATTACGCAATTTGTAGAGTAGAGTATACTCCTAAATTCATCAATTTTTCTCCATACAACGAGTTTCGACTTTATCTCCATCTTTGATGTTCGATTTGGCTATTGAACTCCTTCGGTTTCGTGCCTGGGTAGATTTTTGATGTCAATTGAGGGCAAGTCGAACTCACTCACCTAGTCATTTTCTTACAGTGACAGTCATTTCATCATGTCGGGTAACACGGCCAAACCACGAGAGCTTCCATCTTTTGACACTTATTATGAAAGTTTCTTGTTTGTCAATCATTTCTTCTATTGCCTCCCTGATGTCTTCATTTTGTCCTGTGCTCAGCACAAGAAATTTGCACACATTTCATTAAATTAAATATCTGAACACGTGTGGATGAAAACTGCCATACAAAGCACGAAAGAAAAATACAAGGGAAAAAGAACATCCCAAAAAAATCAATCTATCTCGACTGGGGATCGAACCTCAGACCTTCTGATCACGGTCAGACGTGCTACCAGTACACCACAGTGGCTCCCGATAGTTGGGACAATTTTAATACCTATACTCTTCACAAGAGTACACGTTTCAGTAAATTCTTCTATCTCTTCCTTCATGTCTTTATTTTGTCTTGTGCTCAGCGTAGGAAATAAGTACACATTTCAAATAACTCCGGGGTTAAGCGTGCTAAAATAACAATTCTGCACTTCCGGTAATTTGACAGTTAATCAACAGAAGTGTCGAATAACTGCAAGCACTCAAATGACAGACAATAAATGAGTTTTATATAATGCTATAGACCACAAAGTCACGCTGTCAATAATGTACAGAATTCCAAATCCCCTCCTCAACGTGGATAAAATCTCAATCACAACAACCCTCTTTACTGACGAAACATCGTTCCTCCTTTTTGGCCAGAAAACTTTTACTTCAAATATCGGAAGACCAAATTGACAATTAATTAACTCGTGAAAAAAAAGGGTTAAAGAAACTTCTAAGAAGGATCATATCAATGTCTTGAGGCCTCAGGTATGACTTTTGTTTGAGCCGTTTTTGGATCATCTTAATCTATCGATAAAGTAGTCCTTCAGAGCCGTAAGATGTATGAGCAGGAGTTTATCCTGGCTTTTAGCGTGAAGTGGACAATTGCAATTGTCTGATATCCTTTTGACAGGACGTTTGTTTATCACAAAGTATTTTTCGTCAGATGTGACAAATCCAATCACGATTGGGAGAGAGAGAGAGAGAGAGAGAGAGAGAGAGAGAGAGAGAGAGAGAGAGAGAGAGGGGGGGGGGTATCAGAAGAAAATCTTGACTTCAGCCCGGATCAATCTCGGTTCCTTTCGGTGTGAAGCGAGTGCTCTACAAACTGAGCTATCGAGACCTAATATATCGATATTTGAAGTAAAAGTTTCCTGGCTATAATGATAAAAAAAATGTTTTGTCAATGTATATCGGATTATTGTTCTTAATCCCCTCAGAATGGCTAAAAACTCAATTACAATGTTACACCCCACCAACTCCGTCCGATGTTATCACTCACTTCATTGCCTGTCGTAGACTATTTGATACAAACAATAACATTGCTTCTGGCGTGAAGCCAAACATTTCATTGTGAGCATTTTAATTGGACTTGGTGAGGTTGGAATGTGAGTTGATGAATGGGTGGGTGGGGTCCAAACATCACAGCTCCTGTTCATGAAGAAAGGTAAATGAATACTATGAGCAATCATAATATAGTGCATTTCCATTGTTTTGCCATGCTCAATGCGGTTCTTAATTCTTTACTCATCCTCCTAATAAGTCAAAGAGAACATTTTCTTTATAGACACAGAGTGTACAGGTCGATTCTTTTTAACAATCTCCATTCGTGTATAATTATATATATATATATATATATATATATATATATATATATATATATATATATATATATATATATATATATATATATATATATATATCAAGGTACTCATTTGCACATACGTTGAATAAGGAAATGTGTGTAAAGTGCCTCAAGCAAGTACATAAAACTAAGACAGATTTTCCCCCCATCGTCATCACATAGTTTGTCACGTTTGACAGCGCTGGATAAGGTTTTGATTCGTAACAAGACGAGACACGGCGTACTTGGTTATGGACTTATCATAATTATATCAAGTCCAAGTTTCCTGTGGGCACCCTTTTTGTGGGGGGTTCCGCTATCGCGATAGAGCACTCGCCTCACATAGTCGCAATTAGAAGCTTCTCCATTTTCACTCTTTCGTTAGTATTGTCACGATCACCGGCTTCAGGCAGCCCCTACAGTTTTCTACTTTCACATTATCGGAGACATTAATGGTTTGACCTGGACAAAATTTATAAATAAATGCTTTTAACGGCAACCTGTAGAAAAATCTTTCTTTGACATTATATTAAAAAATCGAATTAAGACATTAAGGAGTAGACACCGGTGCAAGATAAAGATCTGAACAAGTGTGTATGAAAGGTGCCAGACAAAGCAGAAAAGAATAATACAAGAAAAAAAAACTATTTCAAAAACTCAGTAGATTTTGACTGGGGAGGTCGACTGATTTTTGGGATGGTATTTTTTCTTGTATTTTCTTTCTTGCTTTGTCTGGCACCTTTCATACACACTCGTTCAGATCTTTACTTTAAAAATTCGGACAAAATCTATAATGTCAATGAATTTTTATCGTTATGCATAATAATACATTTCTATTAACCGTCTTTGAAGGAAGTGGATCAGGATTGAGTCCTGGTGCTGTGGAGATATATTTTGTTTTTCTATTTTCTATTTCCATCCAGCAGTGATTGGCGGGTAGATGCGTCAATACGTCGTCCTGGCAGAAAATAATTTGCCACAGACTCGCGTCCGATTCATAAATGAGCAGATAGTTGCTATTGTCCATTCACGCTACATAAATCGAGATAAACACCGGCTCCATAGACCGCATGGCTCCGAAATAATGCAAAACTTTCCAAAGTTCTTGAAATGAAAAGCAAATTTTTTATTTAAGCTTTGATGGCGTGAGCGAATTTATCATTTAATACATCCTTACGAGATATTTTTCTCACAGATAAAAAGTCTGACATGAGTCTATTTTGCTAATGGTGCAATCAATATTTTTATTTGGTTTGCCACGACTTTGAACCAAAGGGAGATAAATCTCTCGGTTATCAAAACATTTTAAGATTTTTTACCTCCCGTATTTACCTTTCATCCACAGCTTCAGTCGCACTTTGACAAAACAAATTTGTCCATTTTGGGAAGGTTTTTTCTCCTTCAAATATCGACCGATTTAGTTGAACCCAAAACGTGTCCAAAAATGTCAAACCTGAGACTTCAAAGACTACTCAGGTTTGAGACTTTTTAACAAGTCACCTAAGGGAAAGGTGGTGTGGGGATGGGGGGGGGGGGGGGTTGTAATGTTAATCAATCAGTATATAAACTAAACCTTTTCTGGCCAAAATAAAAAAAAGTGTTTTAAAAATAATATAATTTAGTATATGGCAGTCTCTTACTCTTTGGCCTTACACTTCTTCCAATTTTTGTTTTATATAAACAGATTCCCACATTAAAGATCGACAAACATTTTGTCAAGGCTGCACATCTGGGCATTCTTATAAAAACAATAAAACTGATGATGTCGAAAAAACGATACAAATACGCTCAAGAAAAATTGGTATTAGAAAAGGGCATACAAAATCCGCGTTCAACCAATGACCCCGTTACCTTTGGCCAATTTCGTGCGCATGGACACACTTATCACCCCTCCATTTTACTCTCTCTAATCTCTCTCCTCTCTTTCTCTCTCTCGCTCTCTCTCTCTCACGCTCTCTCTCTCTCACGCTCTCTCTCTCTCCCCTCTCTCTCTCTCTCTCTCTCTCTCTCTCTCTCTCTCTCTCTGTGTATACTCACTCTCTCAAACACATCACACACAAAAAGCAAACAATAAATTATGAACTCCCCCAAAATGTTAAACAGATGTTGGATTTCCGTTAAGCCAGTGATGCAATGGTTGAGTTCATCACCTACAGCTTGTGCTGATCCAAATAGCCTTGACGCCTCTGGAATTTCTAGGTTTCTTTTTCCACATTTATTGTTTGTAGATCGTTATTTGATTTTTCTGAACCAAAATGCAAATAACAAGAATGGCCCCATTTAGCCTGATGACGTACAATCTCCTTCAAAGTGCGGCTAAGGTCCTGAGTTCGAGCCTCGCTCGACACATAGTTGAGTCCTTTGAAAAGGATCTTTACTCACATTTGCTCACCGTACTCAGGTGTAAAATGAGTACCTGGCCGTTAACAGCGTTGTCTCTGTTCGGAATTCAGGAGCATACGAGACCACTCGATCCAAAGGCGAGTGACCATTTTATAGCCGCAGATGAAACAATTCAAATGCACTATATAAATGTGCATATTCATTTTGTAAATATTAAGTTCATATCTGATAAGGTCTACCGTCTTTGTTTATTCTTATTAGTATGGGCATTGGAAAGGGGGAGGAGGAAAGGGAGTAAAGGGAGGGAGGGGGGGGAGAAAGAAACATTTCGGAAGTTGTTTTAACATTTACGAAGAGAGGAATAAACAAAAAGGTGATAGAGACGAGTGTAAATAGGAAATGAATTGCCAGATTGTTTACATAGAATGGAATGCATTCGTTATAAAGCTACCGTACAACAACTAAACGACTTTTATCATTTCAGCTTGAAATTTTCTACTTCAAAAGTTGATTGATAAAGATGATCTTGCTTACACCTTAACTTGCCAAACGTTTAAAAAAAAACCCTATGTCTTCAAATAATAGACCACCCGAGTCTCAGGTTGAATCATTTTGACAAGCTGAGAGTCACCTTAACTCCTGATATTTGATGTGAAAAAATGTTTGGCCAAAAATAAGTTAAAAAGTTTCTTGTCAGTATTCGGCAGCTGGGTCTGGTATTTTTCTGGCATGTTTAGAATGAACCAACTTGATGGATTGAAAGATGGATTGGTGTCACTAATGACTTTTTATTTGATTGAGATGTAGGTATAGGCCCTCCGAATAAAAACCCCTAACATTATAGATAGTGTTGATTATATGGACTAGTTCTGAAACTTAATTTGATAGCAAGCGACCTAATTCTTTTCCATTTGTCTTTGTCTTGTACTCAAAATGTAGGTATATCCATCAATCCATCCATCCAGCCATCCATCCATCCATCCATCTATCCATCCATCCATCCATCCATCCATCCATACTTACATACATACATCCATCCATACATACATACTTACATACATACATACATACATACATACATACATACATACATACATACATACATACATACATACATACATACATACATACATACATACATACATACATACATCCCTAATGCATGCATACATACATATATATATATTTTATATATATATATATATATATATATATATATATATATATATATATATATATATATATATACATATATATACACACACATGGAATTAAAATTTGGTTTTATGTAGATTGCTATGTGAACACAGGAAGCATTGTTAAGTGCGTTGAGCCTGGTGATCCTTATACTTTTTTATAACATGTGAAATAAAAAATAAAAATCAGTTGACCCCGGGGTTAATTTGTATGGAAATGGAAAAAGACGCCATGACTACAACTTAACATGGAACTTAACATCCGAAAAAAAAAGGGGGGGGGGGGAAGTTCAACAACTGTCAGTACTGAAAATAGGTTTTAGAAATATACACCCAGACCACTCTATAACCAATTTGTTGTCAAAAACAGATTATTTTTGAACAACACAACCGGACCTTGTTCCAGCAAAGGGATCCATTTACCTGTATTTTGATAAACTTGGCCTCAAAGGTCAGCCTCTTGTAGCTTAGTTGTAGCACAAGTGTTGCCTGTTCTTGTCCTTAAAAACCTCTCATCATTCTAGACTTACTTCTGCCACTTGAAACTCAACTCGACCACCCCTTTTCAACAAGGACGATAACTGTATTTCATTTGGCTTCACATTCTTTACCTTCACAAATCACCCATGTTAGCTGTCATGTCCGTTTTGACGTAAACTGACAAAATGGCTTTTTTTTTCATTTTGGCCAGAAAACTTTAAACTTCAAACATTGCTCGATTAAGATGGGTTCAAAAAATGCTTTAAAATCCTGATCCTTATAATTAAAAAAAAAGCCCATAGGACAGTTCTGAAATGTTTTCGGCTTTAAGACTTTTAGATAAGGTTGTGATCATCTTTTTACACCGACTTTGGAATCAAATTATCTGGAGAAAATGAACAAATACGCATTTTGTCAGTGGTCATCAGAATATCGCAGCTCGTCGGATAGGATTTCCATTATCGTTTTGTTTTGTCCACTATTGTCCAGTATTGTCCACTTCCCTAATCTGGCCTGTCCCCATTCGGGGCGTCATAACGGGGCAATTTACTACCCCGTCCCAATCACTTCAGGTTAGAGGTCAAGATAGGTCAACACAATGCTGCCATAAAGTGACAGAGCCCTGAGGATATAAGACATGGCATTGTTGAGAGCCAGAGTTGTTTATGGCGTAAAGAAGTTGTAAATTACTATCTAGCTAAATTTCTTATAAGTTGGAATTTGACACCTGTAATTTTAGTTTTTAAATAGACACATTAATAACAACAATCTGATTGGACTTGGAAAAGAAATGACAAACTAACTGTTCGTCTTTGTGGTGGAGCGGTAAATTTAAGACGATCTAAATGAGGTCCAGGGATTGGGCTGATTGGGGTGTAGGCAAATAGATACCTCGGTGGTGTGCCCTTAAGGGCGACATTTTTTTCCTTCTTTTTATCTGAAATTAAAATTGATTTGGAGTTCTCGTGGTGTAATGCAGCGTCAACACTGTCCGTACATTGTACCAGCGCCTATTAGGCTGCATGTCTCGTTCTATGTGTTAAACAATTGGCCACGACCAATCATCAGTAGAAAAGCAAATAGATAGCGATTCTTATTGTGCTTATCGGAAGGAATAGTTGGTGTCCGTTGCCCAACGGTAAGTTCTCAACTTGTTACAAAGAAAAGCTATTTTGAGCGTGATGACAACAATGGTAAAAATTAAGCTGGTAAAGGCGTTGCGATAATTGATAATGGACTTTGCCTTATTATAAGTGAGTTTAAGTGAGCTTTTATTTCGCGCAATATCCACTTAATGTGCTCAAAGCGCTTTACAAAGGGTCCCTGACCAACAGCAACACGTAACATGTGGAACGAGACATGACGCCTGTTGGGCGATATTACAATTTTTTTTCGACAGAGACAACGCTGTAAACGGCCAGGTACTTATTTTACACATAAGTACGGTGAGAGAATGTGAGTATAGAGTCTTTTCCAAGGACTCAACCATGCGCCGAGCGAGGCTCGAACCCAGGATCTACCGATCCGAAAGAGAGTGTTATACCACAAGACCACAGAGCCGCACATTCGACCCATGAATTCATTTGAGTTTCTGCCTGAAGGCAACTAGCAAGATAATAAGTTTGCTAGTAAAAATATAAATCCTAAGTAAGATTCAAATCCTATAAAGTAATTTAAAGTCCATGTAGATTGTTATAGGATTCAATGAAGTATTGTGTAGCACATTCAGTGTGGTGAAATTATAGAATTGCGCTATATAAATTTTATATAGATTTAATCTTAATTAGATATTTTTATCCAATGATTATTTTTGTTCTGTGTTATTTTTTCATTCCCATTCGCTCCATGGGGTGATGAAACAAAAACAAATCAATAAAATATTATGTATTGAGGGGTCGGGCGGAGGGGAAGGGGCATTGGTTAAGGAGGAGATTGTTGGGATAAGGGTAGGGTGGGGGATCAAGATCCTCTAAGTAGCTACTTAGGACGCTAAGAGCTCTTAATCCCAGTCTGTGCAACGCCGCTGTCCGGGGTCAGCTACACTGTTTTGGTCAGTGTTATGAAGTGGAAAAAAAAAATTGATGAGCAGGCACTAGTTCAAGATAAACGTCTCAGAAGGTGTTAATAATATGTTATCCGAGAAGGAGAAAGTTGAGGTGCAAAAACAAAAAAAAAAAACCCTAAAAAAAATACAAAACTTCCAAAAAATCAGCTTCTCTGTACAGCTGTCGAGGAAGGCTTATGTTTCAAGATGATTGTTTTTCTTGTAATTTTTCTCTCAGCTTCTCTGTTAGCTGTAAGTATCATGGTCAGCTTTTTGATTTGGGGCCAAACAGTAAGTTCAAAAGTTTAAAAGGAGTGTTCAACGTACAAACGAAAAGTCATTCAGAGCCATTAGGCCAAAGGAGCAGGAGTTTATCTCAGTTCCTAGAGCGTGAAACGGACAATAGCAATTGCTTGCTACCTTTGGATAGGACGCTAGTCTATTGCAAAGTCCTTTCTACCAGATCTAATAGACTCAGCTATCCATTCAATACTGGGTGGACATGTGGAGGGGGGGGGGTCAGAAAAATAATCTCGGTTTTAAAAAAACACACACAAAAAAAAAAACTCAACAAAAACAAGGTGGCACTTCCGACTTTTATTCGTCTGCGACAAGAATGTAGTGGAAATAGCTTTAAATACTCCAAATAGTGAGAAAAAAGTGTTTCCACTGCGGGGGTTAAAGCCATAAAAATTTGACAGATCTTTAAAAACTTCATAGCTATGTATATATTCACACCTGGATCGCGTGGGGTGATGATTGTTAAGCGCTTTGTCCCAAATAAATCCATCCGCTCATTGACATTCTGACTGTCGCTTTTTATTTTAAAAAGTTGTCGTCCAATCTTAGGAATAGATTATACATGTAGAGTAGAGAATACTCAACATGCACTTTATCCCTTACAGTTATAAGAATCATAAATCCAGACTTCATGCCAGTTTCTGTAACGATAGTAGCAATTATTGCTTGTTACCCTTTGGATACCGCACTAGTCTGTCACAAAGTACTTTTGCCAGAAATAACAAAATCATCCAATTACTGCTGGGTGAGCAATATCGGTCCCATTGCTTGTGAGATGAGCGTTCCGCCAACTAAAAAAATATGCCTTTCAGCCACGAACGACACCATAAGATATCGTCGCCTAGGCATTCCACGAAGGAATATAGATAATTCATAAAACAAGATGTCTGATGTCAACAGGAAACACCAATGTTGTCCAAGTGAGCAAATTAGGGGTTAATAATATTTCCCAAGAAAAAAACAAACGAAAGTACCTGAAGCGGGGCTCGAACCCGGGACCTTCCGGGTCACAGTGCAATGCCTTAACCATTCGATCACTTCGTCCTCTCAACAAAAACTAAGCCATCGGGAAATCCCAAAACCTCAGCTGTGGCCAAAGTTAGCGTAGTATTTAATTAAACGATTCGTAATGCAGTGATTGACCAATGTCCCACACCTATGCATTATGACTCTGTCAAATTTACAATCTC
>NC_088361.1:31680625-31768125 GCF_034508935.2 Berghia stephanieae
AAAGAATGTGATTAAATATCCTCTTTCAAGGACTCAACTATGTGACGCTCAGAACGGGACTCGAACCCAGGACCATGCGATCCGAAGGCGAGTGTCATACCACAAGTCCACATAGCCGCACAAGATGTCTTCCATCAATCCAACTCAATTATCTCGACATAATGCTATTTAGAGGTCGTGATGGATCACTTTTGTACAATTGGAAATGGGTGGATGACATTTCTTGTGTTTCTATGAAGTGTCTGGTTTATGAACTTTTGACAAATTGACAATCATCGCATTCAACGATATTCAAAGTAACAGAACAAAAAACTAGTCAAAATGACCAATAAAACGTTGTGTCAGTGCTGGGTAGAATACACCAGAGGCTTGACTTCGGAAAAATATAAACTAACTAAATTATTCAATAAAATACCCCCTCCTCACCAAAAAAAAAAAAAAAAACAGGAAAAGGAAAAAAATACTAGAACAAACCAAACACAAAAAAGAACCAACGAACCAACAAAAATAAAAGAGCCCACAAAAAAAAAAAAGAGAAAAGAAAAGCAAAAAGCAAAAAAAAAAAAAAAAACAACAAAAAACCCAAAAAAACCCACAAAACCCCCCCCCCCCCCCAAAAAAAAAAACAAAATCAACACAAAAACAAAAAACTAAAACAAAAAAACAAACAAACCAAAACCAAATACAACAACAACAACAACAACAACAACAACAACAACAACAACAACAAAATAGACAAACAAACAAGCAAACAAAAAAATAACAAAGCACAGCAAAAGAAAATTAAAAAAAAAATTGGTAAAGTATAAAACCATAAGACGCTGCTGTCAAACCCCATGGAATATGGTGAATTGATAAGGTAGTCTAAGGTAAATCCCGTACTGAAATAGTGGTGTAACCACATCATTAATTACGACGGTTGCAGTCAGTTAGCTGCAATGTGGGAATAATCACAACATAATCTTACTAATGATACAGTGATGTAATCATATCACTGATGACGGGTGGGAATTACGACTGGTGTGTGTCAAGATGGAATTGGATTAGAACGGATTTGGTGGGAAGGATGAAGAGACGACGCTGATGACGATGATGATGATGGTGATGATGATGATGATGATGATGATGATGATGATGATGGTGATGATGATGATGATGATGATGATGATGATGGTGATGATGATGGTGATGATGATGATGATGATGATGATAAAAATAATAATGATAAAAATAACAATGATATGGTGATGTTATTGGTAATGATGATGATGATGATGATGATAATGATGATGATGATGATGATGATGATGATGATGATGACGACGACGGTAGAATTGGGGGTGGGGGTAGAACCTACTTGTGTCCTGCACTCGAGTTACAGCATTCCTTCCGCCCCCCCCCCCCCCCATCCCCTCGCCCCTTTTATTTCTTTTCTGTTGTTACTTTTCTGGGTAAAACCTTTCCGTTCCTTGTCATACCTGTTAGTTCTCACCACCAACTTGTGCTTAGTATTCTAAAAAGAACACGATACCAAACACGAATCGTTTCGGTCTCAAAACCCTTCTTCAGCCAGTAAACCCCCCCCCCCAATAAAAACATTAACAAATCACTTAAATTCCAGACAGACAGCAGGTAATTAATTATATATATGGCACGTCTTGTTTGCAGGCAAGACTGCTTAAGCTACAATATGCATTGGTTGGTGGTGAGAACCAACTAGTAAGACAAGGAACGGAAATGTTCCGTGTTTGGAATTCTATTTATACGAAGCTGTTCCATTCATTTTTCTTCATTAGATTTTAAAGTTCACAGCTTTTAACAGCTTTGTATCACATATTGTAGCATATTTGTTTCCTATAACTAGCTATTTATTAATGTAGAAATGCGAGACAACTTGATAATTATAAGAAGTGGATGTGGAAATGATAAACCATTCACAATGTCATAACAATCATTTTTTGGTCTGTATTTAAAGGTAAAATTAATGGTTTATATGCTTTTTTCTTTCGACATACCATCATGGTCATTAGAGCGCCACTCTCATGTTGGGATGAATTGGACCCCGAAAAGTGCCAATATTATAACTCATGGATTTTGGTTCCAACCCCGAGATTAACCAATTAACTGCCGTTCCCTGGAAGCCCTCGTATTAAAAGATTTGGCCAGAAAACTCGTCCTTCAAAGATTGGTCGATTTAAATGACCCTTATCTTGGGAGAAACTCTCAAACCTGGGACATCTCGAAGCATTTAACCGGTGAAGAGAGTTATCACTACGCCATGACTTGCCCTAATTCTAGAAAAAATAAACCACACAACATTGTCATCTGTCTGGTCAAACAGAGGGAGACGAATGTCATACACTGACAAAACAGTCTTTTCACATTTTTGCCAGATAACTTGTAATTCATAAAGACCAGTTTTGGATAGGATAAGCAACTTTTACTAACACACAATGGTGATTGCACTACATACCTGGAACAACTACAAAAGACGTCTAACTTCTACGCACTACATCTCAATTGTTAAAAACAAAGAGACGTTGGTTTTGCCATAATATTAGTTTGAAGTGAGAAAACCAGTTCTTTTTTTATGTGAAGATGCAATACGTCATCAATTTGAATTTAGACTACTAAGTCTTGCAGACACGAGGCAATTAACCGGTTGACTGAGATGATTCTCATCTTGGCAAGATCTCTCAAACACGAGACCTCTCGAGGTCCCTTGTTTGAGAGTTTTTGCCAAAATGAGGTTAATCTAAATCGGTCGATATTTAAAGGACAAGTTTTTTTCTGGCAACATTTTTAAATACATGTTTTTCAAGAGTACGTAGTTAATTGGGTTAAGCGTATCTGTCCTATAATCTTATTGATGTGGTCGATTTTTATGTGATTTACTCACAAACCATTTCGAAGTGCTAAAAGGTATATTATATCGGTGGGCTGGGGTTTAATTCATTTTCGACAAGTTGTGGGTTATTTTATCGATATCAAATTTAAGTTTTCTAGCCAAAATGTTACAATGAGTTTTGCCAGCTTACGGTAGATCACTGTCTTTGGAAATCTGTCACGGATTTGTGTTTGCGTAGAAATTAGGTCATAATAATTTGTTACCGATTTGTGTGACTAGATCTGGCACAGATTTCACGTTTGTCACGACATTAATTGTGTAACAGTCGACTTGTTATATCAGACAGACGCTATTGTAGTGTGCCCCCAATAGGTGATTGAGGCCAAGGGTCTGGATGAGAGGACGTTAAATCCGTTTCTCGTTTCCGCCTGGTTAATGTCAATCCTTAATTAATGGCTATGAAGAGGGATAAAGACCTTTCGACTGCTATAAAGGGACAAAATTAATGTCGTTTCACATTTTCACCAGAAAACATTTACTTCCAAAATCGATCAATTAAATATAACTCATCGCTTTAAAACGGTATTCTGTCATGGTTAAATCAGATTCCAACACGGAGTTTTCATCTGATGTGAAATTTTAGATTTGTGAGTCTAAAGAATCATATGGTTCATTCACCTCAATAAAACTTTAAAAAGAAACACTTAACGCAAGTATCATATTTTTAAAACTATAAATTCAATTTTAGCGACGACTTAAAGCTGAGATTTCAACAAGTATCTAAAGCATTGGCTGTAAGAAGTATTAATACGTTGGGGATCCCGGTTCAAAACTTCTTGGAAGTGTGTAACGAGTCCTCCGGACAATGTATAATCAATGCATACGAGTATGTTATATTGAATCATAAGATGGCTTAACTATTTTAGCAGCAGGATGTATAGGCAGATTTTTTTCTGATTTCAGGGCACAAAAGGGCGAGGATGGATGATCCTTATTTAGGATAGAAAATAAGATACCATGACCCTGAAACCAGAATTTCGGTTGCACAATGTATTGTATTCAGTCCTTCAGAAATTTGGCTTCACACTACTTCCAATCAGATTGGAACCAGTATTTTGACATCACATTTGAAATCAGTGATTGAGAACGATTGTAGACGAATATTTTGCCCACTTTGAGTAGGCGTAATGTTTTACTCCTACTTGACATAAATTGGATTCAATAGTCCGATGTCACGTCGCCCAGCAACGTCGAGCAGCGTGGTTCTAAACAAAGAAAATTAGTACTTTTTATTATTCATGCTGGCTAGAATGTTTCATATGTCATGTGATCAGAATGTATAAAAGTCAAAACATGATCATGTTTATAATGTTTTTCTCCTCTGGATACACTTTTATGCTCGTCGGAGAAATATTTCATAATGGCGTCCGCCATTGTTCCGATAGTTTAGAGACAGTTACTAAGTTACTATGCGTCATTACGAGAGAAGTGACGTCATGACTTTTGAAGCCAATTCTTACCGGTTCATATTAGGTGAATGCATTTATTCTGTTCCTTCATTGTGTCCAGCACAGTGAACACTATTTAGTGGACACCACACATGTAAACATAATAGGATTCAATAGTCTGATGTCAGGTCCGCCCAGCAACGAGCAGCTTGGTTCTAAACAAAGAGAATCGGTACTTTTTATTCTTCATGTTGACTAGAACTTTTTCACATTTCATGTGATCAGAATGTATAAAAGTCAAAACTGAATGACGCAAAATATTGTCCATTACAACAATGTTAAACTAGACCAATAAGTGGGTTCGGATGTCAGACCTGCATATGTGTACACGTCGATATCAAGTGATATATTTGATGTTTGGATTTAGTCTAAACCGATATCATTAATCAAAATAAAGATCGATACCAATATGCGAAAGTAAATCATACAGTCAGTGAGTTCAATCGCAGTTTATATGTCTGATTCTTAAATAGAAGTCTGAGTCGAAAATTTAGTTTGTAATTAGTAAAAATTGATATTAACAATCAAAATAAAGATCAATGGTAATATGCAAAAGTAAATCACACGGTCAGTGGTTTCACGCATAGATTACGTATAATAATATATCGAATTCATAATTATTTGAAGATTTTGTTTGGAATTAATCAAAATCGATATTAACAATCAAACTAAGGATCGACTTCAATATGTTAAAGTAAATCATACGGTCAGTGGGTTCACGCTAATTCTTAACGATTTGAAGATTTATACTCTGTCCAAATCTCAAGGATGCTTAAACAGCCTTACACTGACAAAATGACATTAATTCCATATTGGCCAGAGGCTTTTAACTTAGAATATCAATAAATTTTGATAATGGCAACATGCCAAAATCTATAAATCAGAGCCATCGAGAAAGCCAATATTATGATTTTTCAAAGAAATCTCAGGGTGAGGACAAATTTATTAATATTTGGAAATTTATACATTTTAAAAAGAAATAATTAAAAAAACCCAAAACTTTTCGTCATCGCATTCTAGTCTACTTGAATTGCAGATTGAAACATGTTTTGTGGTGCATTTTACTTGAGTGTTATAACCAGTTCCCTTTGATTTGGAAAATCCTGCACTGGCTAATTGGACGCTGGAATAAGCCAGTTATATTCCGGATATCGTCATTGGATTGTAATGGATTATAATAAATAAATATGATAATATATTCAAAAATCAATATTCAAGCATATCACGATACAAAAATATGTGACTTACCTCTTCATAACGGTAATGATATGCTGTGGTGACTTTGATGCTCAAAACCTTATTTATTGTGAAAAACGGGTTATGTTGAGAACAAAAACAAAGACCACCCCAAGTTGGGTAGTTTTATGACAATTTTGAAATCATTCCTATACTGTATTGTAAATGTTGCTGCTCGAAGCTCGAAGAAATAAATAATAATGTGAAATTGAATGTAAGCTTCAATTCAATATACCAAAACAGATAGAATGGACGTTTCGGGTTTCCCCTTTATCAACAAAACTGGATGAATGAAACACTACAGACGAATGAGATAATGTGGTAATGGCGTTGTTAAGAATTAATTGCGCACCTTTTATAAATATTTATTGTTCTATTTTATTTCGTGCATCCTTACAAAGGAGCATACTATTTCCTGTCCATCACTTATTTTGTTTATTCATCTTAACAAGTCCACTACCACTACAAGTCTCATTCGTCTGTAGTGTTTCATTCATCCTGTTTTGTTGATAAAGGGGAAACCCGAAACGTCCATTTTATCTGTTTTCGTATATTAAATTGGAGCTTACATTCATTTTCACATTTTTGCTTATTCCTGTTCTTTAAAACAATAATAGTATTTGCGTTTTGTGTAACCCGTTGTGTTTATATGTGTAGCGCCTTAGAGAGATCACGTTGCGTATTTTACTCGCTATGTATAAATTAATTATTACATATTACGTAATACAAAAGATAGAGTTTTTTTTAAAGTGACAATAATTACAACTTCACATTCCTGGTAAATAATGGATTTTAAATCAATTTTTGGCAACTTGCTCACCCGAAATAATACTGGTTTGAGTCGTTAGGCCACGTATATTGTAGTAGTACTAGTAGTAGTAGTAGTAGTAGTAGTAGTAGTAGTAGTAGTAGTAGTAGTAGTAGTAGTAGTAATAGTAGGAGTAGTAGTAGTAGTAGTAGTAGTAGTAGTAGTAGTAGTAGTAGTAGTAGTAGTAGTAGTAGTAGTTGCAGTAGTAGTAGTAGTAGTAGTAGTAGTAGTAGTAGTAGTAGTAGTAGTAGTTGCAGTAGTAGTAGTAGTAGTAGTAGTAGTAGTAGTAGTAGTAGTAGTAGTAGTATTAGTAGTAGTAGTAGTAGTCGGAGGAGGAGGAGTAGTCCCTTCAAAGCCGTTAGGAGCTGGAGGTTCTATAGCGTGAAACCGACAATAGCAATTGCTTGCGATCCGTTGGATAGGGCGCTAGTCTATCGCAAAGTACTTTCCGCCAAATCTAAAAGACTCAGCTATCCATTTACTGCTGGATGGACAAGAGGGTCAGAAAAAATCTCGACTGCATCTGGGGTCGATCTTGGTCCCGTTGCGTGTGAAGCGAGTGTTCTACCAACTGAGGTATCGGGACGAATGTTGAAATTATACGATTCAGGGGAATCTTACTCGTTCCGGCCAATAAAAAAACCCAATGATAACGTACTGTTATCAACAAACAAAATGCATGTCACTTAATTGATCTAAGAGTGTGCTATCAAATTTGGTGAGATAAAAATTCCGAAGGCACAGAAGCGAAACGATTTAGCTAGATCTTACCTGATCAAATCTGGTAACAAATGGAAATCGTAGAATTCTATTAAGATCAAGATTGAACTTTTACATAGCGCAATATCCACTAAACGTACTCAAAGCGCTTTACAAGGGGTCCCTGGCCAACAGCAACGTTTAATAGGGAGGACGGGACATGACGCTTGTTAGGCGATATTACATTTTTTTTTCGGACAGAGACAACGCTGTTAATGACTTGGTAGTGTGATATCCATTAAATTGTACCCAAAAGCGCTTACAACAGCAACCGTTAACACGTATGACGAGCCACGTTCCGGTATGGACTACTGCTACTATTTAGTATTATTTGTTACCAGACATAGACTAAGCTTAACGAATTGAGCTTTTATATAGCGCAATATCCACGAAACGCACTCAAAGCGCTTTACAAGGGGTCCCTGGCCAACAGCAACATGCAACATGTAAGACGGGACATAACGCCTGTTAGGCGATATTACAATTATTTCGGACAGAGACAACGCTGTCAAAGGCAGGTACTCATTTTACACCTGAATATGGTGAGAGAATATGAGTAAAGAGCCTTTTCCATGGACTCAACTATGCGCCGAGCAAGGCTCGAACCCAGGACCTTCCGATCCGAAAGCGAGTGTTATACCACTAGACCACAGAGCCGCACGATGTGATGTCAGCCTCCATACCTAAACGAAATAATGATTCGAAATGAAATCAACAACAACAGCAAAAAAAAAAAAAGAAAAAAATCTGCAGTCAAAGATTTTAACACCGAATCAATAAATAAGAAGATTAGATAAATTAAGAGATGTCATTGATAATATCATAATATTATATTATTATGTCTTAGTGATGATAAACCTGTCATAATATTTGGATGATTCTGCCTGGCTCCCGAATTACAACAAATCACACAGGTGAATTACATTGGAAATTGTCTCAAATGCCTTGTCAAAATACCATCCTCAAAATTACCACTCATTTAATTTGTTGCCTGCCATTCCAGCAAGCAATAATTCCAGACTCCAATTTACTCCCTCTCTCCATTCATTCATTCGTTCATTCATTTATCTCTACAATCATTCTTTCATTCCACAATTAACTCTATCAAATATTCTTTCTTTCATCCATTCTCTCACTCCTTTATTACTATTCCATTCATTCATCGATTAACTCATTCATTAATTCAATCATTTTCCATTCATACCATTATTCATTCTTTAATTCGCGTACTCATGAATTCACTCACTCATTCACCCATCACTCACGCATAACATCATAAATTATTTCATCATATCCTCCATTCCTGTCATTTCATCAATTCCTTCCTTCCTTCATCCATACATTCATCCTTTCAATTATTCATTCATTCATTCACCCATTCATCCTTTCATTCATCCATTAATTAATTTATTAAGTAATCAATTCATCCATTTATTTATTCATTTATTCATTCCTTCATCCTTTCATCCACAACACCACATCAATCAAAAGCTTATACAACTCCTCGCTACGTCTTATCGGCCCCAATAAGACACATAATTTCCTCTAGTCCACTACAAGACAACTTTCTATTTCCTCTTTCCGCCAGGTAAATTTGGATTCGGTCCAAATTCCTCATCAGCAGCGAAAACAAATCACCACCGCTACAACCGCCACCAATGGAACCATCTTTATTTCTGCCCCTTGTATTGCCAGAGTGAAGGAATTAGACCACAAGGGACTGCAACTGACCACTAGTGACCACCACGAGTGACCTTTTAATTGAATGATTGAATACCAGTGATGACGGAATGGGATGCCTCTTCAGCATTTCGGATTTGCTTTTCTTGACGGTGGGTGGGCGGACTACTCTCTGATCTCGTGCTATGAAAAAACACGTGTTTTTAAAATTTTGGACATAAAACTCGTCCTTTAACTGTCAATCGATTAAAATGACCCTCAAATTGGCAAAACTCTCATAAATGGGACTTCAAAGAAAGACGTCAAGTCCCAGTTTTGAGAAATTTGGACAAGATGGTCATTTTAAACGATCGATATTTGAAGGACGGGTTTTTTTTAGTTTTTTTTTTTTTTTTTAGCTAAAACGTTTTTATTTTCAAATGTGGTTTTATCTTGGGTACCACAGTAAGTCTATTATACAGAACAATGTATTAATGACCACTAACTTGTCAAAATGTTTGAAACCTGAGACTGACATAAAGTGCCGAGTTTGATATACTTTGACGAGTAGGAATCATGTTAACCGAATCATGTTAAAGTAACTGGTTTCTGCCTAAAATTCTAAAAAATATTTCATCGTTTTCGGCTGCACAGTTCATTCTTTTTTTTTTATAATTGAGTATAATAACGAGCTCAACTCTCTGCTTTTTGTGGGTATTTACTTACAGACAAACAGACAGAAAGACAGACACACACACACACACACACACACACACACACACACATGATATAAAAACAAATATACAACAAAACACAAACCTCAAATAACGGAATGCTACAAGAAGAGTAATTCAAAACAAACTAAGTGTTCAGTAGAATGCTGGCATTGCAGTAATTTCTCACGACCCTTTCCGTAAAAGATCAACAAATACAACAAAAACAAACCAAATACAAAACAAATCAAGAAGATAAATCAACATAAAAAGAGAATAAATACAAGATAAAGAATGTAAAAAATGGTTGTTCATATCCATGAGGCCAAGGGATCTAATTTCTGTAGCGTAAATGAAACAGAAAAAACAACTAGGATAAAACAATCAACAGTAAAGTACTTTCCGCCAGACCGGACTACTTAATCATGGCTATGCAGTTGGGAAACAGAGAGGTTAAAAAAAACACAACTGGTACAAATAGTCGAAATTCGAAACCAGTTCATTTGCTTATGTGTGGAAATGCTACCAATTGAGCTATCTCAGTGTATGAGTGCATGAGTCTATGTGTGTGTGTGTGTGTGTGTGTGTGTGTGTGAAAGAGAGAGAAAGAGAAATAAATCGAGAGAGAGATAGAGATAGAGAGAATGAGGGAGGTCGATAATGAGAGAGAGAGAGAGAGAGAGAGAGAGAGAAAGATCGTTAGCGAGAGAGAGAGAGAGAGAGATAGAGTGATAGAGAGAGAAACAGAGAAACAGAGAGAGATATCGATAAAGAGAGAGACAGAGAGATAGATCGAGAGAGAGGGGAAGAGAGAAATTAATCGATAGATAGAAAGATAGATAGATAGATATTAAGAGAGATAGATGGATACATAGAGAGAGAGACAGAGAGAGAGAGAGAGAGAGAGAGAGAAAGAGAGAGAGTGAGAGAGAGTGAGAGAGAGAGATCCGTCTCCAAAAAATGCCAATTGATCTGAAATTAAAACAAAAGAGCTCTAACTAAAGAGAGAGAAAGAGAGATATAGATAGATATAGATATATAGAGATAGGTAGATAGATCGATAGATAAATAGATAGAAACAGAGAGACAGTTCGGTAAAGAGAGAAAAAGAGAGATAGATTGAGAGAAAGAGAGAGAAAGAAAGAGAGATAAATTGATGGACAGATAGATAGATAAATAAATAATTGAATAAATAAATAAAGAGAGAGAGTGAGAGAGAGAGTGAGTGAGAGAGAGAGAGAGAGAGAGAGAGAGAGAGAGAGAGAGAGAGAGAGAGAGAGAGAGAGAGAGAGAGAGAGAGAGATCCGTCTCCTCGAAAAGTTTGCCAATTGAGATGAACTTAAGACAAAACAGGTCTAAAGTATTTGAGTTGTCTACCGCTGTGAACGACCCTCTCTGTTCCAGTTTGTTGTCGGCTGTAATTGCCACCGCCTCCCTTTATTTATGATATTATATTTACAATGTAATCTGGTGGCGTGGAAGATGTTACCAGATAATTATGATAACAATCAGGGAAGCAGCAGGGTGCTCCCACTTAACTTCTGGCATAATATAATGACAATGTTTTCATAGAAACACATCACCCACTCATCATTTATCGTTATTTTTAGTAACACCTTTCACTTGTTTTTGTACCTTTTTTCCTGGAGACTAAAGAAAAAAAGGAACAATAATATTATTATGAAACAAAGTAACGTTGCCTTTGCTATGGCCGTATGTGTGTGAAAAAATTCAGAACAATTTTTTTCCGAGTTTGGGTTTCAGATTCGCATGAACCTTACGACTTCAATCTTGTATTGCTCAACCATATTATGGTACTGCAATGAAACAGCTATTGAATTAAAGAGAAAAGGATGATCTATTTAGAAATATCGAAAGATCAAACTTTCAAATTTGAGCATTCGGAACAAAAGGTCGCGCGACGTCACCTATTCAGTCTGTTTTTAAGGACAAGTGGGCTATTCTGTATTAGATAGACGCATTGGGAAGGCTATGAGTACTTGGACATCATTTTCTTTTTAAAAAACAACAAACAAACGATATTAGATCTGTTTAAATTTAAAGATAATTCATATTTTAAGGTTTAAAGGGTTAGAATCGTGTGTTAAACGATTTTGAAATTGTGACAGAAAATTAATATCGAGTTTTGAAAATGAATGAAAATAAAACATTTTTAATAACTGCTTTATTCCCATTATTCTCAATAAATAGAGCATAGGCATTTGATCACAACACGCTATCGTCCTTTATCCTTGACTGTCCTTTCCAGTTCTTCCAAGTGGTTCCCATCTTATTTGTATCTGCATCAAGGTCGCGTCTCCTGGTATTTTTTAGTCTTCCTCTTTTACATTTCCCTTGGGAGTCCCAATAAAGTCCCTGCCGTGTTGTGTTATTGTCTGGTAATCGCAGGATGTGTCGTATCCACCTAAATCCTCTGCACTGGATTTCCGCTTCCGTTGGTAGCTAGTTGATGTTCTTCCATTGGTCTGTTTTATTTATGGTGCCAGAAAGAGGTCCTAGGTTTGAGATTTTTTGCCAAGATGAGGGTCATTTAAATTGATCGATACTTGAAGGGCGAGTTTTATGGCCAATTTTTCCAGAGTGTACGGCTTAACTGGTTAACTTTTAAATCTCTTTCAGACACATTCTCCGTTCCTACATATTACCTGTTTGACTCGACAGGTCACAAATTAAGATGGACCTCAATAAAAACTATCCATTTTGACCCCATTCTTTTCTAATTGAAATGCTGCATGAAGATGTCTAACCTAGTTTATTTCTTTCTCTCTTATACTCTACCATTCATACTGACATTCTCACATAATGGGCTAATGAGGTAGCTTATTAGTAATGCCAACCGTAGCATCAATCACGGTTTCCCGTATTCTGAAGATAATGCATTTTACAGATTTTGGCCAGAAAAATCGTCCCGCAAATATCGTTCGATTAATATGACCCCAATCTTGTCGAAACTCTAAAACCTGAGATTTTCCATGGACTTTCCAAATTTTAAAGTTTTTTTTTACAAGATGAGGGTAATTTTAATCGATCGATTTTGGAAGGACGAGTCTTCTGGCCAAAATTCTAAACATGTGTTTTCCAGAGTACGACAATGTTGTCTGTTTGACCTTTACATAACTGAACCTTTATCTGGCAAAACACATTTGTCTGATTTCGATCACAAAACTATACTTTATGTATTTTTTATATTGGGCAATATCCATAAAAGAAGCTAAAGCGCTTTACAAGAGGTTCTAAGCCACATCAAACGTTTAGCTCTTAACATTTAGGACGAAACAATACGGTGGTGGCGGCCGTTTTACTTATTTTACATATAAACATGGCGAGAGAATGTGTGTAAAGAGCCTTGTCCAAAGGCTCAACGATGCACCTCCTACAATTGGACTGGAACCAGGGGGGCTACGGATCATAAACGAGTGTCATAACTCTAGGCCAAAAAGTCCCACATACTCCATAATATACCAATAGGTTGTGATGACCCCAAGTTTGTCAAACACGCTAAAACTAGAGACACAAAGAAGTCAATAAATTCTTTCAAAGAATTCTCAGGCTTACTTTTTGATATATGAAGTTAACATTTTCCCCCGCCAAAGTCAGAAAAGGTTGTTTTGAAAGCGTTGTCAGGATTTTCTTTAACTCTATGGCGGCGGTGTTCCATTTTATTCCAACTCAACTTACCCTGTTTACAACGAAATGTAAATGTTGCTGCTCGAAGCTCGAAGAAATAAATAACAATGTGAAATTGAATGTAAGCTTCAATTTAATAAATGATAACAGATAATGTGGAGGTTTCGGGTTTACCCTTTATCAACAAAACAGGATGAATGAAACACTACAGACTAATGAGATAATAATAATGTGATGTTAACAACGTCATTATCACATATTATCTCATTCGTCAGTAGCGTTAATTCATCTTGTTTTGTTGATAAAGGGGAAACCGGAAACGTCCAAATTACATGTTTACAACGAGAAACCAGTAACGACGATACAAAATGGAGTTTCTTTCTCCTCTCTCGGCGAAAATG
The DNA here is from genome assembly GCF_034508935.2 of Berghia stephanieae. Classification (NCBI taxonomy): domain Eukaryota; kingdom Metazoa; phylum Mollusca; class Gastropoda; order Nudibranchia; family Aeolidiidae; genus Berghia; species Berghia stephanieae. Next base: position 31,694,206 of record NC_088361.1, read on the forward strand.
AACATGTACAGATGTGCCGCTTTGTCAACATGTGGTATGACACTCGCCATCGAAATGATAGCTTCATGGTTCGGGTCTCCATCTGGGCGGCGAAAATTGAATCCTTGAAATAAGCTCTTTACTGGCATTCTCTGACTATATTGTACTCCATAAGTAGTCCTTCCGAGCCATACAGCCCATGGAGCCGGAGTTTATACAGGTTTCTATAGCGTGAAACATACAGACAATAGCAAATGCTTGCTACCCTTTGGATAGAACGCCAGTCTATCGCAAAGTACTTTCCGTCAGATCTCTAACAGACCCAGCTACAAATCTCGACTGCATCCGGAATCAATCTTGATCGTCATGCGTGCGAAGAGATTGCTCTACCAACTGATCTACCTGGATCCCAACTACACCCCATAATTAGTTGTAAAATGATTACTTGGCCTGAGACTTTATAAGGCGCCCAGAGCACTTTTATTTAGTGGATATTGCGCGATCAAAAACCTCAAGTATTTTTTAATATTACGAAACATATATATATATATATATATATATATATATATATATATATATATATATATATATATATATATATATATATATATATATATATATAAAGGGAGATATTAGTTGAGGGAGTTCATTTTCGCCGTTTAAAGGTTAACGTAATTCGTTGACCACAGTATCACAATGCATAGACAATAACTACCGTATAACATATTATTAAAAAATACTTCTTTTCACTTTTTACCACCAAACTTTTACCTGACATCTTGATCGCTTCATATAACGCTTAAATTAATTGTAACAACGTCTGGAAATGAGAATTATTTCGAAGTCTCAGGTTATAGTCTTTTTGACACACAAGTTTGATGCTGTCTCCATCTGTCGATAGTTGTACGATGTAGTAATAAACATTGTCTGGCCAGAATGAAATAGGATGTTTTATCAAAGTATGCCAGATTGGTGTGTCTAATTAGACATCAGCAAACCAATGCATAATTTGTACAACAGTCTCTGTATCACATTGACCTAGACATCTCTCTCTCTCTCTCACTCACACACACACACACACACACTCTCTCTCTCTCTCTCTCTCTCTCTCTCTCTCTCTCTCTCTTTCTCTCTCTTTATTTCCGCACTCCAGTTCTCTCCCTTTAGCTCCATCTGACCCTTCCTTCATTTCCTCCTCTCTCCATACCTCTCTTTCCCCCCCCCCCTCTCTCTCTCTCTCTCTCTCTCTCTCTCGCTCTCTCTCTCTCTCTCTCTCTCTCTCTCTCTCTCTCAAAACTAAATTTTTACATTCTTTTCACTCAGAACAACAACATGAGTCGTTTTTGGAGTATACTGAGAGATTATTGCTCACTTGAGTTTGGAATTTTGAACTCATTCATATTCGAGTGCTCACTATGTCGCACTGCCATTGAAAACTCGATCGGAATTTGAGACACAAGAGTAGAAAAACTTTATAGTATTAAATGAATCTCATTTTATTTCCGAAAATTCGAAAATATCAATTTTGAACTAATTTTTCTCTATATACGAATATCATAAAAAGTTGCTTTTAAGGACCAGTGTGATATACCTTATTATTTAAAAAAGGTCTTGAAAATACCAATTGGAGGTAAACAAAAATATAACACCTCTTTTATTTAACTAGTCTCTCAAACCATGGGCTTGCGAAGTCCCAGGTTTGAGAGATTTTGGCAAGTTGATTGTCATTAGAATCGATCTGTTTTTGAAAGACACGTTTTCTGACAAAGTTTCTATATATCTACACGTTATTCCGGAGTACGTGAGTTAACTTGTTTTTTTTAAAAACAGCTTTTATATAGCGCGATATCCACTAAATGTGCTCAAAGCGCTTTACAAGGGGTCCCTGGTCAACAGCAACAGTTAACATGTATGACGGGACATGACGCCTGTTAGGCGATATTACAATTTTTTCGGACAAAGACAACGCTGTTCACGGCCAGGTACTCATTTTCCACCTGAGTACGGTGAGAGAATGTGAGTAAAGAGCCTTTTCCAAGGACTCAACTATGCGCCGAGCGAGGCTCAAACCCAGGACCTTCCGCCCGATCCGAAAGCGAGTGTCATACCACAAGACCATATAGCCGCACGAATGAATGGATAACATATGAATGGATAATACACGGGGTAGGTAGAAAAATATCCCGAGAAGACACGTTTGTTACCATTCCTATAGATAATATCAACACACTTAATTTGGAAATAATCAGTAATCTGATCAATCCAAATTAAAAATTTTGACATTCGGTATTTGAGTTAAATTCATACATATACTCGTTTCATGATAATTATTTTATATTCTCACGGTTAATGAACGTAATGAATTCATAGATTCCATTTGTTTTCTTTTCATCAGTGGGAATTGGTTGCTTTACTTCATTTGGTCGGATGGTGAATAATAATAATAATAATAATAATAATAATAATAATAATAATAATAATAATAATAATAATAATAATAATAATAATAATAATAATAATAAATAATAATAATAATAATAATAATAATAATAATAATAATAATAATAATAATAATAATAATAATAATAATAATAATAATAAGAAGAAGAAGAAAGAAGAAAGAAGAAGAAGAGAAGAAGAAGAAGAAGAAGAAGAAGAAGAAGAAGAAGAAGAAGAAGAAGAAGAAGAAGAAGAAGAAGAAGAAGAAGAAGAAGAAGAAGAAGAAGAAGAAGAAGAAGAAGAAGAAAGAAGAAAGAAGAAGAAGAAGAAGAAGAAGAAGAAAGAAGAAGAAGAAGAAGAAGAAGAAGAAAGAAGAAAAGAAGAGAGAAGAAAGAGAAGAGAGAGAGAAGAAGAAGAAGAAGAAAAGAAAGAAGAAGAGAAGAGAAGAAGAAGAAGAGAAGAAAGAAGAAGAAGAGAGAAGAAGAAGAAGAAGAAGAAGAAGAAGAAGAAGAAGAAGAAGAAGAAGAAGAAGAAGAAGAAGAAGAAAAGAAGAAGAAGAAGAAGAAAGAAGAAGAAGAAGAAGAAGAAGAAGAAGAAGAAGAAGAAGAAGAAGAAGAAAAAAGAAGAAGAAGAAGAGAAGAAGAAGAAAGAAGAAGAAGAAGAAGAAGAAGAAAGAAGAAGAAGAAGAGAAGAAGAAGAAGAAGAAGAAGAGAAGAAGAGAAGAAGAAGAAGAAGAAGAGAAGAAGAAAGAAGAAGAGAGAAGAAGAAGAAGAAGAAGAAGAAGAAGAAGAAGAAGAAGAGAAGAAGAGAAGAAGAAGAAGAAGAAGAAGAAGAAGAAGAAGAAGAAAAGAGAAGAGAAGAAGAAGAAGAAGAAGAAGAAGAGAAGAAGAAGAAGAAGAAGAAGAGAAGAAGAAGAAGAAGAAGAAGAAGAAGAGAGAAGAGAAGAAGAAGAAGAAAGAAGAAGAAGAGAAGAAGAAGAAGAAGAAGAAGAAGAAGAAGAAGAGAAGAAGAAGAAGAAGAAGAAGAAGAAGAAGAAGAAGAAGAAGAAGAAGAAGAAGAAGAAGAAGAAGAAAGAAGAAGAAGAAGAAGAAGAAGAAGAAGAAGAAGAAGAGAAGAAGAAGAAGAAGAAGAAGAAGAGAAGAAGAGAAGAAAGAAGAGAAGAAGAAGAAGAAGAAGAAGAAGAAGAAGAAGAAAGAAGAAGAGAAGAAGAAAGAAGAAGAAAGAAGAAAGAAGAAGAAGAAGAGAAAGAAGAAGAAGAAGAAGAGAAGAAGAAGAAGAAGAAGAAGAAGAAGAAGAAGAAGAAGAAGAAGAAGAAGAAGAAGAAGAAGAAGAAGAAGAAGAAGAAGAAGAAAGAAGAAGAAGAAGAAGAAGAAGAGAAGGAAGAGAAGAAAGAAGAAGAAGAAGAAAAGAAGAAGAAGAAGAAGAAGAAGAAGAAGAAGAAGAAGAAGAAGAAGAGAAGAGAAGAAGAAGAAGAAGAAAAGAAGAAGAAGAAGAAGAAGAAGAAGAAGAAGAAGAAGAGAAGAAGAAGAAGAAGAAGAAGAAGAAGAAGAAGAAGAAGAAGAAGAAGAAGAAGAAGAAGAAGAAGAAGAAGAAGAAGAAGAAGAAGAAGAAGAAGGAAGATGATGAGGAGGAGGCTGGACGTGATGAGACGGAGGAGCAGGACGAGAGGACGAGTAGGAAGGAGAAGAGTATGAGGAGTAGGCGGAAGAGAAAATGGAAGAGTTTGAGGAACCATATTGCTGTTACAGTACAGTTTCCTATTTGAACATTATGGCATAAACCGGTATCAGAGTGAAATTGAATTCCGCCTATAAGGAGAAAACAGAGTTCTGAAATACATTAGTATTTTATGATTCCACAGGTGTGTTCCATATGCTGTACATTTGTAACAACTGCATCGCCATCTGCTGACGGAGACGATGCCAAACTGTTGCCACATTACAACGATGACGGCGGCAATTCATCTACACGATTTACAGGTAAATGTTAAGAATATTTATATATCAATGTTGTATTTAAAATGTCAATGTTAGTGTGTGTGTGTGTTTGTGTGTGTGTGTGTGTGTGTGTGTGGGTGTGTGTGGGTGTGTGTGTACCGTTGCGGTGTGGAGGTACGGTTTAGAAATTACAATAGCTCAGTCTATAGAGCTCTCGTTTCACAAAGGGACTGGTATCGATTCCAGTTGCAGTCGATTTTTTTTCTTCGGACCTCCCAGTCAAGCCAGCAGACATTGGGTAGCAGAAGCTGTAGGATCTATCCATCTTGGAAAATATAAAAATGCGTAATTTCCAACGGATAAAACTTGTAGCCGATATAGTTAAGTTTAAAATCAACAATTTACATCATAGGGATTGAACATTACTTCAAAATCCTTAAAGTTATGTAGTTTGGCATCAAATTAGATTTTCATTAAGTTTTAATGACTTAGAGGTGCTCTTGAAATTCTGAAATTCGTAATTCTATGAAATTTACGTAAGAGTAAGCAGATCTGGTATTCTATCCAAAGCATAGCAACAAGCAATTGCTGTTTTCCATTTAACGCTGTAGAAACCGGGATAAACTCTGGATCTATGGGCCCTAAATGGCACTGTAGAACAAACCAACTGGATTCGCAACTCAACCTAAATTAGGGTCAAGGTTTAGAGTTGGCGATTAGACTTCTTGGCGGTTTACCTTAAGAAGAATTATTTTGTACTCAATCTACTCATCCTAACGAATTTCGAGGCCATATATTACAAAGCATAATGTTTTCAAGTCTCACTAAGAGAGAACAAGGTGCGAAATATAAGTATGATCTTCTTTTCCAACAATTTTAGAGCTATATGAGATCTGGAATTGTATACATTTTGAGACTCATTCGCCTTATCGATCAATATTTGAGGGACGAGTGTGATTGCCAAATTTTTAAATACGAGTTTTTCCAGAGCACCTCAGTTAACTGGTTAAAGAATTCAAGATTTCTATTTGACAAAGGAGATGATGAATATTGTCTAAATCATGAAATGTACACAGTGATTGGTGACTGCACTAGCTACTTCTTCTTTTCACCAGGGGCACTTAAAAAGTCGTATTTCCAAAAGCCTTTATTTGACGTGAACTTGCAGGTCTGACAACCCAAATTGTTATGGGCTCATTGATGTTACGGAAATACTCCCAAACCAAAGCAAAATATTGTCCATTACCTACAATAATATCAGTTTAAGTGCTAAATGGCATTCGGTTATCAGATCTGAAAATATGTCCAGCAAACCATATGGTATTTTGCGATATGAAATGTGTAATCGATCATAATGGTGGATGGAAAAGTCAAATTTAGGACAAAACATGACGCCTTTATTCTTTAAAAAATGTTTTGGCACCTTTTACACAATTAATTTGTTGCTTGACGAGATGAGTTCCTCCAAATTGCATGTCCGCTCAAGAAGAAGGCGAAAAAATGTGTGTCAAACACTCTATATAACAGGCGTTCAGACATGGTTTAAATTCGAGTTACACGTTTTAATATCAGAGAAACTGGATGTTTTTGCCTTCCCAGCACAACAACACATTATAAAGAAATGTTACAATTAATCTAGTTGAGAAATGTCATTATAAAAACAAAACACCGACAATCAAACACAAAGAGGAAAATATTTTCATGACGAAATTTGTATCCGTGCTTGGAGCAGCGAATTTACTTGGTTCAAGAAACCTGACATTAATGAGTAAACACATTTGAATAAATATTAATAATAATAGGTTTAAATTTTACGACCCGTCAAGTCGTTTCGTCAAATACCAGATGGGTAAACACATATAAATGTTAAAACCTGAGATATGTAACAACGCGATAAATGTGACCTGTCGTGGAATCAGGTATTATGTCACAACTAACTGGATGAAAATTGAATTTTGTGTCAAAATGATATGAATTAGGACGCTGAAGGATCTCAAGTTTAAACCATTTGACTGCCGTAGTCTGGAAAGGCAGGTATTTTAAAAATTGACCAGAAAACTCGCCCTTCGATAAATATCGATCAATTTAAATGACCCTCATCTTAGCAAAACTCTCAAACCTGGAACCTCGGGCGGTTTTCAAAGAATTTCCAGGTTTGAAAGTTTTTGCCAAGATGAGGTCATTTTAAATCGACAACTATTTGAAGGAAGCGTTTTTTGGCCAAATATTTAAATACTTGTCTTCCCAGAGTACGGCAGTCAACTGGTTAAGAAACCACAACCACTCTCCTCAAAGAGGGTAGTTATTTCAATTTAAAATGTTATAATTTAAGCCTAACATTCAATTTTAAGCTTTAAGTTCACCTCGGTATAATAATATCGTTTTGAGATGATTGGGTATAAGTCGAAGTCTATAATATAGTCTAATAGTCTAACTGTTTGTGAAGCTGAATGAAATGTTTCTTGCTCTCTGGCATTTCGAATTTGGAATTTATTCTCAATGCGATCGGTCTCAAAGCCGTATAAAAATTGGGAATTTGATCAAACAGTTCAAATCCCTGTGTGAAGGAATTATGAATGACTACAGTAAATAATTATGCAGATCATATCTAGGGCCTGATGCAATCTTTCAAAATTTGGAGATAAACGCATGCTCATGATTCTGGTGTTATTATGTTAAACTAAGTGTTATCACAATGAATTGCAAAACTAATACAACACAATGCGATAACAGAATGATTTATGAATGAATAGAAATTAATTTCGTTGCTGTGAAAACTCTAAGCTGCCGTTGCTGGCAATATTCCGGACATAAATTATTCTGGGAGATTGTCTAGCGTCAGATCTTTCCACGGTAACGATCTTGGTTGAAGATTGAATATCCAGGCTTTATTATTACAATTGATGCTTTGTTGATGTGCATGAAAACCGAGTGGAATGATTCAGAAAACATGCATAAATTGAATGATATCATCATCTGTGTTCATGATAAGGTTGATAGTAATCGTTGAATTCATTATTAGGTTATTATTATTATAATGCTCCAAGTTATTTCGATTTAATGTGACTCATTGTCTAGGAGTTCCGAATTTTCATTAAAATATGATATTATGTGTTTGGTTAGATATGGATAAAGTCAAAGTAAGAGACGCAAATCTCTTTAAATATCAATTCAACAACACCGTTTTATAATTCAAAAGAAATTCAAAATCAATGGGTTTGTTTTTGAGGAAAATCACCACCGGAGAATTTATTTTGCGATTTGAATTTTTTATTTATTTTTGGATATATAATGCATTCCAGAATAGTTCTAACCTTTTCTAGTCTCCCAACCCAAAAAATTAAAGTTGTAACAAACAAACAATTATCTCCCAGAAAAAAAAAATCAAAAACAAAAGCAAAACCAGTAGTCTAGTTGTAACCAAACTACAGATCTATGTGTTTAATGTTTTTGGTTCTTTGTGTGATAGAATGTGAATATGATGATCTTATCACATGGCTGACAAAAGCCTACAGCAACAATTTGTGTGACTTCAATAGCATTTTGCTATTAAGAATATATTATTTGATAATAAATTCCTCTTATGTCAAATAATAGGTTTCGATGCAAAACTCTCTTATTTTAAGAGTAGCGTTAAAGCTGACATAGAGCACCTTACATTAACATACTCATTTTACATACTTTGGATATAACATTCTGAAATACATTTAAAAATAAACAAAAAAGGAAGAGAGAAAGAAAACAATTCTGTTTAACATGATAAAAGAGAAATATTTTAAGCAATTATTTAAATATTTTACACGTGTCTTTTCTCCAATGCTCTTTGGTATGATATTCCATGCAGATGATCTAATAAGTATTTGTTATTATTGTTTTGTTTTGAAATTGTTATATATTTAGTTTTTGATCACTACTTTACGTGAATACATGTCTCATAAAACTGAAATTAGAATTATTTCATAATATTGTAATAAAGCCAGGTGGCAGACAGACGAGTTCAGTACCTGCAGTGTTCCATGTGGGGGAGGCCAGCAACACAGGTTAATCCGATGCATCAAGGAAGACGCAACGACACCAGGGGTGGTTAAGGAGGTCCCCACTGCCCAGTGTCCCACACCCATGCCAAACATATCTCAGGCTTGCAATACCCAGATGTGTATGGGCCAGTGGAAAATACAACCTTGGTCTTCGGTGAGTTGGGAAACAATAAATATGCGACTTACCACCTTAGAACTGTATTATGTCGAGATTATTTTGATAGTAAACATTGAATTTAATGTCAAAAATATGAAAACTTGCTTGTTTGTATGTTTCAATAAGGAAATGGATATATCGTTTTTAGAGAATAATAAATTTAAAGTAAACAACTAAAATATTCTCTTTCGGGTCATTTTATTTTTAATATCACTTTTCAGTTCATCCCATTTATAATGCTTAAAACGATAAGTCTAATGCTTAAATAATGTAATAATGTTGTTGTTGCTGAAGACTAAAAGAAATACACCATTTTTTTTTCTTTTGGATGTGCACATCAACAGCAACATCCGGACTGACTGTGTCAGTTGGTTTACTTGATCATTGATATATCGCAATATCAACTAAACGTGCTCAAAGCGTCTACAAAGGGGCCCCTAGCCACTTCACATATAGGATGAGACATGTTGCCCATTTGGCGATATTACAATTTTATACGGACAGATACCACACAGTTAAAGACCATTCACAAAATGTCACACATGAGTACGGTGAGAGAATGTTAGTAAAGAGCATTTTTACAAGGACTCAACTAAACGCCGCTTAAAACGGGACTCGAACCGTGGATTTTCCAGTCTAAAGGCGAATATCATACCACTAGACCACAGCCGCGTAATATCAGCTATATGATGATCTCAAAACAAGAGGTTCAAGGTCGATTAAAAATTATAATATGATCCTTATGTTTATTTGTCATGCCCTAGTGTTCTGTGAGTTGTGGCGAAGGCGTCCAGAAACGGGATGTGATCTGTGAGAGCTTTCTCTGGAAAGATCACCAGTTCCAGGTAGCCGATGTGGAATGTGGTGGACAGAGTCCCGACAAATACCGGAAGTGCTATGAACGGGATTGCCCGAACAACGAAAGGGTCAGCGAGGGGGTTATCTTGTCTGAGAATTTCACATTGATCCAAATAAGTAGAGTTGGTAGATTGAAACTCAACGTCGGTGGTGAGGTAAGTTTTGAATAGAGATTATTATACCTCTTTCGTTTTGGGAAAAAAACAACAACCGATTTTACTATAGCATAATAGCAAAATATAATGAGGTATCCCTATTATCCTTTGTGAAAAATAAATGTAGGAGAGTTCAAGAATAATTTTTCTCTTGCACGCTTTCGGTTTTTCTAATAATAGATTTTACGTGTAATGGAATCCTGACAACAATCTTAACTTTTAATGTCAAATTGTTAAATTCGATAACCAAACATTATAAAGAAGAATACTTAATGTTTGCTAAGAAATGATAGAGCTGAGATCATTGGAGGGGGAACATGATAAGATATTTGAATTCCAGTGTCTGAAATTTCGAACTCTCTCTCCCAACGCCCTCTCCCAAGGTCGGGCAGCATCATGAATCGAACGGCCAAAATGAAATGTGCATGATCTATATTAACTTTCCATGTGCTCGAATCATTGGTCACATTGCAAAGTGACCCACTTAGTGAAAAGTGCTCACAGCTTTTTAAATATTTAACATCACGACTGGTCATTTAATTCAGCTTGACACATGGGTATGTTTACAATTTTCATTTTATAAAAACAGCGTGTTTACATGTGTTAAGATATATCCAATCGTTGGACAGCAACAAATCATGTGGTTGATGACCTGGTTGGACGAAAACATTCTAGCCGCATACTCAGTCACGACCGAGTCGAAAAGAGTTTTGGGTATAGTCTTTTACATGCTATTGCAGATTATTGTATTTTTTTTTTCATTCATTGAAGTAGAAATAAATTCTGATAACCCATACAATTTATTATGAACAAAATTATATTTTAAGCATGCAATTCACCCACACATAACACCGAGTTATCTATTCTAAATTTCACAGGTTAAAATTTTACGTGGGCAGACGGTGATGGTTAAGTGTCCAGTGAGGCATTTCTCACGTCGTCTGGTCTACTGGAGCAAAGACAACAAGCTGATTCCCCATGAAGGACGGATCAAGGTCACAGCCGTGGGACTCCGAATACAGAAAGCCGACCCCAAGAAAGACGCGGGTATTTACATTTGCAGTGCCGGGGATAAAAAAGCCCAGATTTCGGTACAGTTTACAAGGTAATGACGAATGTAGAATGAATGAATTTGACGCGAACCTGTTAATGCTTTTAGACCGACAGTTTGGTGAATACTGCTATAATTTGAAAAAAAATAAGAAAATAAAAATTGACATAAACAACAACAAAAAACAAAACAATACAAATATATATGTATATATCAAGTGGTTTTACAGTTTTATTCAAATATGATAAAAGGGATCCAAGCATCGCGTGTCCAGAATCCTCACATAGTATATCCTTTGGAAGGTAATCTTTTGTATCAAAAAGAACCCCCCCCCCCCCCCCCCATTTGATTAAAAGAAAACCATAATTTTATAAATCACATCTTACATCGCCCAATACCCCCCCCCCCCCCCCCCCCTCTATAGATTGGTCAAATTGCCCCCCCCCCCCCCCCCCCTCCCTGACTCTTCCTTCACCTGAAGTTTGACCAAAGCGCATCCCCCCCCCCCCCCCCCTCCCACACACCTTTTCTATTTGATACACTCGAGTAGCATTTTTACAATACTTGCTTGATTATTTACATCCTAATTATTACCTCTAAAATCCCCAGCAAACGAGACCCTCTATCCAGCCTGTATCGATTTTGGGTCAAAAAGTCCAGACGCCGATTTCGTAGAAGACATCCTAAGACATACAGTTCAACGGGTCAGGAAAGAAGCAATATTGAAAAATTGCTAGTGATCTCCCCTTTCCAGCGTCAACGGGACGAAAGCCTCAATGCGTCTAATACTATGCTTTCCTTCGTAAATGGAAACTGGTCTGAGTGCAGCGTGACCTGTGGATCTCGGGGTGAGCGCCTTAGAAAGGTGTTTTGTGCTCACGTCAACAGCAAGTACATCAAGATAGTTGGTGATGAAGAATGCTACAAACAAGGTCTAAAGAAACCCGCCCATGTGAGGAGATGTGCTCAGGGGCCTGTTGAATGTCCGATATGGAGAACTGGACAGTGGTCAAAGGTAAAATATCGTTTTATTTAACCGTTCACAATAAATAAGAGAAACAGAAATGAGACTTTGTTAGTCAAAGTTAAACGTCGTCACTTAAAAAGTACATGTATCCGAGTACAGCATATCTTATGAAGGAATATAGATAACCCATTAAACATAAGTCCGACGACAACAGAAATTAATTATCTGTGTTGTCTGAGTGAGCGAATAGGAAATTAATAGCCTTACCCAAGAAAAAAATACGAACAAGTCCAAAGCGAGGCTCGTATCCCGGACTTATTGGAGTCACAATGAAATGACTTAACCATTCGACCGACTCGCCATTACTGAGGATAAATCCATAATTCGGAAGAATTTCTTGGAATATGAATTGTTTACCTACCTAGTGTGTTTTCACAGGTGAGGTGCCTATTATTATAACGTCTGTATAGACTGGCACATTCGACACGCAGTCAGTGTTGGAATTAATCTGACATTGAGGAAATAGAACAATGCTAGAATCAAAACATGAAATAAACCCGATTAGATTTTTTCCCGCCAGATCTAACAGAGCCAGCTAACCAATCTCTGTTGTTAATATTTTTTTTAATCATTGAAAGGTTTAGATGAAAATAGACGTCGTTTTTTAAAGAGACAAAATAGGGAGCAGGCAATGCTGTAAGATAAAAAATCTGAAAAGGTTTGTATAAAATATTGCTAAACAAAGCACCATGAAAAATGCAAGCCCCCCCCCCCCCCTCCTCCACTCCCCAAAAAAGAACCCCATCCTTTCCCCACTCCCCCCCCCCCCCCCCCCCACCCCTCGCTTCCTAACAACAAAAACAACAACAACAAAAATTTAAAAACCAAAAACCAAAAACAAAAACAAAAAAGGAAACAAACGTTCTGAAGTCCAGCTGATTTTTTAAAATTATTTTTCCTTGTATTTTTCTTTCTATTTCGTCTGGTACAATTTCATTCATACCTTTTCATGTTTTTTTAAAAGTAAGATTTTGATCGGTGACCTTTTTGTAGAAGTATGTAACCAAAAAAAGGTTGTTTTCTTTTGGTTTTTTTTTTTGGTTTTTTGTTTTGAGGTTAAGGATTGTTGGACTCGACGCAATTGTATGTGAAAGATATGATTTTAAAACTTGTCTGTGTGTGTGTGTGTGTGTGCGTGTGTGTGTGTGTGTGTGTGTTATTGTGTATTTTTTGGTCGCGCGTATGTTTTGATAAAGATAGATATAATGATTATGATAGACAGTTCTCCTCCTTGTTCTGAGCAGCCAACACAATTATGTTGGTAACGAGGGCTGCGCAATGTCGTTTGCTCTCTTTTAAAATGTTCTATTGTTGATGCCGATACTATTTCACCTAGGAAGCACGTTCACTGCATCAGTGGGGACTTGTCACCTGTCCAACATGCAGCCGTTATGGTCAAGAGCCTGAAACCGCAGAGTATCTAGTAGTTGAACGAACGGTATGTTGTGACGAAGCTTCCGGGTGGGTTTGCGAAGGTGCACGAGTATGGTAATGAGTTTGCATCCTGGATAGATCGTCATAATATGGTAGTGAGCACCATTAGCAGCTGCTACTTGGGAAGTTTCCCAGTCTCATGTGGTTTTTGGAAACAGTTTTGCCTATAATTGGATTCAATAGTCTGATGTCACGTCGCCCAGCAACGGCGGCCATCGTGGTTCTAAACAAAGAAAATCTGTACTTTTTATTCTTCATGCTGGCTAGAACTTTTCATATGTCTTGTGATCAGAATGTGTAAAAGTCAAAACATGATCAGATTTATAATGTTTTTTTTTTCCTCTCGATACGCTTTTATGCTCGTCGGAGAAATATTTCATAAAGGCGTCCCCCATTGTTCCGATAGTTTAGAGCCAGTTACTAAGTTACCATGCGTCATTACGAGGGAAGTGTTGATACCACTGTTGAAGAGTATTTGGGCGTGATTGTTCCTTGTCAATAGAAGTGAGCTGCGTTGTATTTTCGAGGAAAATATACAAAACCGTACACATAATATAAGAGCAGTTTCCTATCCTGGACATTATGGTACCCCCGAGACTCCGACCTATATTCTCAGTTCACGTTAGCATTAGACCGTTAGATTATTTTTTACTGTACAATTTTTCCCAATTGATTAAAAATAAACTCATGATTACTTGACCTCCGGGTATGTTGGTCTGATGTATAAAAAATTCTCTCTCTTGAAGAAAAAAGACAAACAACAACAAACAAATAAAAACATAACAAAATAAGAAACAAAAATAAGTTTAAAAAAAAGAAAAGAAAAGAAAAGCCAAAACAACAACCCGAAAAGCTTCTACCGTACCTATTCTATATTAAAACCGGAATCCATACAAGTGAAAAATGTAACCATATTTTTTCATTTTCCCCCAGTGTGTTCCATGGTGCGGGGATGGTGTTGGTTGGAGAAGTCGTATCTTGATGTGCGAATGGGAAGGGTCAAGGACGCCTGCATGGAATTCCTGTGACCTTTCCAACAAACCACCAACAAGGAAACCATGCAAACCAGTGGCATGTCCCAATAGTAAGACTTTCTTCTCTTTTGTAACCATCATCATAAAATTGTCATCATCATCTCTCTCTCTCTCTCTCTCTCTCTCTCTCTCTCTCTCTCTCTCTCTCTCTCTCTCTCTCTCTCTTTCTCTCTCTCTCTCTCTCTGTCTCTATTTATCTCTCCGCACTCTCATACACTCACCCTCTCACTCTCTCCATCCCTTCTCTCTCTCTCTCTCTCTCTCTCTCTCTCTCTCTCTCACACTCTCCGCCCCCCCCCCCTCTCTCTCTCTTGTCTCTTTTTCTCCCGTTCTTGATCGTACTAGCATATTGTTCAGTTTGGCCAGATTTATAATTTCAATAAATGTCAAGTTTGAATCTCGTCAACGAAGTGGAAGTCATCGTAAGCCACTGATATTTGAAGTCGATGGCCAAAATGAAAAAAAAAAGAGCAAACAAACCATTCTGTTGGTATATGTCGGAACACCTTATTATCAGCTTTTAAAATTTGGGTCACCACAACAATTCTATTTTGAGTTCTAATAACTCTCCAAAGTGTGGTAGTTAAGCTTAACTAAGTCGTTTTATATTAACATATAGTAGTAGTAGTAGTAGTAGTAGTAGTAGTAGTAGTAGTAGTAGTAGTAGTAGTAGTAGTAGTAGTAGTAGTAGTAGTAGTAGTAGTAGTAGTAGTAGTAGTAGTAGTAGTAGTAGTAGTAGTAGTAGCAGAAGAAGAAGAAGAAGAAGAAGAAGAAGAAGAAGAAGAAGAAGAAGAAGAAGAAGAAGAAGAAGAAGAAGAAGAAGAAGAAGAAGAAGAAGAAGAAGAAGAAGAAGAAGTAGTAGTAGTAGTAGTATTTGCAGCAGTGAATGAAGAAGAAGAAGAAGAAGAAGAAGATGAAGAAGAAGAAGATGTAGAAGAAGAAGAAGAAGAAGTAGTAGTAGTAGTAGTAGTAGTAGTAGTAGTAGTAGTAGTAGTAGTAGTAGTAGTAGTAGTAGTAGTAGTAGAAGAAGAAGAAGAAGAAGAAGAAGAAGAAGAAGAAGAAGAAGAAGAAGAAGAAGAAGAAGAAAAAGAAAATGATGAAACATATTAACAAGGAGATGCGTGATTTATATGTATTCTAAAATATACCATGTCCACAGGGTGTGAGGATAGTTCCAGCAAATGTCATCGAGTTCGCCAGTTCAAGATGTGCCGATTCAAACAGTTTCTGGAAAAATGTTGCCGGTCTTGCCGAGACTTCAACAGTTCTACTAGAGGATTTTACAGATATGTTCTAGGCAACAGAGTTGACTCGAACAATGTTGCAAGATAACTCAAATTTTGAACATGTTTAAACAAACAAATGGAACAGGCAATGTAAGAAAATCCATGAGTGACGGGAGATAACTCTTCAAAATTAATTTTGTATGAAACTATTAAGTGAAAAGTGATGAGATTTGTTTCCAAAATATCACTGAGAGAAGATGGAAAGGTCTTCTTTGAGCAGTGACTAGAACTGTATCCTAAAGGAATATGGAGTCAGTACTACAATAAATAATCCAATGAGGATATTAGAGAATTCCTGCTAATGCACGGAACTGTGTTTTACAGACAAATTGATGTGGTTCTGTTACAAATTCAATAGCTATGCAGAATGACTCATTCGAGTAAGGGAGCATTACTAATGTTGAAGGGTGAATGGCGCTGGTATAGAATAAACTTCAGCAGCGATGCTGGCTGGATAGCTCCTAATAAATGCAATTATAGATTAGAGAGATACTAATTGGAATAATTAAATGGATTTGGGGGTCAGACGGGCGAACTCCGTTACCCCATTTGTACAAAGTGTTTGCCGTTTGATGATTCTAGCCTATATTCTGTTGATAAACGAATCATCTGGTGGACCTTATATTCAGAAAAGCAGCAAAATGGATAATGGTTTTTCGAGTAGGGGTTCTATATTAATATGATAATGTGTAGTTAGATAGATGGAGCATCCGTGTTAAGGAATTCAAAATCAACGAGATGGACTCTTAAAGGAAATTTAAAAGTTACCTAAAAGTCAACAAAAGTTACAGAGATTACATCAGTGCGCTATCAGCTCAACACTGGAGTCCATCCAGTCGAAATATTCCGCGTTTCCTGATATCATGTGAGAACACGTGACGTTGTTGTCTTCGATTTTCTCCTTTCATTGATCTCTTTCGAGCTCTAGCTACTCTTGGAGATCATTGAGTGAAAGAATATTTTGCCATCCTGCTTCAAATAGAACACAGTGTGACCATCTACCAAAGACAACGGACCATTCCATTACTAATCGAAAGACAATTTTGAGGCTTAAATATAATATAATCCATGTAAAATCCTCACGTTGTGTGTGCCATAATGTTTTGCTTTTTAATGTCACTTAGGTTTCTTATTGAACATATTTCAATGGGGTGCTCGAGAAGGGACAGTAAAAGAACATGTTTATATAACGGATTTCCACTTCACAAAGATTGCTCTTGTGTCTGTGCATTAACACTTAGAAGGTCTTGCCTCACAAAATCCCAATGCCATTTTTATATTTTGAGCTCTGAAGTGTGACCCACATCTTCAACATGGTAATTTGCCTAGGTGCTGTAGGCGAGAATAGGTGAATTTTAAGTTAAAACGTTAAAAAAAAAACACAATCCATGAATACGTTGCATTTCTCAAAGAGATATTCATTTAATCTCAATAACACATTAATTTGATCACGTTTGAAAAATTCACTTTTCTCCATCTAATATAATGGTATGTGGATCGATTTACAACGACAGCCTATAATACGTATGAGAAAAGAAAGCGATCGCTAAAATTAAAAAAAAAATAATTTGCTAACAAGTGAATGGAAAGCAAGCCTTTCGTTTATGGAAATCAGACAAATTGTAGAAGAAGACTGAACACTCCAGCATTCTTCTACACTTTTGTGTCCATAATTCCGAGGAGAACATTGGGAGGCTAGATTATGTCCTGTTGATTATTTAATTTGTTCCTCTACCATGTCTTATGAATGTGGTGTTACTCCATATGGTTTGCAATGGAAGTACATTGACGTGTACTTGTACATTTGATTTGATAACCCAAATCGGTATTGTCTCATTGGTGTAATGGAAACATTATCAACCTAACAATGAGTGTTATCCATTACAACAATGTTAATTCAAGCTCATAATTAACGTTCGGTTATCAGACCTGCTAAATATGTGCACGTAGATGTAAATACATATGATGGACATCGAACATTATTTTCTATGTTTGAACGCTGCCTTTTTGTCGAATAATGCGTCGTGCGCGATAACGCGGTCATTATGGATGGGTGAGAGTGAGAGAGGCAATTTCTTTTGCACTGTCAGAATGTAAACGTCACAACTAGATATCTTGAATCAAAGAGGGGTGTTGTCCACGCAAAAATAAGCCCGTTGAACAACTTGTAACGCATAAATCTAATGGTTTACCAAGTGTATATGTGCATGTGTGTGTGTGTGTTTGTGTGTGTGTGTGTGTGTGTGTGTGTGTGTGTGTGTACGCTCATATACAATTTGCAATTATAAAAATTATTAATTCTAACCAATTTAAATAATCCCACACTGTGTGTCATTTTGTTCCACGATGATAAAAATATAATGAGCGATTATAATGATATCTCCCCTGTCACATTGTAGGAATGGTGCTTTTTATTACTATATATGTATTGTATTGATGGTATGCATTTAAGTAAACTACTCACCTATTCTATCGCCTAATCAATAAAATCGCACCAATACACAATCTATGTATAAACTAAAAGTCCGATTGAGAGAATTTAGTGAGATCTAGATAATCATCTAACTGGCGATATTAAAAACATATCAAACAGCTGAGTAATGTCGAATTCATTCATTCTATTTATTGTATTCATGTTATCTCACGGGGCTCGATGTTACCCAATTTGACATTAGCTCTAAGGCTAAGGCTACACTGCGAACGAAGCGGTCGGGGCGAAGCGAAGCGATTTACTTATGAGGCTTCACTGAGAGCGATGGAAAGCGAGCGATTCAAAGCGATCCATGTGTAATCATTTCTTTCAGTCTGTTGTGTAGACTAGAGACAATATGTGCATCGAGCGATGCGAGCCAAGAAAAATGGTCAAATCTCTCGCTCCGCTCTGCGTCGCTGATGATATGCCAGTCACCTCGTTATATTGTTTCTTTTATGTTCTCGCTCCACACCGTCTCGCCCGCTTCGCTCGCAGTGTGGCCTTAGCCTTTAGCCAGAACAAATCTGTTTAGCTCTGTTCAACTTTCTTGGTAAAATCGTGCAAATAGCCAGATAAATTACAATTGAAACTCCAACACGCAAACTGGTATTAAGGGTCGCGTTTTGTTGGCTAGTGCGATCGTACTTTTCTGCAGTATGTCTGGAATTTAATTGATGTTTTGATGTTATTATTGTTTTTATTATTGGCTGAAGAAGGTTTTGAGGCCGAAATGTTTCGTGTTTCGTATTGTGGGTTTTGTTTTTCGAAGCTGTTATAATGATTTTTGTTCAATTTATGATTTAGTTAACACGGAAATGTGTTCTAAACTATGTTTTTTATTTAAGTTTTTTATTGCATCATAATCGCTGTTGTCATCACAAGCATAACCCGGATCATCTAAAAAAACCCACCGCCACCACCATCAACTCCTACACTACCACCAACACCACCACCACCACCATCATCATCATCATCATCATCATCATCATCATCATCATCATCATCATCATCATCATCATCATCATCATCGCCATCATCATCGTCATCGCCATCATCATCGTCATCATCAAATCATAACTTCCACCACCACTACCATCACCACCCCACCTCCTCCTCCTCTTCCATCACCACCAGCACTACCAACACCACCACCACCACCACCATTACCATCATCATCATCACTACCACAAACTTCTGAAACAACAAAGCAGCATCGTCGTTTTCATTTTCTCTATCATCACTTGTTCGCTACACTTTAATATTGGAAATAAATCTGATATAAGAACTTATTTGACTTTTCTCTGTTATATATAACATCAGTACCTACATGCACCCCCCCCCCCCCCCCCCACTTTTTTTTTTTTTTTTTTTGGTTTTGTTTCTTTGTTTTTTTGTTTTTTTTTTTGTTATTCTTCTCTCCACGAGACGATTGTTTAATATCAAAATAGCCTTCTTGACAAGGGACATCACTCAATAAATCTATACTACTTTACGATTTCAAACAAGTAATTTCCCCTATGGTCACACTTGCATACTCATGATGATGATGATGATGATGATACTACTAATGATAACAATAATAATAATAATAATAATGATAATAATAATAATAATAATAATAATAATAATAATAATAATAATAATAATAATAATAATAATAATAATAATAATAATAATAATAATAATAATAATAATAATGATGATGATGATGATGATGATGATGATGATGATGATGATGATGATGATGATGATGATGATGATGATGATGATGATGATAATAATAATAATAATAATACAACCGTTTTTGAGAATCTTACACATCCCGCTGTAATACCGGTTTTGGCTGGCAAACCAGATAGGATGTGTAATGATATAAATATTTATATTGATTGCTATAAAGTGATTTCAGAGCCAGAAATCAATTATGTACATACAAATTCTACTCTATATTGTGCGGCTATGTGGTCTAGTGGTATGACACTCGCCTTCGGATCGGAAGGACCTGTGTTCGAACCCCTGAGTGGCGCATAGGTGAGTCCTTGGTAAAGGCTGTTTATATATATATATATATATATATATATATATATATATATATATATATATATATATATATATATATATATATATATATATATATATATATATAAAGAATAATCTCAAAACTAAAATTAATAACATTTTCATTGCAAGGGTAGTAACTTAAATAAAGTAGTAAGTTATTAACTACTAATTGATAAAAAATTGATTATGTTATCAGGCATTTTACCGAAATACTATGCCACATGCTACATTTCATTCAGCTACCTAATCATACATGGACTGAAGTATCTACATTATGAAAAAAAAACGGACGAAGATTCGAACCAGGTCTCTTTGTGTGACAATCTAGTGCTCTACTAGCTGAGACATCAGCCCTCTTGTTCATGATATTTTCACATGTCATTATGTGATTCATGTAAAAGGGACACTTTGACATGTGGAAAATGTTTGTCAACAAAGCAGGAAGTATTAAAAACTTTGGAAATATTCCAATTTCCCGAGGAATAAAGTCAAATTATAATCTAGCCTATGGCACAATACGTATACACCATAGTTTTGTATTTAAAGATATTCAACGACCAACTTTTAATAGAACAAACAAATTTGATGTTTCTCGTCTAAGTCTGAGGTGGATCAAATGCTTACATCCGAATTTTGGGATTGAAATTAAATAACATATTTTCAGTAAGGAAAGAGAATACAATATCTTTAACTACAAAATCTATACTTCATTATTCTGGCCACTTAAAATAAATAAATGAGCTTTTATATAGGGCAATATCCACTAATCGTGCTCAAAACGCTTTACAAGGGGTCCCTGATCAACAGCAACACTTAAAATGTAGGACGGGGCATGACGAGTATTAGGCGATATTATCATTTTTCGAACAAAGACAACGCTGTTAACGGCCAGGTACTCATTTTACACCTGAGTACGGTGAGAGAATGTGAGTAAAGAGCCTTTTCCAAGGACTCATCTATGCGTCGAGCGAGGCTTGAACCCATGAACTTCCGATCCGAAAGCGAGTGTCATACCACTAGACCACTTAGCCGCACTTCTGACTTTGAACTCAATAGACCAGTGAAGTCATGACGTCACACCTTCTACTTTTTCGGTTCCAAACTCATTAGAAATGTGTATGTAACCAGTTCTTTGGAGGACTAACGATGAATAGGTTGCATATTGAATCATAAGTGGCATAACTATTTTAGTAGCAGGATGTATTGGCCGATTCTTAAGTCTTAAGATTATGGTACATAAAAAGCGAGAATGGATCTTTAATGACGTTCAGTATTTATTTAGGCCACAAAATAGATGCCATCACTCTGAAACCAGAGGATCAATTACACACGGTATGTATATAACCGGTCCAGTCCTCCACAAGAGTGGTTTTACACTTCCAATGAGATTGGAACCAGTTTTTAAACATCACACTTCCCTATTCTTTTAATCTTGCACACCCCAACACTATTCAGGATTGACACGACGGGTCACGTTTGAAAGTTATAAATCCATCATCAAGTCAGATACGAGGGTTGCCCCATGAAAAACCGGAAAATGGCCTTATTTTCTACATTTTTGGGTTGATATCTTATTTTCAAAACGGCTTACAGATGACCTATCGTTGTGTCATGTGATCAGCTGCCAGCTTCGCCGAGAACAGAACTTAATGTATCTCAGCTCATCAACTGTAATTATATGGAAAAATTCTTTCCTCTTGAATCAACTCATTAATTCTATCGACATTTTCCTTTGTCCTGGACGAAATTCAGAAAAGTGTGGAGCGGGCACTTAATAATAATAATAATACATGACATTTATAACGCGCATTTTCATCACTGGGTGATGCTCAATGCGCGAAACAATAATACAGTGACATTATTATACAAATGAAACATTATACAAACTACATCAACATAATATTATCATTATACAACAATGTAATAACTAAACATAAAGTCATTAATACAAGATATGTTGAATCATGTACATAATGTACATCCACATGCTATGTCAAATACGGAAATAATATAAAATAATGATATAATAACATAAACTAAATTAACATTCATATTGGGGTCAAATTACAAAGATACATTAATCAAGATGTGTTTTAACAAAGAGATGGTGTTTTAACTTTGATTTAAATATTGATAAGGACTGCGCTTCTCTTATTCTTTTAGGAAGAGAGTTCCAGATGGAAGGTCCGACGTGACTGAACGATCTGCCGCCGTAAAATTTATATTTATATTTATTTGTAACAATTAATTTTGTAGAATCTAGTGCAGAACGTAGACTCCTCGTTGGCTTATAAGTTTCTAAAAATTCAGTAATATACAATGGTGCTTGATCATTAAGGCACTTATAGCACAATACTGCTAGTTTGAATTCGATTCTTGTATCAATAATGATGAGAAAAATAGGCTATAGAGAGGTGTGGGATGAAAACAGAGAATAAAAGGTCACGGGATCAGTGACAAACTCAGGATCCAATTGACACGAACCCTCCTCCTGGCCGGGAGAGAGAGGACAAAGAGCGATCGCACAACCGACTGAGCTAATCCAGCCACACAAAAATATGGCTTCCAAACTTAGTACCAATCATGCACCCCTCTCTTTCGAGTACCGTGGGGACCACATCGAGACTAACTAACCCTGCGAACTCTCTATAATACGCTTCAACAGCCGTGACGTCACTTCCCTCGTAATGACGCATTGTAACTTAGTAACTGGCTATAAACTATCGGAACAATGGCGGACGCCCTTATGAAATATTTCTCCGACGAGCATAAAATCATATCCAGAGGGGAAAAAACATCATAAAACTGATCATGTTTTGACTTTTACACATTCTGATCACAAGACACATGAAAAGTTCTAGCCAGCATGAAGAATACAAAGTACAGATTTTCTTTGTTTAGAACCAAGATGACCGCCGTTTCTGGGCGACGTGACATCAGACTATTGAATCCAATTGGGGAGCTATCCACCATTCTCTGTATGAAACAAGACATGGTTACATATAAACAGATAGGACATACATGGAATAGCTCTGATATTGGGTAGAATAAAATTCAGAAAAAGAGTGTAGCGGGCACCTGTATCAATAATGATGAGAAAAATAGGTACAGAGAAGTGCCAGATCAAAACAGAATAAAAAAATGTCTCGGGGTCAGTGCCAAACTCAGGATCCAATTGACACGACACCATCCGCCTGTACCCGGCCTTAAACAATTCACATCAATGATACTCTTGTGATCTTACTGAGACATTTTTACCATAAACTACTTGAGTCTCACCATTGCAAGAATTTCAGATGACTTTAGCCCTTTTGCCTGAGAACTCAAATAACACCTCAAACTTCTGCTTTTGATCAATTTTCAATAAGGATAGCCATTATTGCTATGACATCATTCGTGTTCAATACGAATGACAATATTTCTGATTCTTGGGAAATGGCAAATTTAAACACACTTCTATTTGGCGTTTACAGACTAATGAACCTTTAAAGGTTTGAAATATATGGGGTTTTTTTATGGGGAAGCCCTTATTTAAGTAGTGTAAAGTTGTGACAATGCTATACTGTCGTAATCAGAGTGCTCGTTCTTCAGCTATCGCTCGATTAAACTGACCCTCATCTTGTCAATAGGGTTGAAAAAGGAGAGTCATTTCAATCAATCCCTATTTGAAGAATGAGTTTTCAGGCTTAAAATTGTAAAGATATGTGATTTTTCCGAGCCGAGAAGAACAAATAAATTGCTTATTGACTGTTGTCTATTAATGGGAGCGCTTTTATAGATCTGTATTTCAATGTGGAGCGCGCACAGCTTAAACGGTTAGACGTACTGAAATAGCTTGCAAAAAACAAAACAATGCAGTGATAGGTACACCTTTCTTACATCTACCTCCATGGGGTACCAATGAGGTGCTCCCTAGAAGATAACTTAAACCCCGTGTCAAGCCTGTATAATATTTCAACATATGATATTAGAAAGCTATCCTTAATTTTGTAAAGGATTTATTGATGTAGAAGTGTCCGATTTCAAATATAATAGTAAAAAAAACAACAACTCTGGCACAGAGGTGAGCTAAAAATATCATCTTTGCATTTTTTGAGGGGTCATCTTATTGAAGTGCATCTCTATAGCTCCCCAAACATCACGCAGCCATTACAAAAGAATAGGTAGTTTTATCCCAAAACGTATCGGCGCTGTCATCGCCAAGCTTCAGTCTGAATTTACATTGAGCACATCTAAAACAGCCATTGAAGCAAAAGCAGTTTAATATCCAGACAGATATTATAAAGCTTTACCTTTGTTTGGCAGGGAGCACATGGGTGTTAAATTTATAGGAATAAATCTATCAACCTTTATGATACACAGAATTATTGAACTTAGTCTCCAGGCAACGGTGACGTCATAAAATATTGATACCATTTATCCTCAGTTGGAAAGTTATATTGTATCTAAATTTTAAAAAGTGTTACCAAAATTTAATTTGATTTTTTAATCAATAAAAACAAGAATTATTCTCGTTTTTTTTTTTTTGTCCACACTGTATGTATCACGTGAGGCTTTGTAGTCTAGTGGTACGACACTCACCTTCGTATCTGTAGGTCCCTGGTTGGAGTCCCACGGCGCCAACTTAGTCATTGGAAAAGGCTCTTTACTCATATTCTCTCACCGCACTTAGATGTATAATGGATACTTGGCGAGTAACAGCGTTGCCTCTGAAGAAAAAATACTGTAATATCGCCTTACAGACGTAAAGTTTTGCTATACAAGTCAAATGTTGCTGTTGGATTGAGACTCATTGTAAAGCATTTTGAGAACATTTAGTAATCATTGTTCTATATAAAAACTCAAAATACGCTCAAATAATAAAGTCTTAAAGCAGTGGACAATAAAAGAAAAACAAATTATGCATGTCTTAAGGTATAAATCTACGTATACACGCCATTGTTACAAGCAACATTAAAAGGAAATTAAATGTCAACACCAATCCTGCAATACTCTGAAAAACAAAACAAGTATTTAAAATTATGGCCAGAAAGCTCATCCATCAAATATTGATCGAATAAAATGGTCCTCATCTTGACAAAAACTATCAAACTTAAGTTAAAGTCTCAAGTTTGAGACTTTTTGACAGGATGGTGTCATTTTAATCGCTCGATATTTGACGGACGAGTTTTCTGGCTAAAATTTTAAATAGGTGTTTTTTTTTCTCAGAGTACGACAGAATAGCGTGTGATTAAAGGCCTTAAAATGCCAGTCTGATCACAGACACAGTCGACAGGCACAGTTTTTATTTCATTTTTGTTGATGTTGTTGTTGTTGTTGTTGTTTATGTGTGTGTAAGAAGGGGTTTGGGGTGGGTGGGAGTCAAAACGAGGTCTGAACAAAATGGGCATGATCTTTTTCCCTTTCCACGTGCTCGAGGTCATTGGTCACATTGCAAAATGTGCTCAAGTGACCCACATAGTGAAAAGTATTCACATCTTTTGAAATATTTCACATCACTATTGGTCATTTTGTTCACTTGATACGCGGGTATGTTTACAACTTTCATAAATCGTAGCCATCGTTAAAGTTATAGCCTGACACTGAGACCCAAAAAGGACTTGTCTTTTCACGTCATTATTTGGTTTTTGCACTGCCTAGTGATTTGTCGTTAGTAGTGCTCATGGAAACAAGTGGTCCCATTGATTGAACTATTGAATACAACTCACGATTTGCTTTCTTTTGTAGCCAAAAACTGGTCTTTTGACTTCCTCTTTTGGTCAGTGTCAGGCTATACGTTAACGATGGCTACGCACACACAAAGCAGCGTGTTACATTTGTAAAGAAATATCCAATCGTTGGACATCAACAAATCATGTGATTGGTGACTTGGTTTGACAAAAACATGAATATTCATCGCTCCCATTAAGTAGGTGCTATGTTATGTCTTTAGGCAAGGCTTTTTTCATACTTTGACTCATTCGACTCTGGTGTTAATGTGTCACTTGCTGTAGCCAGTGATGGATATTGTAAACGTTATAGTACAACAAGGACGCCTATCAGGTGACTTTAACGTATGGATTAAAAATTTGAGTCTGTATAGCTTATTTGGGAAATAGATAAGTGAAGCAGTGTGAGGCGCTTGGATTATGGTATAAATTGAATGAAGATGACGTCACTCAGGTTGTTTTTGTTTTTTTTGGCCATCCATGTTTATGAGTATTTCTCACTAAACTGTATTAACCAGACTATAGATAATTCAAAGATGACGTCACACAGGTCTTTGTTATTGTTTTTTTGCCATCCGCATTTATGAGTAATGCTCACTGAACTGTATTAACCTGACTATAAACGTTCATGGATACACACAGTTTTGTGTGTTGGTCCGTTATACTTCCGGATGGCAATGTTATGAGCTTCTTAGCCAAGCGCATACTATCTATAAACGTTCAAGGTTACATATAGATAGAATGCGCTTGGCCAAGGAGTTCACAACATTGCCATCCGGAAGTATAACGGACCAACACACAAACTCTGTGTAACCATGAACTTTTATAGTCTGGTTAATACAGTTTAGTGAGAACAACTCACAAACGCGGATGGCAAAAACAATAACAAAGGCCTGAGTGACGTCATCTGCATACTATCTATAGATAGATTGAAGATGACTTCACTCAAGCCTTTGTTATTGTATTTTGCCATCCGCGTTTATGAGTAATGCTCACCGAACTGTCTTAACCTAACTATAAACGTTCATGGATACACACAGTTTTGTGTGTTGGTCCGTTATACTTCCGGATGGCAATGTTATGAGCTTCTTTGCCAAGTGCATACTATCTATAGTTTTGTGAGGTGGTCTGTTATAGATAGTTCGAAGATGACGTCAATCAGGTCTTTGTTATTGTTTTTTGTCATCCGTGTTTATGAGTAATGCTCACTGAACTGTATCAACCCGACTATAAACGTTCATGGATACACGCAGTTTTGTGTGTTGATACGTTATACTTCCGGATGGCAATGTTATGAGCTTCTTAGCCAAGTGCATACTATCTATAGTTTTGTGAGGTGGCTGTTATACTCCCGGGTTACAATGTTTTGAGTTTCTTATGCAAGCGCAGATTATCTGTAAACGTTCAAGGTTACACTGGAGACTAAAATGAAGATATGGAGACAGAAAACTCGGGGACTCCTTCCGTATGTGGGTGTTCAATGTCAAGTCGGTAAACATGGTATTTGTGTGTTGATGGTATGTGCTTAAATATAATACACACCATATCTTCCCGCTATATATATATCGTACAAATACACTAAAAGTTTATTGATACTCTGCGATCAGCTAAAAAGCTTACAACAATCATCCAGCAGGATATAGATAGTATGCGCTTGGCTAAGAAGCTCACAACAATTACCATCCGGAAGTAAACGGACCAACACACAGATAAGGTGTGTAACCTTGAACGTTTATAGTCTTGTTAATAAAGTTTAGTGAGAATTACTCATTAACCCGGACGGCAAAACACAATAACAAAGACCTGAGTGACGTCAACTTCGAACTATCTATATCATATCAAATGTTACTGCTGTTGGCTTGGGACCCTTGTAAAGCGCTTTGAGCAGATATTAATGTTGATATTGCTCTTCCAAAAAGCGCATGTTTCTTTCCGTCGTAAAATCAACAATATAGAGAGTCTTTGCTTGGCTAAGAAATTCACAACATTGCCACCCGAAAGTATAACGGTTCAACACACAAAACTATGTGTAACATTGAACGTTTATAGTTTGGTTGATACAGTTTAGTGAAAATTACTCATAAACATGGATGGCAAAAAACAATAACAAAGACTCGAGTGACGTTAACGAGTGACTTCGTTCTATCTATAATCTGGTCAATAACGTTTAATGAGAATTACTCATAAACATGGATGGCAAAAAAAAACAGTAACAAAGACAGGAGTGACGTCGCTGCGTTCTATCTATTGGAGGAACTGCAACTCCATTAATGGACTATACATAAGAAAAGAAAAGATGAGAGAAAACATTAAAAGATTACATTGTGGGGAATAAGATTGAAAAAGATCAAAATTGTACCTGAAGAGGATGTTATTGAGATAAATAATTTCTACATTTAGCACAATTACTTTTTCTCTCTCCATAATATGTTATATAATAAATGCAACCCAGAACATTTTTGGGTAGCCCTGTTCGTTGCATAAGCACTGAAGGTCGGCTAGACACTTTTTAAGAACTAGTAAAAAGCCCGCAATTTCGCGGGGAAAGAACTATTTTCATTCGATATTGTACTCATCATCATTTAATGAGGGCAGATTGGTAAACAACGTTGTCTGTGTAATTTGGTATATCTTCGGTTGATTTTTCTGTGTGGCCCAATAATATATTTAATAATATATTCCCTCAACTAACCCCAAGAAAAAATTAAACCTAGTACCTTTAATTAACCCCAATAGGAAAAACAAACACCCTAGCACTTTAATAATACTTATGACTAACCCTAAAAGGAAAAAAAATCATCCGATCTCGAGCTTACCCTAATAGAAAAAATCATGACAAATTGAATAACGCCTGACAAAAGATCAAAGGTGAAAATACAAATTTAAAGAATACTGGGGATGTAGGAGCTTTCGGAATGTCTCCCCTTTACTTAACTTATGGAAAAACAAACTTCCTAGCACCTTTAATAAGACTTATGACTTACCTCTCGAGCTAACCCTAATAGAAAAAAAAAAAACAACTCTCGGACTGCTTTGCACTACCTTTCAATATTTAACAAATCAAAATGGCGGCTGAAAATCAAAACAATGGTCAAATTAAGAAATTTTAAACTTTCACAGATCTATCAAGGTTTGTTCTAGAGTTTTTAAAATACTTCTAGATATAATGACAAATTGAATAAATAAATGCCTTACAAAATATCAACGGTGAAAATACAAATCTAAAGAATACTGGGGATGTAGGAGCTTTCGGAATGTCTCCCCTTTACTTAACTTATGGGAAAACAAACATCCTAGCACCTTTACTAAAACTTATGACTAACCTTAATAGAAAAAGAAATACCCTCTATCTCGAGCTAACCCTAATAGTAAAAAAAGAATCAAAATGGCGACTGAAATACCTTCATGTGATCAAGTGAATAATATCACTATGAATGCCACGATTTGCTGAAAAATGCCAACACCTACACACACATGTATACACCACACACAACACACACACACAAACACACACACACACACACAAACATACACGCAATTAGAATATACATAACAACACTGATTACCGCTAAATCAACAACACAACGGAAGTATTATTAATACTTTATGTCATAAATAGATGACGCAAATTGACAACTTTTTACAGTGTCAAAATTAGTTGATTTTGGGAGTCAAGTGTCGTCGTTGGTACATATTTTATGATATCTGTTTGACTCAACGAACTTTCAAACTGACTTTAAATTATAAAAGGAAATCAAGTTATCTGTTTATCTATCTGGAAAAAATACATTTCTAATTTTCAAATCTTTCAGTATAGTTGTGCGCCGTATCAATTTTTTTATTGACTCAAATAAGCACAATGTTCTCCACAATGCTATATTTTTAAAGAAAGGATACGGCCTGAAGGACGAATAGACACTCCGAACATTTTTAACGCACTCTCATGGAGATAATACTTAGAAATGTTGAATTGAATTCCGGGTTCGATGATTGTTTATGCAGTATTTGTTTGTGACGGACACAAATCTGAAAAGCAGAAAGAAATGTTTAAGGGAGACGTACAAAGGCCACAAGCATTAATCTTTTCTTAGAATCGATTCTGACTCAACTGTCAAGAGAGGAGGGGGCAGGGGTGATAAATGTTTAATGACGTAATTGCAAGGTAAAAAAGGGGGAAAGGGAGGGGATGGGGGTAGGGGCATTTTATTTTCTAATTTATTGATGGGGCATATTTTATTAAATTGTGAAGCGGACTAACCGGTTTAAGTCTGTGCAGATTTGATTTTTATTTCCTTTGGCTCTCCTATCCAACTGGCAATGATTGCGTCTGCTAAATCCGATACACTCGGGTACTGTGTAGGTGGTAGCAAGCAAATTGTTACTGTCCGTTTAACACTACAGAAACGGGTGCACGATAGCCGAGTGGGTAATGTTCGGGATTCAGGGGTCGCTGTTGGCATCTATTTTTTACTTGAGCTAAGAATCTTAGTGCGGCTCGGTACAACTGCTTTCGCTCTTGGTTATATTATATTATTTTATTTATTTATTTTTGTCATATGCATGAACACTGTTCATGGTGCCAACTGACTTCTCTTTAATCTGAATCCCAAAATTGGAAATCAACATTTTTAAAAATTCTAATAGAATTATTTCAAGAGAATTTGAATTTCCACTTGATATTTTGACAGCTTACGGTCACAGAAAAGTGACCACATCTCTGTTTCCGATGATCCAAATGTCACCATATAAACAAACACTGCCGTAAATTATCATTTGAAGGAGTCTCGGGTTTAATACTTTTTGGCAAGTGCCTAAGTTGCTGGTCATGTTAATTTATGAAATAAACGGTTATTTTTTGTAATAATGTGAAAACGTATTTTAAATTCAGTTTACGGCTGTTTACGGCGGACACAAAACTAAATATTCGTCAGAAGTAATGCTAGCATTGGAGGTAAAACAATTTTGACTATGGCCACAAATATGTTTGTTTGTTTTGTTTTTAAGGGTTTTACGACGCTTGCAACATATTAAGTTCATATCAGTGCTAGTGAAAAGGAAGAAAACGGGGCCTAGTAAAAAGTTCAAGAATTATAATTAAAGCACTGAAGATAAGGTGAAACAAAGGGGAATTGGTTCAAATAGGAACCAGATGTAGATTCCAAGAGCACGCTATCAAAGTACTTAGTTGGAAATCACATTAACGTCTCATCCAGACACAAGCATAGTTCCCCACTAAGAGGAACACACTCCAAATGTTTACAAATCATATATAATATGCACTAAACATACTTCAGTGCATAACAGAGAGATGATTTACAAGACAAAAAATATAATCTCCAAAACTCTATACATTCGACTGCTTCCCTCACAGCTAGCGTATCCGGTCAGGACCAGGACAAAACCAAATAATCTCATCCCAAGACGTAGACAGAAAACTTGTTGGAGAACAGATATAGGCGGGTAGAAGACACAGTATGTACCTCCCTGCCCACTGTGGGAAGTCAGGAACTCCACCCAGCCTTCATTATTTAAACACACAAATTCATTGTAAAGCTTTATGAATGCATCATTTAGAAGTAACTAAGTAAGCACCAGAGAGTTTTGCCACACATTTACGTTCTGTGCATGATCCTGGCCTCCATTAATATGATTCAATAGTCTGATGTCATGTCCGTCCAGCAACGAGCAGCTTGGTTCTAAACAGAGAAAATCGGTACTTTTTATTCTTCATGCTGGCTAGAACTTTTTCACATGTTGTGTGATCAGAATGCATAAAAGTCAAAACATGATCAGATTTATAATGTTTTTTTTTCTCCTCTGGATACACTGTTATGTTCATCGGAGAAGTATTTCATAAGGGTGTCCGCCATTGTTCCGGTTGTTTAAAACCAGTTACTAAGTTACAATGCGCCATTACGAGGGAAGTGACGTCACGACTGTTGAACCCTATTTAGGACGATAAAAGGAAGCCACAGCCACAGTTATCGGTCTGTTTACTTCAATGCTTACAATCTAATCCCGAGGAACTGTACCGACACGTAGACTGATAAAATAAAATAACAAATTATAAATGAGGCCAGAAAACTTTTAGTCATGTAATCGATCGATGAAAATGTCTAAAAAACCTTCTTATGAAACGTCTTAAAACTTGACATACAAACAGAATTTGTGACCTACACCTTCAAACCGGTATTATATCGGGTGGATCCAGATGTCAAGAAATGATTTTTACTAATTAACTGCCATACTCTGGGAAAACTCGAATTAAAAATTTGTCCAGAAACCGCGTCCTTCAAATATCGATTGATTTAAATGACCCTCAAATTGGCAAAACTCTCAAACTTGGGACTTCGCGAAGTCGCAGGTTTGAGAGATTTGCCAAGATGTTTTCCATGAAGGACGAGTTTTCTGGCCAAATTTTAGATACGGCTGGTTTTTTTTTTCATAGCACGGCGGTTAACTCGTGAGCTGGGTGTTGTGTCTTGTTATTTAATAGCTATATTATGATTAGTAATCTTATTTTGTCTTTCACATGGAGAAATCATCAAGCCCTTTTGAAAATATTGTTTCCTCACGAGTTGTCCTACTCTTCAACAGTCGTAACGTCACTTCCTTCCTAATGACGCATGGTAACTTAGTAACACTGGCTCTAAACTATTGGAACAATGGCGGACGCCCGTATGAAATATTTCTCCGGCGAGCATAAAAGCGTATCTAGGGGGGAAAAATGAAAAGTTATAGCCAGCATGAAGAATAACAAGTAATGATTTTCTTTCTTTAGAACCAAGATGGCCGCCGTTGCCGGGCAGCGTGACATCAGACTACTGAATCCAATTGGGGTCGTTGCGTTGGACGAGAAGGGAAGAGAATAATGACACACCATTATCATGATGTGACAAACGCATTCCATTCCCATTATGTACAAGGTTGTTTGGATTGGGTGAAAAGTTCCCGAGGATCATTTGTGTGAATATGGTTTATCGTGGAGTAGTTTAGTATCCACACACACAACACACACAAACACACACACACATGTATATATATATATATATATATATATATATATATATATATATATATATATATATATATATATAATGAGAATAAAAGG
This sequence comes from Berghia stephanieae, assembly GCF_034508935.2. Lineage (NCBI taxonomy): Eukaryota > Metazoa > Mollusca > Gastropoda > Nudibranchia > Aeolidiidae > Berghia > Berghia stephanieae. The sequence continues at coordinate 31,726,953 of NC_088361.1, forward strand.
AGAATATTAATATAACTTAAGCTCCCTCAATAGTAGAGCACGCTATAGCTTCATGAACACAAATATCTCATGAACACACACACACACACACACATATATATATATATATATATATATATATATATATATATATATATATATGCATATATATATATATATATATAATATATATGTGTGTGTGTGTGCGTGTGAGTGTGTTGGTGAATGGATGGGCTGGGGCGCGTGCGTATAGACCTAGGTCAAATCCCACGAACTATTGCAAATTACGAAATGTGTTCACCTATCCATCCCCAACCCTTAGCCCAGCCCTCCCCCCCCCCCCACACACACGAACACACACACACACACACACACACATATATATATATATATGTGTGTGTGTGTGTGTGTGTGTGTGTGTATGTAGGTGTGTGGGCGGGGCTGTGGGCTGGGGCTAAGGGTTGGGGATGGATAGGTGAACACATTTCGTAATTTGCAATAGTTCGTGGGACTTGACCGAGGTTTATACACAGGCCTTTTGAATACAATGTTATCCCCAACTTAAAATGACTTGACCGAGGTTTATACACAGGCCTTTTGAATACAATGTTATTCCCAACTTAAAATGATCTTAAACAAGTCTCGACAGCGAGGGGACCAAATAATTAAGTAATTAAGGCATTCTCTTGTAACCAGAGCATACACACCTGGACTGAAATCCTGTTGTTCAAGCTCCTCTTCATGCAATCTCGTTTGTTTTTTTCTTGTACACGATTACATACTTGCGATCACATTTAAAATCGTCGTTACTTTTTTATCCATTGGCGTAGGCGTAATGATTTTCCACTGAGTTGTTTACCATTAGCATACCTGTGTACCGATAGTTGATGTTTTTGTTTTTGACCTGAAATTCGCTCACCACGTCGCGCACTTGCTAAAATGACATTTTAGCAGGACGTGTGTAGATTAATTTATTTTGCTATTCGTGTCTTCTTGAAACATTTTCAAGGCAGGAAAACACAATGCAAAATGACATCTATTAATCTATGCGATGTCACGACTTAGTTAATAATAACATGCTCGTGCCATTGGTCATCTTCAAGCTGGACAGCCTGTGACCAATGTCGCAAGAATGATTAATATCACAAGGAGAAGTGTACATTCGTTAGTCCCTTACCGTTTGTGTCATTTCAAATCGATCCACTAACGAATTTTCCTCCTATTTGAAGGAGGAATTTTCTGGCCAAATTTTAAAAATGTGTGTTAAAAAAAAAGAATACTGTAGTGCAAACAGTTTTCTCTCTGGTAATAGTCTGTTCATCAAGTACAAGGATTTAATGTTTTGTCCTACATAATTCTGAAGGGTTGTCGTCGTCATCGTTGGAACGGAGAAACCCCAAGTGGCTCGATGTAAAACTCATCAAATTCCCACTTGTGTTATCAATTACAATTATCAGCATGTTACAAGCTTTATCAGTGACGCAAGTTACAAAGTCCAGGTAAATAACGGACTTGGAAAACTTGGGACAATGAAATGTTTTCTTCCAGGAAGTAAAAAATGATAATGATGATAATATTGTTGATATTTGATGGGCAATTTGGCAAAGCAGTGGTTTTCGCCTGGCAACCCAAAAGTAGAGAGTTCATGTGGCCTCGAGTAAGCCATTTTGTCCTAGCCAGTATTCACATAGTCGAAGGACTTTATTCATAGAGCGAACCACAATGTTTTTCATCTCCTTGAACTGGAAAAAAATTCCTTCCATATCGATGAAAATAATTTCCATTCTATCACCCAAATTGTTCTTTTCGGCATATATATATATTATTTTTAAAAAGATTTACCACAATGTTTGAGTCAGTCTACATCGATGTTTCAGTCCTAATCAGCCATCGTCAGGACTGTGTGTTACATGAGTTTGGTTTGTTGTCTGTTGTTGTTTGTTGAAGTGGTTGAAGCGTTGAAGTTATATATATATATATATATATATATATATATATATATATATATATATATATATATATATATATATATATATATATAATATACATATATATATATATATATATATATATCATATACATATAATATATATATATATATATATATATATATATATATATATATATGTGTGTGTGTGTGTGGGTGGGTGGGTGTGTGTGTGTGTGTCGCGTTTTTACACTCAAACACTCTCTAACACTCCACCACCACAATCACCGCCAATACCACCACCATCACAACCGCCGTCCTCAACGTGTATCATTACCTAGGAATGCGTCACCCTTTATTTGCAGTCATAAACCGTCTCACCCATTTTATATCAGGAGGAGGATAAAGTTTTAATGGAACTTTTATATAGCGCAATATCCACTAAACGTGCTCAAAGCGCTTTACAAGGTGTCCCGGGCCAACAGCAACACTTAACATTTAGGACGGGACACGACGCCTGTTAGGCGATAATACAATTTTTTTTCGGACAGAGACAAGGCTGTTAACGGCCAGGTGCTCAACTATGCGCCGAGCGAAGCTCGAACTCAGGACCTTCCGATCCGAAAGCGAGTGTCATACCACTGGACCACATAGCCGCACTTAAGCTGATAGATAACGAGACCCCGCTTTTTATAGAAAGAGAGAAGGATATATATATATATATATATATATATATATATATATATATATATATATATATATATATAAGAGATTAATTGAGAGAGAGAGAGAGAGAGACAGAGAGAGAGAGAGAGAGAGAGAGAGAGAGAGAGAGAGAGAGAGAGAGAGAGAGAGAGAGAGAAATAATATGTGAGAGTGAGAGAGGGAAGGAAAAGGAGAAAAAAAAAGAAAACTTTGAGTATTCATATAGTACAATTCCCACGAAACGTGCTCAAAACGCTTTACAAGTGATCCCTAGCTAATAGCAACACTTACCATCTCTGTTAACAGACAGGTACTCATTTAAAACCCGTGTAAGGTGAGGGAACGTGAGTAAAGAGCCTTTTCCAAGGACTTAACTATGCGCCGCTCAGAGCGGGATTCGAACACAGGGCATCCCGTTCCGAAGGCGAGTGTCAAACCACAAGAAACAGAGAAAGATAGAGAGAAAGAAAGATTGAGAGAAAGAGGGAGAAAGAGAGAACGAGAAAGAGGGATAGAAAAAAAAGAGACAGAGAGACAAATAAATAATTTAAAAAATAAATTAATGAAATTCCCTAAATTCATTCCATAGGGGAAATTCGTCTTTAGGGTCTATTCCAAGGGAAGACTGGAATAACCCAGGCATCAGCCGCAGTGTAGCGCCGCAAACTGAGCTAGGACGAATTGACTTGCTCAAGGCCATACAGCGCAGCCGGTATTCGAACTTGGTACCTTTCGGGTAAGAATCAAAGACCGCACCACTCAGCCACGCTGCCCCTATTTGTTGGGCGAAGTCTTGAGAGCTAAAAGGCCTTAGGATACAAACCATGGTCTGTCCAGTCTAATGTGAGTCTATTGACATAACTCTGATATTCAAAGAGACCTATGGGGATAGGTTTTTATCCTGGCTTTTTATTAAATACTTTCTGCCATATCTAACATAAGCAGTTTTCTACAGCCAAGGGGATCATGAATCCGGAATCTTTATATGAACTGTACAATCACTCTACTATCCATCACTTCGTCGGGTCGGGTTCTGATTCACACCAGAGTCGACTGGGGTAATGCGTGCTAAGTGCCTAACCCAAAGATTCAACGCTGGGTCAAGGATTACAAAAAAAAATTATAATTAATTATAGGCATTTCAATTCAAAAGTACACATTTCGATCAATTGTCACCCGTATTGACCACGCCCAACATCGATTGGTTTTGGTTGCAAGACGAGACAACGTTCACCTGAGCTCCCGAAGCCAAAATAAATCCTGAACTAGTTGTTCATTCACACTGCCCACCCATAAGGTTCTAGCATACAACACACGTGTTGTGTGTGTGTGTGTGTGTGTGTGTGTGTGTGTGTGTACTTAAACAGACTGACATAAAGACACACATAGATTCAATCATCGAACACATTATCTGTTGATCCCGAGGAAAACGGGCTCTCCGTTGAATTAAAAGCTTCCGCTTTCCCAGATTCGTAACTAGATCCGGCAACTGGCGAATATTATAAATAGACACTTGGTCAACTAGGATGAAATTGTTTCATTAGTTATCTTTCCCTAGCACACCGGTATAAAAACCATACGATATTATTGCTATCATTTAATTTAGATTAAAACTGAATTGCACCTGTGAACGAATCGTGTTTTATCGTCGATGTGATATAAGTAAATACTCTCACTAACTTAATCTCACCGCCATTTATACATAATCAATCATAGAGCAGTGTTTCCCTTTTACAATTATTAATTAACTAAACAAAAAAAAAATTTAACTCACCACATAATATTGGACTGACTTGAGGATAGTTTGTTAATGTTTTATATGGAAAAATTGTGTGAAATTTACTTTATAAGACATTGAAAGTCAATGGATTCAAAAGACATTATTAAAGGAGACCAATTGCTTCGTGTTTTTGTTTTGTAAAACGTCGACTTTCGTTGCTTGGCAGTAATTAATACAAAATCATAATAATCAATACTTAACCATAATATATTACCCGTATTTCATTGGACAATCATTCAATTCAACTACAAACTGAAATTAAACCTGTGAAAGATTTGTGTTTTAATTTTATCGTCAATACAAATTCAAACAGTACACATCTCATAATTTAAGATCAGTTTCATAATTACATATCCACATTCATTTATTTTGCTGAAATTTACTTGCAAAAACTTTAGGGAGCTGAAAGGCTTAGTTCGATATAATAGTATGCACATATTCCCAGTATCAGAAATATCTGAATGCTCATCATCTTAAAGGGACATAATTCGAGAAAATAGGATAGCATTATTCTCTGCCACAATCTATACATCAATATCATCATTTTTGTCAAATTCTGAGAAAGAAACCCAAGCAATGCCGTTCCCAAGGTGTCATTCGTGTGTATCTAATCGCTATATGATAGCGTTCTTCAGCTTTCTTCTACTGCTGGTCAGTGTTGGCTATCGAACCTGTTTTGCTCTTGTGGTCACTCACATCACAAAGTTTAACGTATCCGATGACGCTGTGACCACCCACGGAAATAGCTCGTCAGATTCGATCTTTCCACATGTGAGTAATGACTACTACTACTACTACTACTACTACTACTACTACTACTAATACTACTACTACTACTACTACTACTACTACTACTACTACTACTACTACTACTACTACTACTACTACTACCACCTCTCCTCCTCCTTCTCCTCCTCCTCCTCCTCCTCCTCCTCCTCCTCTTCCTCCGACTACTACTACTACTACTACTACTACTACTACTACTACTACTACTACTACTACTACTACTACTTCTACTACTACTACTACTACTACTACTACTACTACTATTATTATTACTATTACTACTACCATTCCTCCTCCTCCTCCTCCTCCTCCTCCTCCTACTACTACTACTACTACTACTACTACTACTACTACTACTACTACTACTACTACTGTGGGGTAGTTGCACACATATGTAATGGCTTGTGATCGTATAGTGGTGTTTTTGATAGATGGTAGTATTATCCTTTGCGTTGTGTTGTAGATGTTAATAATGACGAAAGAGGTCAAGGGCCGGTGATGATAATTGAATGCACAATATCAAGACATTCAAATAAAAGTCCAGATTCCAAGTTTCATTTCTTACAGTTTTATTTGTTTGTGATAAATTCAAAATCCAAATCATGATAAATTCCAAATCCAAATCAAATAGCATGGTCATAATTCAATCAGTTTCATAAATTCCAAATCCGTAAAATCAGTCCACATGTAAAGTCAATTTTGCCTAAGTAACCATTTTCAATATACGTGGAATATTTCTAAGTCCGTAAAAGCAAATAAATGATGGTGAGCACAAAAGGTTTAAAGTGTGCAGCTCATGGTCGAGTAGAATCAGAATCCTCCCGTTTTCCTCCAAACATCCTCTTTTATCCCTATCAAAATTTTACCCACAGTTCCATTGTTTCCACGCCCCCTTGCAGTTATTGACAGTTCCCTGTCAGTCTATAATCCAACCCCTAAGAGTAAGACCAAATCATAATCAAACCTGAAACGTCAATTCCTACATATTGATGTTAAACCCCGCCTTTTATGATATAACATTATTTTGATAAATGCCCCTTTCACCTGTTTCAACACCCCTAAACCAATTTAAGAATGATTGATTAAATAGTACTCAACATGATAACCTGTCCAGTAACTTTGACACAAACGGTCTCAAGTAACCTGGACATAAAACTGCGCACACGTGTCATGCGTCTCAAATAGCTTGGACATAAAACTGCCCACACGTGTCATGCACTGACCAAGCTTAACTGATATGCCTGCACTATGTACTCACTAAACCCATTTGCTGATATATATAATTGACAGTTTTGCACCAAATTTCTTAGATAACCTTTTGCATAGGCTTACTCTCTTACATACGCCCCTTTCTTAGAATTTAAATTGACTTAAAACAATTTCAATTAAAAAAATAACAGTAAGAGATTAAATATATATCTAATGTCGAACTAAAATGCAATAAACAAATGTAAGAAATAGTCTTATATTTTTAAAATGACAAATACTTATACCAGTTAAACATTTAACAACTTTAAACTTTAAATTCAAAAACACCAAAGTTGATTACAACATTCATATATATCGATTATAGGTTTTAAAGTATTAAATTCACAAACATCAATTTTGATTACAACATCTAGATAGATATATATCGATTATAGGTTTTAAAGTATTAAATTCACAAACATCAAATTTGATTACAACATCTAAATAGATATATATCGATTATAGATTCTTTTTTCTTTCAAATTACAACATCAAATCTATCAAAAAGAGATTAAAATTTAGATTTACCAACACCAAAATTGATTAAAACATTTATATTTATCGATTAAACTTTTTAAGGTATTACAACATCGACCGTAAAATATCAATTAATTAAAAGTTCAAAGAAAAATTATCTTTTCACCTTAAATTCCATCTTCATAGCAATAAAAGTGTTTAATTCTCGTCATATTCCATCACACATAAATATTATTGCATGAAAAAGGATGGTTCAATTTCCATTTGTGATATTCTCACGTTGTCTTATTCAATCTCAAATTCACACTCTATACGACATGGGTGATAATCTCAGCTTCCATGTATGTTTACTCATTTACTGTCATCTCAAAACCAATAACTTGTACATTCCCTTATATTGTATGATTCCATTTAAACAACATTATTACATTAATTCCAACTTATAATATGTGGTACAAATAATATTTTATAGACATCTCGATTCAAATACGAAGAATTATATTTCAATTAGTAATAAAAAAAATATTTAAAAATAAATCATAATAATAACATTATCATCATTTTAAAATTCAAGTTGAAGTTATTATCATTCATTGTTCATTGTTGATGTTTCAGTTTTTAAGCTTTTTAAGTCATGAGGGTGTAGTTTACAACTACATTGAAATCAAATTGTTCTTTGTGGTCATCCATCAGAGGTCACATTTCTCAGTAATCCGTTCGTTTTGAGAATGGTCATCCTGTAAAAATTTTCAGTAATTGTTAATTAAGTCATTGTCTCCATTTAGAATGAGTTTTCATGTAATGAAAAAAATATATCAACTATAAGAGTTGAGGTGATTGTATCTAGTCTACGTGTTGCATTGTTGTGTGTGTTATGGTCACTGAATAGCCCAAGTGTCATAAATTCACTTTATTTATTGTTAATTAATTAAAAACTTTTCCCTCTGTAAATGTCTTAGAATTATCACAATAATGTCTTCACATTCAAATATTTAGCGTTGAATAAATAATCAAACAATAGTCTGTCCGGCTTGTTCACATCACATATTTAGTGTTTGTAATAATCAGTCATTAGTCTGTCCGACTTATTCATATTTAGTACAGTGTAAATAACTAAATAAGTAAAATCTAACATAGTATGTGATTGTGGGCTGTTACTAAAGTGACCAACTTTGCAATTAGTGTGTTGTATTTGTTCGAGTCTTTTGAATTGGGACGAAAAAAGACTCTACAGGTAGCAAACGTATGCTTAACCTGTTGGGTTGTTTCTTGGTCTTGTGACGTCGCTGTAATCCATTCATCTCCGGCATCTGGGTCGATTCTCCTCGTAGATATTTGTGGTTGTCTTGTGTATACGTTGAGTCTCATTGTAGATGAAATTGTAAAAATTCAAGATTAACTGTGTGCGAGATCTTGAATTTAAATGAAGTTTGACTTATCCAGCAAGTCAAAAGAAAGTTGTGAACTCAGCCATGTGTTGACAAAGAGTTCGTGTGTAGTAGTCGACAGAGGTCGTGTGTTGTAATTGTCTGTGTTTGTTGATCGAGTTTTGATGAGGTGGCATGTGAGTCCACACCAGGTAGATGATGTAATCTGTAGAGTACCGGTGGGTGACGTGAGTCCACACACCAGGTAGATGATGTAACAATAACGTAGTCTAGTAGTGTATGTAGTAGGGTCGAATAAGGTCAACAATATTTTCGTTATTTGAACGCAGGTTGTTGAATATCATACGATAATGAATCCAAGGAAATCGCTCATGTGGCGTTTTGCGATACTTTTTCCTGCATTGTCTTATATACATATATAGCCTTTATCTTTTACAATGATACTAAGACAGGCGTTATTATAATATTCAATGTTTATAAGTTGTAGATATGGGTGCTGCACACTTGTATATTGACATAAGTTTAAATTTGAATACGCTCACCACTGAATATGATGGAAGTAGTATTGTTCACAATTGGACATCATTTTTGTAAAAACAATCGTATCTTGAACGTTTATGTAATTATTGACATCGTACATCGTTGGGTATTGTTGTCGTAGAAGTAAATACAAGTAATCCAATTGTTCAATAAAGAATGTAAATATAAAATGGTTCATGGAAGAAATCTGTGTTGATACAGATATTATTTTATAAATTCTGTCAAGTTTGTATAAGTTGGAAGGTACGATGTAATTGAGGTTGCTGTGTATTTGTAGTCTGTAGATTGTGTTGATTCTGGACGTATCAATGGCGTAGTGGTTGTCGAGATTGTTACTCCATTTCAAGGTATCCGTGGATAGACCAAAGGGATTAGGACATTTCCCGACCTCTGTTGTGGCTGTGTTTGAGTTGGCTCTGTCGTTGTCATCAGCGTTCCCGTTATGACTGATGGTTGCAAGTGTCCTCTTTCGTGATGACTGTATCATGTTTTAGTGCAAACACTACTTCTGCCTTTGATTAACTCGAATTATTCCCCTTAGAAAATCCCTAATTTAATGAAATATGATTTTGTTTATTTTATCATTATTATTGGTGTTATCGTAGCACTTCCTACCATTTCAATTTATTGCTGACTGATTACACACTTAAGATTTGACAATTGAACATAACTTCTTCTTCAACTCAGTTACAAATTTTATGATATAAATGTTAAATTCAAACCACGCAGTAAATATTGATTACAATTACAACAGCAAATCGATAGGAGAAAAAGATGATAATCAAAATATTCGCAGAAACAATATACACTCTGCTCAATAAAAATTCAATGTCTCGCACCTTTGCCCTCGGCTTATAATAATATTCATATAACTCATTGCGATGTAATCTCGCGCCTCTTAATATAGCATTGATAAATGTGTGCGCTTTAACCACGCGCATCGTATTTATAAAAATTATCCGCCTTCTGTATCATTTCATAGTGTTAAACAATGCGCTTTAATCAAACGCAAAATAAAATATTCCCGAACGCCTCATTCCTGCGTCTCGTAATTTAAATCGTGTGCACTTTAATTACCGCGTCTTACATCACTGCGCTTATTTACCCAATATGCATATACAGCATTTTACCATATGGGTTACTTATAATTCGCTGATTCTTAACAAGTTAACCACTTGTGTCACAAATATTATCAGCTCACATGACATGATAATGCATTTTTAATATTTTGTTATTCTTCCGTAATAACATTTTAACTCCCATTACAAGACATCAGTCTTTCATAATAATTAATACTCCGTCATTGTATTTATATTATCTGCTTTTAATTCTCCGACTTTAAACCAAAAGTCCGTTATTCCGTTATTATGAGAATATGTCTCCTTTTAAAAATCACGATGAAACGCGTTTCAAAACAAAACTAAACAAAACAACGATTGACTCATATTCCGCATAAATCATTTCAACTTAATTTCCAGTGATAAAATCCAAATGTCTTATGTAATCTATTATAACGCCATGTCTCATTACACAAGTAAATAAGCTCTGTTGTCGATTACTTGGCTGCGTTAACCACACATTAATTACCAAGAAAACAAACAGATATAAAACTTTGCTCTTTGTCATGAACCCATGAATCTCAAAGAGTCAATATCAACCTACCAATTCATCCCTATTGACAGGAGAAAAATATAATCAATGATGTTGTAATATAACAATATAAATACCATAAGACATTTTTCAATTATCAAAACTTAGAATTTACGTGTTTTTATTGCCATCGTCTTCTTGAGTCATTTTGACAGAAAATAAAACGTAACAACATTAAATAATGGACCAACTGTCTATGTAATTCCAACAGTAACATACAAAATTGAAATAAAAATCGACACATCTTTGTTACTGATATTAACAAAACATTGCCATTAACGGTACAAATTAATATTCGAAGATCTATTCCGAAACGCTTGATTGTAAGTAAACGCATTTTCATTTATTTTGAAAAATAAAACGCACTAAAATATTCATTTAAATTCTGCAATTTTTCTTCATCTCTCCCTCTCCTCTTTTTAAATATTTAAAATACATATAGCATCAATATGATATTATTATTATTATTATTATTATTATTATTATTATTATTATTATTATTATTATTATTATTATTATTATTATTATTTTGCCGTTCTATAATATATTGCTTTTAGTTTTTAATATATTTTCTTGTTCCATCTATGGTTCTTAATTTCAATATTATTTCGTTTAATTTTTTTTTTAAATACCGTCTTTTATCGGAATTTTAGGAATCATCTATAATTTCAATAATTTTTTTCAACATTTCATTACAAAAAATTATACTACTTCACCTTCAATATTGATATTCATTTTCTTTTCCAAATAAAAATATTTTCCTATCTGTTCACAATTTTCACTTCAAAATTCGAGTCTCACAAAAACTTCAATAGATATTAACACTGCAACAATATACATTTCTTGTGTATCCATGGTTCGAAATAATAACATCTTTACATCCTCGTATCACGCCACCAAATAACATATATAAGAATCCTGAGTCACGACACCAAATAACATACATAATGTGGGGTAGTTGCACACATATGTAATGGCTTGTGATCGTATAGTGGTGTTTTTGATAGATGGTAGTATTATCCTTTGCGTTGTGTTGTAGATGTTAATAATGACGAAAGAGGTCAAGGGCCGGTGATGATAATTGAATGCACAATATCAAGACATTCAAATAAAAGTCCAGATTCCAAGTTTCATTTCTTACAGTTTTATTTGTTTGTGATAAATTCAAAATCCAAATCATGATAAATTCCAAATCCAAATCAAATAGCATGGTCATAATTCAATCAGTTTCATAAATTCCAAATCCGTAAAATCAGTCCACATGTAAAGTCAATTTTGCCTAAGTAACCATTTTCAATATACGTGGAATATTTCTAAGTCCGTAAAAGCAAATAAATGATGGTGAGCACAAAAGGTTTAAAGTGTGCAGCTCATGGTCGAGTAGAATCAGAATCCTCCCGTTTTCCTCCAAACATCCTCTTTTATCCCTATCAAAATTTTACCCACAGTTCCATTGTTTCCACGCCCCCTTGCAGTTATTGACAGTTCCCTGTCAGTCTATAATCCAACCCCTAAGAGTAAGACCAAATCATAATCAAACCTGAAACGTCAATTCCTACATATTGATGTTAAACCCCGCCTTTTATGATATAACATTATTTTGATAAATGCCCCTTTCACCTGTTTCAACACCCCTAAACCAATTTAAGAATGATTGATTAAATAGTACTCAACATGATAACCTGTCCAGTAACTTTGACACAAACGGTCTCAAGTAACCTGGACATAAAACTGCGCACACGTGTCATGCGTCTCAAATAGCTTGGACATAAAACTGCCCACACGTGTCATGCACTGACCAAGCTTAACTGATATGCCTGCACTATGTACTCACTAAACCCATTTGCTGATATATATAATTGACAGTTTTGCACCAAATTTCTTAGATAACCTTTTGCATAGGCTTACTCTCTTACACTACTACTACGACTACTACTACTACGACTACTACTACTACTACTATTACTACTACTACTACTACTACTACTACTACTACTACTACTACTACTACTACTACTACTACTACTACCACCACCACCACCACTCCTCCTCCTCCTCCTCCTCCTCCTACTACTGCTACTACTACTATTATTATTATTATTATTATTATTACTACTACAACTACAACAACAACAATAACAACAACAACAACAACAACTACTACTACTACTACTACTACTACTACTACTACTACTACTACTACTACTACTACTACTACTACTACTACTACTACTACTACTACTACTACTACTACTACTACTACTACTACTACTACTAATTAATAATAATGATGATAATTTATAACGAAAAGGTCTGAATGTAATAGTGCCGGGTTATAATGAGGATTTTAAAATAAATCATCCCAATATAAAAAAAAAAAATCAGCATCCCATGATTATGAATCTATCCCGAGTTTCATGATTTTGAGCTTTAAAAACAAACAAACATTGTCGTAGCAGCTACTTTGCATTGGTCTGAAAGTATTTCCATTACAAAAACGAAACCATAACAATTAGGATGATCTGTCTTGTAAATTGTACTAAAAACAAGTCGGGTTGAATAGGATTCAATAGTCTGATGTCAAGTCCGCCCAGCAACGAGCAGCTTGGTTCTAAACAAAGAAAATCGGTATTTTTTATTCTTCATACTAGCTAGAACTTTTTCACATGCCATTAGATCAGAATGTATAAAAGTCAAAACATGATCAGATTTATAACGTTTTTTCTACTACTCTGGATACATTTTTATGCTCGTCGGAGAAGTATTTCATCAGGGCATCCGCCAGTGTTCCGATAGTTTAGAACCAGTTACTAAGTTACTGTGCGTCATTACGAGGGCAGTGACGTCACCACTGTTGAATCCTATTGGATGGACTCATGTCTCATCATTAATTCTTTACATTCCAATGAGCTTACGTTGTTAAGAGTTTTCTTTTTTATTTGACCGTTGGTAATTAACACTCGACCGTCTAAATGTAAGCCGGACACGTGAAAATATACTTTACTCCTCAACTACTACTTGAGTTTTGGAGAAAGTCCAACCTATAATTTTGTGTGAAACGCAATGGTTGCAATAAATCCTAATTTCCCAACAGTTCCGGGTTTTATTTCTCCCACAACGATTGGTGAAATAGAATATTAAATTACACCAGTTCATTGGTCTGCTATAAATAGACTCATAATGAGTTAAGAGGTCAACAAACACATAATTTAGTCAACAAACACATCGCAAAGACAGTGATGTGCCCAGGGTTGCCAGTTTGGCATTTTAAATGCCAGATTCCAAAAATCTGGCATTTTTTAAAACCGTTTGGCATTAGAAAAATCATTTGGCATTTGGCATTTTCATTTGGCATTTTCTTTTCTTGAATATTATACTTCAAATGACACCCTTTCTCAACCGTGGTGTAGTGGTTTAGCACTCCACTTAGTAGTCAGTAGGTAAAAAAATACCCCAAAAAGGAAATTTAGTATAATTCAAAAAAAAAATTTAAAAAAAAAGAAAAGAAAACACGCAAGCCGCCAGGATATGATAGTAAATTGTCTATCAAAAGTGAGTAGTTTTCTTAGTGGGGGTGGGAGTCAACAGACTTTGGCATTTTTTTTGAGTGTTTTGGCATTTTTTGAGTCTTCCCCTGGCATTTTGTTGAAAAATAATCTGGCAACCCTGGATGTGCCACAGAGCCTGTGTAATGCTGACCAAAACGAAAGTCATTATAACTGCCGTTATTTGACATAAAACGTTTTTCCATTTTGGCCAGCCATCTTTTTTTAGGTCAAAAAGTCTAAAATGTGAAAATTTTAAAAAATAGGTTCGAGTCTTTTGTGTTTAAGTAAATAAGGACAAGAGCTATAATTTGCTTTATCTTTTTATAATGTCTGAACAAGATTTCAAAGTCTTACAGTATTCTATAGTATTCTAGGCGTGCTGACACGTGGCCTTCGTTATACTAGAGTTCACGAAGGCCACGGCTGACATCACTGTCTTACTGTAAATATATATTTTTAACATCTTAGTCTGAAACTTGTCGCTCAAATGTCGATCGATTAAACTGACCCTCATCTTGTCAAAAAAAAAAATGTCATGTCATCCATCTAGGGTCATTTCATTGATCGACATTCGAAGGACGAGTCTTCTGGCCAAACTATTAACAACGGGGGTTTTCCCAGAGTACAGCAGAGTAGAACAAGACGATATTTGTAGAATGTGATATCTTTGTTGATATCTCAATACTGTAAATATGAAATTAATTGATTTCGAGCAAACGTGCAAAACATTTGTTCTCTTCAAATAGATAACACTTTATTTATTCTTTGGGACATCCCCCCCCCCCCCCCCCTTCTACCCTTAAATTGAGTTATAAAGATTCCTTATTCCAAATTAAAGCCAAAAGTTAGGAAAATGCACTATACTTGTATTTTATCAACATATTATTGAAGTGTCGGAAATAGATTAATTATAACATAGCACTGTTCAGAGATACTGCAGTGCCCTCCGTACTAAAGTCACAACAAGATCTTGACAGCTTCAAAACTCAAAACTCCAGGACCGTGACCAATGGAAACAATTAACAACATGGATGGCGGAGAGAGCAGCTATACTTATCGACCAGGACTGAATCACACATTTCTCAGCAAGCGTCATTCGAGGCTGCATGCCCCGCACTATATCTAGAATGTTACTGTTGGCTTGGCGCCCTTTGTAAAATTCTTTGAGCACATTTTATGGAAACTTTTCTATGTGGATGAAGACAATTTTATCAAATGCAATACTATTTATAATTTCAGAAAACTCAACTTATTCTCGAGTAGGTTGTCGGTAATCGAGGTTGTATTAATTGAATGAAGATAATAATTTAAACTTAGCTTTGATCAGTCAATCATTGTTATAGCTCAGATAAAGGCTGATAAAAAAACAGACAATCATAGATAATTGATAAAACTGTCTTTAAAATCGTCTGTCTTATTTCAATTCAGGGATGAGGCAACACTTTCACGCTGTCTTGCACTGACAAAACACTTTCCTCTATAGAAGGAGCGAAATTGACGTTACTCACTCAGTTCTTTATTATTGTTTTTAGACAGCCATTTCAATGATTAGTTCGCACTAAATTGTACCAATCAGACTAGACATAAACGTTTAAAGTTTCACATAATTATTTGTTTTGGAGCGTTATATTCGGCTGGCGGATGTTGTATTTCACCTAAACCCATACCATCATTTTGTAATCCATCGCGTCATTCTGGTACACTGTCGGAACAACTAGGTTGGAAAATTGAGTTTTACTGTCTTGATCTTTATCCCCCAATTTGCCGCGGGGCACTGCGGCTAACGCCTGGGTAATCACTGTCTCTTCACGGGATAGATCCTCAAGAATTTTTTGCCTGAGGATGATTAAAGGGAATTTTTATCTTTTAGAGTAAATTCTAACTTTATAATATCAAAATTATTAGTACATGGAGTGAACGCTTTCTAGTCAAAGTGAATATACGGTATTTTGTCCTTGTACGATGGTAAACTATTAAGGAATATTATAGGCGGTTAAGGTGACCTGAGATTAGTGTGATCAGATAAAATGGGAGAACAAAAGTATGATGATGACGACGATGATAATAATAATAATAACAATAATAATAATAATAATAATAATAATAATAATAATAATAATAATAATAATAATAATAATAATAATAATAATAATAATAATAATAATAATAATAATAATAATAATAATAGTAAAAGTAACCCACTGTTTCAAAGCGGTCTTATGTAGGAATGAATTAAGTGTTGTAAATGGATTTATAGCCGTAAATATGATACAAGGGGTTACTTTCTCTATGATATGGTAAAGAATAACACTTCCTGTATTGGAAAAGACTGGAAATTCAGATCATTTTATTTCAAAATTCACTTACGGAGTCGGACTCAACCTTACATAATACCGTTTTGAGACGAAGGGTCACAAAAGAGAGACGTACCCTAACAGACAAATTATCCCCCCCCCCTTCCACCCCCAGAGCGTATAGTATTTCAATCTTTAAAATAATAGAGAACTTTCCTAAAATCATTGATGGATTTATTTACAGAAAAATGTCTTCTTTCAAAATATCACAGTGAAAACAATCTGAGCAGGATGAAGGATGAAAAAATAGGATCGTTTAATGTTTTCTTGTTTGTTTGTTTGTTTTTTTGTTTTTTTGTTGTTTTTTTTTTAAAATAATGTGGCACACCTGTGTCTCTGGGAATTATACAGAAATAATTAAAAATGTTGCGTTTTATCTCTGTCGTGATATCAGTTTATCACTATTAACCTAATTATCAACAAAGTCGTTGGGAAGATGTCATTTTTATCCGTTTGCGACGACTCCATCAACCACAATCGCCACAAGTAATACACGACCACCAACTCCACCACACTCATCACCATCACCATTACATTGTCTTCCTCCTCCTCCTCCTCCTCCTCCTCCTCCTCCTCCTCCTCCTCCTCCTCCTCCTCCTCCTCCTCATAACACAATTTAAATTTAAGTCCACAGCTATAAGATTGATATATTTATTCATACCCTTGGCCACACAATGTTTCCCGCTAAATAGAATTTCAAGGTGGTCACTATAATAACATGTTGGTGGTGATTGAGAGATGGAATCAGAGAAAAAGGCCGAATTTAGTTGAGTCTTTGCTTATATAGAAATATGACCGGAGTTTAGTCAATCCCAGAAACCAATGATGTTCCTGGATTTGTTGGTGCCAGAATTTTACTGGTCATTTGGTCGAATTCAATCATATTCCGCGTATGTTAGTCATGGCTGGTCCGTCAGGTAATAAATTGTGTAATCCTAGGATGATTTTTTCTGCCGGCTTTGATTGGCCGGATCAGTCGATTAATTATGCAGGCATATTGCGGCATATGGCTACTCTTGTCCCTCGGTTGGCCGTTAATTTATTCAGTGTCATACTTGGGCGTTTTCGTAATTACAGTAGATGATAACATTTATTATGCTAAAACCATAAAAGTATGGGGCGACACTGTGAGAAAATATGTATTGATTTATTCAAAATCCCGAGAGAGTTAGGAGGGATTTGAAATAAATCACTACACTACATCATCATCATCATCATCATCATCATCATCATCATCATCATCATCATCATCATCATCATCATTATCATCATCATCATCATCATCATCATCATCATCATCATCATTATCACCATCACTGCAACCACCACCATCAATCTCCATTCATACAGTGTACAACCCACAATACGAGCAATGACCGACGGGTCAACTGGTCAGGCTCTACCACTTTCCTATTTCACGCAGCCTTCTTTGCGGGTCAGTTGGTGGCCTCCATGCCTGCCGGAATGTTGGCTGTTCGATTCTCGCCCAAATGGTTAGTAATCACTCATGTTCAATTCTTTGAATCTTTTATATAAATTATTATGATCAACTACTTGCTAAAATATTGATTGTATCACAATTTCAATTTTTTTTTTCATAGAATGTTTGTCACAACATTCGCAAATAATTTGGACTAGAAATCTGGTAAAAATAAGTCCACGAAATATTGAACCCTCCAAAACATCAACATTTAAAGAGCCAGAAAATCACAGCTGCCCTTTGACAATAATACAAAAGACAGAATACAAGCAACCATGGGAATGAGAAGTTGGGGTTTATTCCGGTTTCTGTCGCATTAAAAATAGTCCTTCAGAGCATTCAGGGCCATGGAGTGGGATTTTATCCCGGTTTCTATCGATTGAAACGGACTTTGGACAGTAGGACGCAAGTCTATCGAAAAGTACTATCCGCCAGATTTAGCAAGACCCAACTACCCAATAACTGCTGGGTGGATAGTAGGGTCAGAAAAAAATTCCGACTTCACCCGGATCGATCTCGGTTTTGTTGGGGTTTTTTTTGCGTGTTTGAGTCGAGTGGTCTGCCGAGTGTCATACCATTCGACGACCAGGCCACAAAGCGTGATGTTTGTTTTTGAAGACTTTTATTTCCTATTCTTATCATGTTTGCTTTATACTCAATTTTCTAAATTCACCTTATTTTAATACAATACCAGACATATGTTCTGAATCACATATCAATACAACCCGATTTCATTCCATACAGGATATTTGGAACTACTATTCTGACCACGAGCGTCCTGTTTCTGATTTTACCAGAGGCATCGAAGGGACCGGAGGCATTGGTCTTTGTGATTAGAGCCTTGCAAGGCATCGTTGAGGTGAGATATGTACTCCCCCTCCTCATCCTCCTCCTCCTCCTCCTCCTCCTCCTCCTCCTCATCATCATCATCATCATCATCATCATCATCACCCCCATCATCATCATCATCATCATCATCATCATCATCATCATCATCATCATCATCATCATCATCATCATCATCATCATCATCATCATCATCATCTTTGTCATTGACCAGGCTAAAGCCACAGAGTAATAAAATTATGGTATTTACCCATAAATACATTAAATCACACATTTATACGTTCATATTTTATTTCAGGCTATCGCTGTTCCAGCAATGAATGCCTTCATATCAAGTGTCGCTGCCAAGACGGAACGAGCCCGCCTTATCAATATCGCATATGCTGGTAATTACACAGTATTATAAAAAACAAAACAAAAAACAAGTCATTTAATACGTGGAATTATGACATATACTAAATATAGTCTTTTACAGACAATGGCTTATGGAACCACAGTTATTGATAGTTGTATGCCTTGAACGGGATAACAATTGCATGCTACGATGGCTTTTGTTGCGATACATTATTACTTTTTCATCATTTCAATCAATTATACTAAACAATCAGTTATTCACATCTGAACAAAGATTAAGTTACATAGCGATGATGGTGGTTACGTTGATGATGGTGATTACAATGATGGTATGGAAGGAGACGTTGGTAATGGTGATGATGATGATGGTGACGATGACGATGATGATAATGAGTATGATAATGAGGTTGGTGATGATGATGGCGATGATGATGATGATGATGATGATGATGATGATGATGATGATGATGATGATGATGATGATGATGATGATGATGAAAATGTCCTTTTTTCATTTTGCCATATATTATAATAGGTGCTTACTTGAGTCCGGCCGTAGCGATGATTACAACAGGGGCGACAACTTGCTATGTCAGTTGGGATAGCATCATGTACATTTATGGTGAGTTATTGCCCTTGAATTAGTTTTATAAATGTAAAAATAGTCGAACACAATGACAACGGCGTGAATAAATACGATGATGGCAACAATACTGATGGTGACGACAATTATGATGATGTGGAGGAATTTGATGATGATGATGATGATGATAATAAAAATAAACTATTCGATACACTACTACTACTACTACTACTACTACTACTACTACTACTACTACTACTACTACTACTACTACTACTACTACTACTACTACTACTACTACTAATGATAATAACAATAATAACAATGAAAATAATAATAATAATAATAATAATAATAATAATAATAATAATAATAATAATAATAATAATAATAATAATAATAATAATAATAATAATAATAATAATAATAATAATAATAATAATAATAACAATAATAATGATAATTAGGAAAAATAAAAACAACAAGAACAAGTATAATGATGGTTGAAATGCGCCATGTAGATCTGAATACCCCTTATATTAAATGGTCTTGAGTGCCATTTTTTAAATGGGCTGCCAGATATGTCCTCAAGATTTTTATGATTGACTTTCTTGTCCTCCCCAGGTGCGGTGGGAGCTGCCTGCAGTGTGTTGTGGCTAGTGCTGATCGACAAAAACCCAAGAAGATCTTACGTAGTCAACGAAAATACCAACCTCATTCAGCCCCACCAGACACCGGTTGCAACTCAGCATTCAGTAAGAACACAACTCAAATCTCTCACAATCTATCAGGGAAAACATAATTTGTCACTGAGCGTGTCTCTTATTTTAGTCCGGCAAAATGCCCAGTGGACCCGGGTTCGGACACCCTCGGCCGGTATCTTGTTGAAAGCTTAGCCCTTATTGGTTATTTTCCAGCGCTATGATTCGGCTGTAATGAAGATTCCTTTTTGACACTCAAAATGAGCCGTAACAGTGAAGACGTAGGGTTTTATTTGTTGATTTTTTATAATGAATGATTCACCTATCTATTCTTTTATATACTTAGTAATAATCGTTTCTTTTATTTAATTCATTTATTGCTTTTTCTAGTTATTTGCCAATTTATCTATGATCATTTCCATCACCATCGTCATCATCATCATCATCGTCATCATCATCATCATCATCATCATCATCATCATCATCATCATCATCATCATCACCACCATAACCACCATGATCATCATCACCACCATCACCACCACCATCATCATCATCATCATCATCATCATCATCATCATCATCATCATCATCATCATCATCATCACTATCATCATCATCATCATCATCATCCTCATCATCATCATCATCATCATCATCATTTTGATATAATTCTTCCACCCAGTTCCGATCTGTCCCATGGTGTAAGATCTTCACATCTCTTCCAATGATAGCCGTATGGGTGGCATCGTTCTGTAGGAATCTCATCTTTGCCATGCTTATCACAGAGGTTCAGCAATACTTCAAGGATGTCTACCTTCATATGAGTACAGCATCGGTAAGGTTCCCATCTCTGATCAGAAGATAACATTTGTAACGAGCCGTCTTAAAACGGATATGGTCTTGTGAAATGACACTCGCCTTCGGACCGGAAGGTCCAGGGTTCGAGTTTCGCTCTGAGCGACGATTAGTTGAGTCCTCTGAAAAGGATCTTTCCTTACATTATCTCACCGTACTCAGGTTTTGAATAATTATCTTGCCGTTAAACCCAGCGTTGTCTCTGTCGCACACACTTGTAATATCGCCTAACAGGCCTCAGTTCTCGTCCGACCTGTTAAGTGTTGTTGGCTAGGGACCACTTGTTAAACGCTTTGAGCACGTTTAGTGGATATTGCGCCATATAGATGCTTTATTTTTTTGTGATTTCTAAAATTATATCGGGATAAACTATTTTACTATCGAAATACGCATTTATTTTGGGTAGAAAGTTTTATTACTGATATGATTTTTTAAAATGAACCTCACAGCTTATTAAACATTCTAAACTTATGATTAAACTGACCATCAACTTGTCGGAAAGTTCTCAAACAAAATCTTAAACTTAACACATTGAAACAAGTCATTGGTCATCTTAATCTATTGATACAATAGGTATTAAAAGTGCTCTAGTCAAATTAATTTTTTAAAACGTTTCTTTATAATAAAACAGCTGTTTTCTCTATTCACGATGCAAAAATCATAATGTGATTCCAGATTGGTTTATTTGCCGCCATCCCTCACATCTTTATGGCGTTATTCATGATACCTGGCTCCTTTATCTTTGACACGCTCACCAAAAAGAACGTCATGAGCCTCACCAAAGTCAGAAAACTTGCCCAATTTTCAGGTAAACAAGTTATACATTTTTCTAGCTTCTATGATTCATATGAAAGCTCAGCTGAACTTAGTATAGATATCTATAATCACATACATCTATATAACTCACTTTCAGCGATTAATCAAGCTCAATGCACTTCACAATGTTTTATTTTCCCCCAAGCTTGCCGTAAGGAACTATGTTTCCATTTAATGTCATACAGTTCCAGTCCCCAGTTAGACTTCCTGTTTGTACTAACACTCCTACAATATCATTCCCTGCTTGTTGCGAGATACTCATTCACATATGAAAAACGTGCATTTTGATATTGACCTTTCTCTAAAAAAAGAGTCAATGTAATGTGTACAACTTGTATACAATGGCTTAGTCCACAAGCTAACAGATGAAACGTCATCGCGTCATGTATTTAAAAATAATGTGTTGCTTCTATTGATGTTGTGGGTTTAGCTAAAATACTCACAACATCCGCCATCCCAACACACAAAACTATGTGCAACCTTGAGCAGTTATAGTCTGATTTGGTATAATTTAGTGCGAACTCATCATTAAAATGGTTGTCTAAAAATAATGATAAATAACTGAGTGACGTCAACGTTGGTCCTTCTATAACAAACCCATTTTTACTTTTCCGCACAGGTTATGGAGTTCAAGGAGCATGTTTCCTGGCAATTGGCTTTGTGGATAATCACATCCATGCCTTTGTTTTACTGTGTGTGGGCGTGGCCTTCAGTGCTTTCGCTATATCAGGTAGATGAAGGATGGAACTAACTATTGATGACAATAATGAAAACTGATAATTTGCGTTTCAGATCCTAATTTAAAAAAAAATTAACGATGATGATAATAGAAATGATGATACGAATAATGATAATAATTATGCTAATGATGATGCGATGATGATGATGATGATGATGATGATGATGATGATGATGATGATGATGATGATGATGATGATAGTGATAATAATAATAATAATAATAATAATAATAATGACGATGATGATGATGATGATGATGATGATGATGATGATGATGATGATGATGATGATAATAATAGTGATAAGAATGATGATAATAATAGTTATGGTGCTGATGATGCTGATTTTGGTGATGACGAGGATGATGATGATGATGATGATGATGATGATGATGATGATGATGATGATGATGATGATGATGATGATGGTGATGATGATGATGATGATGATGATGATGATGCTGATGCTGATAATGATGATGATGATGATGATGATGATGATGATGATGATGCTGATGATGATGATGATGATGATGATGATGATGATGATGATGATGATGATGATGATGCCGATAATGATAGTAACAATAATGATAATAATAACAATACGGAAATTAACATAAATTACGGTTTGCAGATCTGATGATATCTCCCCCCCCCCCCCCCCCCCTTTTCGCTTCCATTTATCGCGGCAAGCTACGCTTCGTGAGTCTCCTAGCTCTTATTGTTTTCCCATCTTTTTATCTATTTCCAGGGTTCCAGACTAATCCATTGGATCTGGCACCCCAGTATGTTGGGGCTCTGACAGGTTTAGCCCGTACTGGGATGATTGGGTCGGTCTTCAGTGAGGTCCTTGCCTCACAATTACCTGGTCATAGTCATGTAAGTGGGTGGATTGTAATGATGATGGTTATGATGATGATGATGATGATGATGATGATGATGATGATGATGATGATGATGATGATTATGATGATGATTATGATGATGATGGTGATGGTGATCGTGTTGGTGACGATGATTATGATGATGGTGATGGTAGTTTTAATGGTAGCGGTGTGAGTATGATGATGGTCTCTGTTGTCTTGTATATAACTTAACAAAATCCTAGGAATTTAGATTAGAAGCTGTGCCTGCAGGAGTAGTTAAAGGCAAAAGTAAGCTTTTAAGTCCAAAGGAAACCTCACATTTTTTCGATTTGTTTATTTTGCATGCAGATCACCACACTCTTCATTCTGCTTCCTGTATCACCGAAGTTAAATCTCACTTCTATTATCAGAAATCATGTATTGAAGAAAAACAAAATCGAGAATTAGACTTGACCATATGTCAGCAATAGGTGGCACCCCATTCGAAATAATCTTCTCGTCTTCCAATTGTAAAATATAAATATAAAAAATAACGGAGGTTGCTTAAAAGTTTGTAAACGAAATGAATAAGATGAAAGAGATGATATACTTTATATAATGTTAATCTTCATTCATTCCTTTATGTTCTCATTCATTTTCTTTTCTTCCTCATCAGAGTTTAGAAGACTGGCAACACATGTTTATTATAACTGGTAGCCTTCATCTAGGAGGAGTTGTGTTCTACCTGATATTTGCCTCTGGAAATATCCAGTCCTGGGCGCTGGAGCCAAAGACGATCATGAAGCCCATGGTACCAACCATCTCATCTGCCACTGAGGAGAACGGAGCGTTTAACGAATCAATGTCAACCCAGGATTCTAAAAATATCCAGTACGACACAATCTTAGACGACTCGTCAGGAAACCGAGAAAGAAGAAGAAGCATCTATTAGATATCTATATAACTGTGTCAACGGTGACCTGTCTTGTATCAAATTCAAACGACTTTTAGCTTCGTCAATAGCTGACTGGGTGGCAATGATATCAAACCTTTGCCCCAGTGTTATGTCATTGGGTATGCCACTTTACACTTATTATTAGCTCACCAGACTTTGGTGTGAATGAGTACCTAGACATAGGCAGTGACAGATATGAATACTAGTACAAAATGGACAGATAACTTGTATTTAATGAAATGGAAATTTGGTATCCTATAGTCTCCGTGGAATTGTTTGAATACTTGTGAGGTTTATAGAGTATGATGAGATTTAGGAAATACACCCTGTATATTCATAGGTATAGAGGACTCACAATTCAACTTAAGCTAGGTCCGAGCGTTCGAGTCAGCAATTGGACATCAAGTAAGATGTTATGCCCTTCTGAAAACCATCTTGCTCCTGTTTTTTATCCCGCATCGTAATGTATAGACTATTTTTTTTTCAGAAGTCGTACTAGCGCCTAATAGGCTACATGTCTTACTGCATGCTGTTCCACCACCAGAGTATTTTAAAAATTGTAAAGCTCATTAAGCACGGAGTTTGCTATGGATATCCTCTACATAATTGTATTTCTATTTTCAGAAACTAATTTAAAACATATCTAAATCTAATTTAACCCTTAAAGGTGGCCTGTAGAATTAGTCTTGTAGCTCTTAAGGCCATAAGGCTGATTGAGTATTAGTGTATCAAAACTGACAGTAATAATTGCTTGTTATCCCTTCGACGCTAGTCTATTACTAACTGACTGACCCTAAGGACAGGATTACACAATTATTGATGTATAGACATAGGGGACCGAATAAAAATATATCTGGATTCTGGCCTGGAACAAAACCTGTCCTTTTGCTCCTGGGTAGAGTACTCTACTAATTGCGTTATCCGGACTCACAATTGTATGTCATACACTATTTTAAACCTATTACAGGGTCGTAATTAGGGTGTAATGGTAACCCACATCTCAAAGCGATGTTATGACGGGACCAGCTAGTTCCTGGAATCTCAAGTTAAAGATACAAATATGACATTTGGAATTTATTTCTTTTCATTAAAATGGAGATGAAAACAAGTACTTATATTATTAAAATTACAAAAAAAATGAAAATTATTTTAAATTACGCCCTTCCGTCACAGCATCATAAGATACCGTTGCCTAGGCATTACACGAAGGAATATAGATAATCCATCAATCTGAATGTCTGACGTCAACAGGAATCACCCATGTGGTTAAAGTGGGCAATTTGGGGTTAATAATCTTGCCCAAGGAAAATAACGAAAGTGCTGGAAGCGGAGCTCGAACCCGGGACCTTCCGGATCACAGAGAAATGCTTGAATCACTCGGCCACTTCTCTCCCCCCCCCCCCCTCAAAGGTTGTGTTTTTTAAATCATGTTAATCCTAAATTAACTTTAAGTGTTCTGATTCATCCCGACATAATACGTTTTGAGGCGATAGGTTACAATTGATGACCAAGTCACATCACTGTTACTGCTCTCTTAGTGATAACGGTAAGGTCTGAAGTCATAACAAGACGAGTAATGGGAAAGACATGACAATGCTTTGGAGTCAAATTCGTCTCTAGCTTGAATTTCTTGAATGTTGTATAATTGCTGAAACAAAAGGAGTATAACATACGATTTCTGACCGATATCAGAAGAACCCCCCCCCCCCTAAAAATACACCAAAAAACCCCCAAAAAACAAAAAACAAAACAAACCCCCACAAAAAACCCAAACTAACAAACCAAAAGAAATACCCCCCAAAAAACAAACAAACAAAATATTAAAATAAAACAACAACTAAACGGGGTGTTTAGGTCACGTCAGGTGGTGTCTGATTGGGTCAAAAAAGATTTCGATTTTGGTCGAAATCGTATTATAATACCCATGTCTACAATTAGGAAAATTGAAAGGATATAAAAAGGTGCTACTAGATGGAATACCATTAACCTACTCGGATATCGTACTTACTTATCTTGCGCTTATATCCACATTGCCTATCATAATATGCCTCCATGATGATCTATACTCTGCCTCCTTCATGTACTCTGAGTTTGTAGGGATGTTGCTTGTTGACAGACTCAAACTGGGCAGGAACGTCAACCTCTGACGACCTCTGACGAGCTACTTTTCCTTCTATGTAGCCACTAAGTGTTAGGCTTTCAATGTGCCCACGTCACCATACATGGCCAAGAAAGCCAATTTGCCTTTTTCTGATGGTTTTCACAATCGGTATGATTTTCCCCTATTCTAGGCAAAACTTCTTTTGTTATTCTATCTGACCATTTGATTTTTAACAATCTTCTGTACAATCCCATTTCGAAAGCTTCTAGAGGGTTTTGACATTCCTGGTCTAGATTCCAGGATTCACACGCTTAGAGGAGACACGAGAGAACCTAAGTTCGGATCACCACCTTAAGTTTCGGGTTCGATTTAATATTGGTGGCAGAGATGACTGGTCTTAGATTGTGGATTTTTAGCGGTCGTAATTCTCGTGTATATATATATATATATAAACAGGAAAACTTAAGGTTAACATTTATGCGCGAAATTTGAGTTCAGTCACTTTCTTCACAAGATTACTCCTATCTACTTAAAAATAAACACTTTTCCGGAGAAATTCAAATTCAAAGGGGAATAATCCGATTCCAATTTTCCATTTGACACAAGATGTTATTGCTGTTGATTTTTCTAAATAAAAGTCAGAGGTATCTATTTTGCTCATGGAATTTGTGAAATTAAAACGTTTGGCTGTGGCATGTGATAACTGTTATTTTTTTTATTGTTGAATTCTGAGCGACGTGCACACAACTTCCAGGTCTGATGACCCAAGTTATTATAGGCTCATTGTTGTAATGGAAATCTCAAAGTGACACAAAAAAATTGTCCATTACAACAATATTAAACAAGACCCATAATTGCGGTCGGATGTCAGACCTTCATATGTGTACATGTCGATTCTGGGCCTTGCATGTATTTTTCTCATGAATCACTTTGTATACGACGTCATCACTTGATCTATAATATAAACAATTGTATTTTAATGTAAACAAGTAGAAAGTTATGTGCCATAATATTTCTATAGCCATAACACAATGGCAAAACACATCTCATTTTGATCTGGTATTTTCTACTGTAAATTTCGATGGATTAAGGCTCTCTCAACTTGTCAAAGTTCTTAAAAATCTGAGACTTGTTTGGAAATAATGCATTTTGACAGATTTGGGTATAGAATTGGCATTATCGTTGATCTCAATGCCTATGTTAATTTATTTTTATGATTATAGTTATTGCAATCATCATCATCTTCATCATCATCCTCATCATCATCATCATCATCATCATCATCATCATCATCATCATCATCATCATCATCATCATCATCATCATCATCATCATCATCATCATCATCATTATCACCGTCTTTCTCTTCGTTTTCGTCATATTATACGATTTTTGACTGATATAGAGATTACATTGACCCCCCCCCCCCCACATATAAACACCGAGTCTTCAAAATATTTGATCGAGGTCAAGAATTTCCCGATTTCCCACTGTGGAGAACGAAGCGTTTCCCAGTTTTGGCCATCGTATCTCTTCGTTAGTTAGACCAATTCAAAGGTGTTAGTTTTAGAAGTTCATTTCCTGAACTAGAATAGATATTATATTCCAACAATATTCAGTTGGCATTATCCTGTAATGATAAAGGCTATTTATTACGCATGCAGATATCTTGAGAAACTTTGAGATACAAACAGGATTTCTTGCAGCAATTCGAGAACAGAGTTTTTTATATTTGTTATCAAAGGAATGATCGTATGATAAATTGTTTTTTTTCTCTCCATTTTTTAGAAACTCAAATAATAATTTCTGTTGGACGACTTGAAGACCTTAAGATTTGTATATATCTCCAGGGACAACTCGTGTATATATGCTTGTATACAAAGATATATGCGTTCGTGTGTCTTTGTGCATGAGTGTGTGAGATAGTGTGTGAATATGTGTATACTTATTTGATAAATATTATTAAAATTCATTTGACATTTTAAAATTTATAATATCTATATATATTACCAAATACATTTTTAAAAGTCAAACAGTGTTATTGTTACATAACATTCTAGAGATGGTTTGAATAGTTAGTGCTATTCATTTTTTTAACGAGCGGCATGGCCGACAAATAATAATGGTTGTGTCGACGTTTTAAATGAATAGTGTTTCCTCTTGTATCTAATGTCAAGCATTATCGAGAGTGGTCAGCGACCTCACGGGTGATAATGACCGAAAACTTATTCGCCGTGATTATGCCTGTCTTTGGGAAGTTTACACTTATTATCCCACTCGACTCTGGTGTAAATGACTATTTGGTTATAGTGTTATGATGGAGAAAATAATTATTGACGATTCTATTCCTAACAGACAATATGACACACATTCGAGAAATTTTGAAAAATATAAAGACAGCTGCACGAAGTCAAAATAATTAGACACCGCTAATTTGTTATGAAAATCCCGAAGGGCCTTGAATCCATCAATGCCTGCCAAAAATGTTTACGACAAAAAAACAGTGTTTGTTGCAGTAGTACTCTCCCTTGCTGCTAAAGAAAGATAATCTTATAAATAATGTAAATTAGGTTCCATAACTCTTGGGGCCAGACGTGAGATAGCCACTGTAACTGGATAAATTTGGAGCCAAAAAAGATTTAAACTGTCTAGGGCTAATGTCAGACACGACTTCACTGCTTCTGTTGTAGAATGACAAAAGACGTTTTGTATTTTTGGTTGGCTAGAAAACGTTGGCGACATGAATAGATAGATTTGAATAACTTCGTAATTGCCATAAAACCTATAAGTCAAAACCCTAGAAGTCATTACAATCCGTTAAAAAAAGTTATCAGTTTATATAGACAAGTTGGGGGGGGGGTGGGGTCATCTAAATATATCAACATATAAAATGTCCCCCCCCCCCCAAAAAAAAAAAAAAATAAATAAATAAATAAATTGGTCTTTGCACTACTCTGTCTCACATATTCTACTTCGTCACGTTTTGTATCCAGTCCTCATTCTATCATCCCAGTCTTTGTCAAAATATTTTTAATGGCCTTACATGTATGTGTCAGGTCTCATCCTACATGTAATAGACTGTTCTGCCGTATTATGGAAAAAAGACCGTATGTTTACTTGTAATAAGAGGCCACATATTATGGTCTTTTTCCTATTAAGATGGTTGTGTTCTTGGCTTCGGAACTCTTGTAAAATGCTTTGGGCATAATAAGTGGATTTTGCTCTCTACATAAACTTTAATTCAAGCACCCTAACCATTGATCTTTCCTTTTCAAGTTCACTCTGCCCACAGAATAATATAGTACCTCCCCTTTACTCTGTACTTCCCTCCACTGTCCACTTTTTCTTTCCTACCATAACCCAAACCCCTCTCCTCCATTATTCCTCCATTATAATCCAGCCACCCATGCTCATCATCATCTTCTTCATCATCTTCTTCTTTTTCTTCTTCTTCTACCTCTTGTCTTCTTCTCCTTCTACTTTTGGTTGCTTATTTCTTTCTTTCTATCCTTTTCTTCTTCTCTACACATACCCATTCCTCCTCCTCCCCGTCCTTCTCCTCGATCTTCCTCTCCTCCTCCGACTCCTTCTCCACCTCCCTATCCTTCATCACCCCCTCTACTTCTCCTCCTCCTTCACTTACTACTACTACTACTACTACTACTACTACTACTACTACTACTACTACTACTACTACTACGACGACGACGACGACGACTAGTACTACTACTACTACTACTACTACTACTACTACTACTACTACTACTACTACTACTATAATACCACCATTGACATAGAGGAGGGATAGATGTTTTAAATTATAGATCTGTAATAAAGGACACGTAGAGAATTGATCGACGCGATACATTCAAGTCCATTGTAATCAGGGTAGAGAAGGCTGTCAGTAATATATTCACACCAAACATGTAGACTTGATTGTAGTCCAGGCGAAATGATATTCATGTCATGCCCCTCTCGCCTTCAACTTTAACCCTCTCCCATCCACCGAAATATCACATAGCCACATATTTTCGGTAAATTCAGAACATCCTATTCGGAAGTCTTCTACTATAAGTCCAGCTATTTAAAAACTGTAGATAATAAACAGATCCTTGTTTTGTTAAAATACGCATAATTATAACATAGTTCCGACGATTTCACAACACTCAATGCGGTTCGTAAAACGCGTTTTATTTCTCCCCTCATGCCTAATTTCCAGAACATGCTGTCAAAATCGCCTGCTATTGTCCCTCCTTACTAATAGCATTCTTATAGATAGAATGAAGTTGACGTCACTCGGGTCTTTATTATTGCTTTTTGCCATCCGCGTTTATGATTAATTCTCACTAAACTGTATTAAGCAGACTATAGATGGTATGAAGTTGACATCACTCAGGTCTTTGTTTTTTCCATCCGCGTTTATGAATAATTCTCACTAAACTGTACTAAGCAGATTATAGATGGTATGAAGTTGACGTCAATCAGGTCTTTGTTTTTGCCATCCGCGTTTATGAGTAATTCTCACTAAACTGCATTAACCAGACTATAAACGTTCAAGGTTACACAGAGTTTTGTGTGTTGGTCCGTTATACCCCCGGATGGCAATGTTGTGACCTTCTTAGCCAAGAGCACACTATCTATAAAAATAGTGTCTCTGATGACGAACTCATTTTTTATATCCGATGCGAAGGGATATTAGGATTCAAGAGTCTGATGTCATGTCTGCCCACCAACGAGCAGCTTGGTTCTAAACAAACAAAATCGGTACTTTTTATTCTGCATGCTGGCGAGAACCGTTTCACATGTCATGTGATCAGAATGTATAAAAGTCAAAACATGATCAGATTTATAATGTTTTTCTCCTCTGGATACACTTTTATGCTCGTCGGAGAAATATTTCATAAGGGCGTCCGCCATTGTTCCGATAGTTTAGAACCAGTTACTAAGTTACTATGCGTCATTACGAGGGAAGTGACGTCACGTACGTTGAAGCCTATTCAATACTAGTTCAATGAATTCCCACACAATCAAGGATCCAAAAACAAAAGTCACTCACCACGCCTAAATAGACACCTAGATAACCACGCCTCTCGGATAGTCGTCATCGTGTAAACAATGGCAGTGATTGGTAAACATACGGAACGACACAGGTTTAACTATCCATGACATGTGTCTAAATAAATTACCCACTGTTCTCGCTTGGTCCTTTTTACTTCCGGATGGCAATGTTATGAGTTTCTTAGCCAAGCGCATACTATCTATAGATAGTATGCAGATGACGTCACTCAGGCCTTTGTTATTGTTTTTGCCATCCGCGTTTGTGAGTTGTTCTCACTAAACTGTATTAACCAGACTATAGATAGAATGCGCTTGGCCAAGGAGTTCACAACATTGCCATCCGGAAGTATAACGGACCAACACACAAACTCTGTGTAACCATGAACTTTTATAGTCTGGTTAATACAGCTTATTGAGAACAACTCACAAACGCGGATGGCAAAAACAATAACAAAGGCCTGAGTGACGTCATCTGCATACTATCTATAAAAGTCCATGGTTACACAGAGTTTGTGTGTTGGTCCGTTATACTTCCGGATGGCAATGTTGTGAACTCCTTGGCCAAGCGCATACTATCTATAGAGAGAGGTTCATATATCTTTTACGTTTATGTTTATAAGAAACCAACTATATTATTTGTCCGAGCACGTGTGAAGATGTGTCACAAATTCCATGTTTTGATTGGTTAAAAATCTACTGGTTTATTCCCACACACAAGGAATTCAGAAACAAAGGTCGCCCACCACGCCTAAATTGGATTCAATAGTCTATTTTTCACGCCGCCCGGCAACGGTGGCCATCTTGGTTCTAAACAAAGAAAATCATTACTTTTTATTCTTCATGTTGGCTAGAACTTTTCATATATCTTGTGATCAGAATGTGTAAAAGTCAAAACATGATCAAATTTATGGGATTTTCCCCCTCTGGATACGCTTTTATGCTCGCCGGAGAAATATTTCATATGTCGTCCGCCATTGTTCCGATAGTTTAGAGCCAGTGTTACTAAGTTACCATGCGTCATTAGGAAAGAAGTAACTTTACGACTATTGAAGAGTATTGAGACTCAGCGCCTCAAAATGGTATTAAATCGGAGTGGCGCAAAACGATCAAACGTAGGCCAGTGTGGTGTAGATGATTAGAATTGAATTTACAGTTATAATTGATGGTTCCTCTGTGACCTCTTGTTGCTGGGGCTGTCAAGTTATTGACATGGATGCCTGTTTAACTATTATCTTACAGCAAAAACCTTCAGTTCTTCAACCAACATACTACACACTGCCGTACTCTGGAAAACCCGTTTTCAAAAATTTGTCCAGAAAGCTCGTCTTTCAAATATCGATCGATTTAAATGAATCTCATCTTGGTAATAACTCTCAAACCTGGGACTTCGCGAAGTCCCTAGCCAAGAGCAACACTTAACATGAAAGATGAGACATGACGCCTGTTTGGTGATATTAGAATTGATAATTAATTTTCCGACAGAAACAACGATGCTAACGGCTAGGTACTCATTTCAGACCTGAGTATGGTGAGAGAATGTGAGTAAAGAACCTTTTTCAGGGACTCAAATGTGAGCTGCTCAGATCGGAACTCGAACCCAGGACCTTCCGATCCAAAGATCTTGTCATACCACAAGACTACATAGGAAAAAAATTGAGCTTTATATAGCGAAATATCCACTAAATGTGCTCAAAGCGCTTTACAAGGGGTCCCTGGTCAACAGCAACATTTAACATGTAGGACGGGACATGACGCCTGGTAGGCGATATTACAATTTTTCGGACAAAGACAACACTGTTAACGGCCAGGTACTCATTTTACACTTGAGTACGGTGAGAGAATGTGAGTGAAGAGCCTTTTCCAAGGACTCAGCGAGGCTCAGCCGAGCGCGAGGCTCGAACCCAGGACCTTCCGATCCGAAAGCGAGTGTCATACCACTAGACCACATAGCCGCAAAGACACCTTAGAATAATCAGAAAAAAAACCCTGAAATTTAAAAAAAAATAAGATTATTGTTCTAAGATGAAAACTAGACAAGTATTTTTATCTTTGAGTCCTTAAATGAACTGCTAAAAATGCTATTTTCTCCGAATGATAAATTTGCGACTTTATTGGTTTTAAAGGTCATATTACTCCACCCCTCTCCCTAAATAATAATGCGTAATGATAGCATGTTTACATAGATATTTTGTGACTTCAGATTATCGAGAGTGAATTTCATTAAAAATAAGATTCTTTATAAAGAAGTATTATTGGAATGTTTTAAAGATGTCTTTTATTCAATGATGACGAAATAGGAATCGATTGAAGGGTAGAATAAATGATTTCTTACACTCTTGAGTTTTGAAATTGGAACACTGTTCCCAACGTGCACTCGCTAGCTCGTGCAGTGGTTGGGAATACGTCCGAAAGTCCAAAAAGCAAGAGTATAAGAATCGTATAATATTATTATTATTCCACCCCTCCCATTGGATCACCATATCATTTCTGAGTAAATACGTATCTAATAGTTGAATAATACTTTGCTCACCTTATATAAAAATTCTATTCAACGATTGTAGAATATTTTCACACATTTTATTGGTATGAAATTAAGTGTAAAAGACAGCTGGTTGCCAATTATAAATAATCTTTGGTGCGCATGAATCCAACGTTTTTACTTTTTTGGGTCAAATTGTCATTCAAGCAGAAGGAGAAAGATACAAATTAAATTATGGTGAATCGAAGTACTACCACTATGCAATTGGCCACGAAATATCTAATAATCTTACTTTGAGGGGTGGAATAAACGTATTCTTTAATTTCTTTGTATGTATTAAAGACCTTATATTTTTATCGTGCAGTAACACATGCTCGGAAACTCGTTGTGTTATTCGGCACTTGTTTAATAAATACAAAGAGATGAAAGAACAGTATATTGTTAAATGTTATGAATTGGTGGACACAAATAATTTCATATAAAGAATTGCACAATATTTAACATCGTCCTGTCGTGCAAACATAAAGCGAAGTAATTAATATCTCATCACGATAAGCACTTCAAAACGTATTTGTTGAAAAAGCTGAATTTATTTTTGACTTGTCAACAAGCTGTTGTGCATTTTCACTTACAATAAGATAGTTATCATGTTATTATACGATGGCCTATTATTATAATTTTATCTTAAACAATGTGATATATGAGCATGTTATGACTACATTTATCATGTAACAATGTAACAACTATAATATTGGGGGTCCTATAACTAAGTTAGTGTAACACTTGAAGAAGCTGGTATTGGTCCTTGGGTATTTCTATGATGTTTTGTATGACTTAATTGAGAAATTAGGGAGCGGCACTGGTGTAAGATAAGGGACTAAAAAGTATGTATGAAATACTGCTTGACACAAAAAAGTCGTCCATCATAACCATTCGGTACATGGAGCCGGAGTTTATCCCGGATTCTATAGCGTGAAACGGACAATAGCAATTGCTTGCTACCCTTTGGGTAGGACGCTAGTCTATCGCAAAGTACTTTCCGAAGGACAGATGGTAGAATGGCGTTGTTAAGACGAATAACCAAAACCATACCAATTACCTTTACCACTCACAAACAGTGGCAAAAAATACAACATAATACCCAAAACCAGGCATATTGTCAGTATCAAGAAAAGAAACACAATACGCTTAAACAGTTGTAACGTCACTTCCCTCGTTATGACGCATGGTAACTTAGTAACTGGCTCTAAACTATCGGAACAATGGCGGACGCCCTTATGAAATATTTCTCCAACGAGCATAAAAGCGTATCCAGAAGAAAAAAAAACCCCATAAATCTGATCATGTTTTGACTTTTCCTCATTCTGATCACAAGACATGAAAAGTTTTAGCCAGCATGAAGAATAAAAAGATTTTCTTTGTTTAGAACCACGACGGGCGACGTGACATCAGACTATTGAATCCAATTACCAGCTCATGGGTTCGAACCCACGATAGCCACGTGGTCATATGACCTGACCGCGAACTAATTTGATCCAGTCGAAAGCAGCTGCCTAGTTGACAGTCTGTAATAGAGAACAAAAGTGTGATGTCATGATACTGGTTCCAATGTCCTTGGAAGTGTGAACCCAGTCCCCCGGAGGGCCGGACACGTATCTTGTGCAACTGATCCTCTGTTTCAGTGTGATGCGGTCTTATTTTCTATATAGCCTAAATAAATGATGGTCGGTAATTAGAAAAAAAGAGCTTATATATAGCGCAATATCCACTAAACGTGCTCAAAGCGCTTTGCAAGGGGTCCCTTGACAACAGCAATTTTAACATGTAGGAAGGTACACTATAACGCCTGTTAGGGGATATTACAAATTTTTTTTTCGGACAGAAACAATGCTGTTAACGGCCAGGTACTCATTTTACACCTGAGTAATGTGAGGGAATGTGAGTAAAGAGCCTATTTCAAGGACATAACTATGCGCCGAGCGAGACTCGAACCCAGGACCTTCCGATCCGAAAGCGAGTGTCATACCACTAGACCACATAGCCCGATAAAGATCATTCATCCTTGCTCTTTATCACCCTGTCATCCTAAGAATCTGCTTAAACATCCTGCTACTATACTAGTTATGTCACTTTATGATTCAATGGAAACATATTCATTATTAGTCACCCTGAGCCACCCTGATCTGGTTATACACTTCAAATGTGTTTGGAACCAGAAGAGTGAAATTTGTAACGTCACTACTTCCTCTTCCCATTAAGAACAAACCATCGAAGCTTCATAACAGTGGTTTTCAAGGCAACATATTTGTCAGGATGTAAACAGACAACAGCTGCCGTGTAGAGGCGCGTTCGTGGGATGAGCGCGCTCGTCTCTAATAATAGTAATACGCTTCAACAGTCGTAACATCACTTCCCTCGCATGGTAACTTAGTAACTGGCTCTAAACTATCGGAACAATGGCGGACGCCCTTATGAAATATTTCTCCGACGATCATAAAAGCGTATCCAGAGGAAAAAAAAAACATTATAAATCTGATCATGTTTTGAATTTTACACATTCTGATAACAAGACATTTGAAAAGTTCTAGCCAGCATAAAGAATAAAAAGTACCGATTTTCTTTGTTTAGAACCACGATGGCCGCCGTTGCTGGGCGACGTGACATCAGACTATTGAATCCAATTGCTACACATTTGAATTATTCGATTTAAATTCGGTTTTATATGATCCATTAGAGGAAGAAATAAAATATTGTCATCGCATTGTGAATGGCGAAATCGTGGGGAAAAACCCCAACTTTATTTGTCTAATATTGTCATTTTAAAAAGTGCTGTATATAGGACACGAGAATGATATCATTAAATGACGCTAAAAGGTCTGATTCTTTCACGCAGATAGTACAACGTCCATGGAATTAAGACATTGCTTTGTGCCTTTGTTTGTTTGTTTGTATGTTAGAAACTTAGACAAGTGAGCCACACGCCACATGCCACACGCCACACGCCACACGCAACAGCGATAGCAGACATTATCTCCTATCCTCACCCTTCCTTCAATCTTGAAACCCCTGAAATAGTAAAGAGAAGACGTGGGGAACAGAAAAACGAAGATTAAAAATAAAACCGGAAATTGGAACGAGGGGTCCACTCTTTCCACTCTTCCTTTGAAATAATACTGTAAACCTGTAATGTCACGAGGTGCTATTTTCATAGTTACCTAAATGTGATATAATATCTATTTCTTATTTTGCTTATCAAATATTTACTATTTATGTAGGGTATATAACAATATTTTAATTCGAATAACTACTAATATTAATACGAGTTTTGCTTAACTAGATTCATTGATATATAATCCGATTTATCAAGTTTCACTGCTTAAAGAAAAAAAGTTTTACTGTCCTAAGCTTTTAATATTTTTGGTAAATTGTATTCCAAGAGGAATAATCGGCAATGCTTTGAAGAGAGGAATTCGATAAAGACAAACGTAAATTAATTTACGTGCCTATCATTTTGGAGACTCAGAGGAAGGAGCATTTGACTCTCACTCTCTCTCTCGCTCTCTCTCTCTCTCTCTCTCTCTCTCTCTCTCTCTCTCTCTCTCTCTCTCTCTCTCTTTCTCTCTTTCTCCTTCTCTCAGCCATTAAACATACATATAGATCAGTTTTTAAATCAGCGTATTGATGTTATGCGTTTAGAAAAAATACAATATCCGTCAGTCATATAAAAGTACCTACACACAACATTGTGTGTAACCTTAACGTTTATTGTCTGATTGATAGATTTCAGTGAGAACTTATCAGCCAACAGGCTGTATAAAAATAATAACAAAGAACTGAGTGACGTCAACTCCGTCCCTTCTATAATGGTGTTTATACTGAATTGTCTAATCACATAGCACTATTGGGTTGCTGAGCCTGTAACATCTAACTTTGCGACATATCCGAAGTTAGCAGCAAGCAAATTGTCCAATTACCCAGGACATATTATGTCAATCAACTGCAGGAAGTTGCAGACGTTTGCATTCACTGCGATCTGTATGATCTGGAGTATTGTCTTATTTCACTTTTACAGTGCCTTCCTGGTCTCCTTTTCAATCCTTTTCGGTCCCCAATACTATTCAGTAATCTTATTGTCCATCTTTTGCCTGTCGTCCTGACAAATGTCATGTCATATCTATTTCCATTTGGTTTAAGACGCGTGTTAGTTACTTTCGATTTCTTCTAGCGGTCTTCAAATTTGATTCTTAAAAATCTTTCTTACCATTGTTCTTTGACTTGTTCAATTTGTTCACCTTTGATATAGTTTTGAGATTAGGTTTGGCATCCATATAACGTTGATGATAATACACAGTAATTAAATACTATTCTTAGAGAACAAGATGCTAAGAAAAAAAAACCCCCACATTTTTAAGTCACCGGAACTTCTAGAATCTTGAGGTGATACTGAAAATAACTTCACTAAAGCACACACACACACACACACACACACACACACTATCTCTCTCTCTCTCTCTCTCTCTCTCTTTCTCTCCTTATATCTCTCTATCTCCCTTTGTGTCTATTTTTTTTCCTCAAAGGGGCACACACGCATGCGCACAAAAACAATGATTCTATCCATTTCTTTCTCTCTCATTCCTTTAATCTCTTTTTCCCCCCTTTTCTTGACTTGTCTTTCTCTTCTTCCTTTTGTCACACATTTCACAACTCTTTCCCTCTCCATTTCAACAGTTTATTCCCAATCACTCTCTCTCTCTCTCTCTATCTATCTATCTATCTCTCTCTTTCTCTCTCTCTATCTCTCTCTCTCTTTCTCTCTCTCTCTCTCTCTTTCTCTCTCTCTCTCTTTCTCTCTCTCTTTCTCTTTCTCTCTCTCTCTTTCTCTCTCTCTTTCTCTCTCTCTCTCTTTCTCTCTCTCTCTTTCTCTTTCTCTCTCTCTCTTTCTCTCTCTCTTTCTCTCTCTCTCTCTCTCTCTCTCTCTCTCTCTCTCTCTCTCTCTCTCTCTCTTTCCGACATTTCATTGCACCACTACTTTTCTTTCTTCTTCTATCACTAGTCTCGCTAGATATTCGATCTCCTTGCCGGTAAACTAATCTTTAAGTCTTAAGTGATTTTAAAATCTTATCAAAGGGCAGAAAGACGAGGAGCTGGGAGAGAGAGAGAGAGAGAGAGAGAGAGAGAGAGAGAGGGGGATAGAGAGAGAGGGGGGATAGAGAGAGAGAGGGAGAGAGAGAGAGAGAGAGAGAGACTTTAAACAAATCCTTGGGCATTTATTTGGCGACATAATATGCAGTAAACATACTCAAAGCGCTTTACCAGGAGTCCCTCAGCATCAACAATACTTAACATGTGTTACTAGATATGACGTCTGTTTGGCGATATTGCAATTAATACGGATTTCAGAAAAAAGACAATGCACTTAACGAACAGGTACTCATTCTACACATGAGCACATTAACAGGATGTGAGTAAAAACCTTTTCCAAGGACTGAACTATGCGCCGCTCATAGCGGGACTCGGACACTGGATCTAAGTCCGGCACTAAGTAAAGTGTCATAATAGCCCCACAATAAACAGATAGACAGATAGGTAGATAGATAGATAATATATATATATATATATATATATATATATATATTTACATGGAGAGGGAGAGAGAGAGAGAGAGAGAGAGAGAGAGAGAGAGAGAGAGAGAGAGAGAGAGAGAGAGAGAGACGGAGGAATGATTTATGTGAGAAACTGAAATAATGAGATTAATGAAGTAAAAGAGAGAGGAGGAGGTCGAGTGAGAGAGAGAGAGAGAGAGAGAGAGAGAGAGAGAGAGAGAGAGAGAGAGAGAGAGGGTATAATGAGTTAAATTGATGAAGAGAGAGAGAGAGAGAGAGAGAGAGAGAGAGAGAGAGAGAGAGATGGGGGGGGGGGGAGAGAGAAGGGAGCAGGAGGGACCACAGACTACTAGTCCTGTTTTATCTATGGGAGGGACAGATGAAGGTGTGTGTGTGTGTGTGCGTGTGTGTGTGTGCGTGTGTGTGTGGTGGAGAGATAGACAGAGAAGGAGAGGGAGAGACAAGGAAGAGTGGGGGAGAGTGAGTGAGAAAGAATAAAGATATATAGAAAGAAAGAAAGAATGAAGACATATGCACACATACACATCCACATACATGAACACTCACACACACACATACACACATACACACAGGGATATTGATAGATAGATAGAGAGAGAGAGAGAGAGAGAGAGAGAGAGAGAGAGAGAGGTTGTTGATTGGTCATGACGTCACATGGATATGGCCTGGATCAGTTGTCATTAGGCCCTCCTCCATGGTTTATGGGGCAATGAAGAATGGATTTCAAGGCGGTCAGGAAATATCAATGGAAGATGAAGGACATTAGAATAATGAGTAAAAACAAACCAAAACAGAATGGTTGGATAGAATGAGTAAAACCTGGAAGAGATGATTTACAACTGACATAACCGCTGGATTAATGGCTGAAGAATTTTTCCATACCAAGAGCCCTTTTAGACATTTCCAAGTCCGTTCGCCAAACCACACAATAGAGCCGTTCATTACAAAATAC
Source organism: Berghia stephanieae (assembly GCF_034508935.2). Lineage (NCBI taxonomy): Eukaryota > Metazoa > Mollusca > Gastropoda > Nudibranchia > Aeolidiidae > Berghia > Berghia stephanieae. Next base: position 31,767,729 of record NC_088361.1, read on the forward strand.
ATTTTTGGAAAATTTTCGTCAAAATTTAAAATTAAAAAAAAATTCAAATATTGATCGAGTACGGCGATCTCCACCTTGTCAAAAACAAAAACGTGAGACTTCAAAAAGACATTTCAGAGTTCAAGTCTTCTTGGTAAGCTGGGGTCATCTGAATCGATCGGTGTTTGAAATTGATATTTTTTGGCTAAAATGAAAAATAAATGTATTTTGTTTAAGTGCGACAAAATGATATAAATCTTGGACAAGCTCAAATCGATCCCGGGGATTTTTTCTAGAAATTTCCGGCCTCTAATGTTAATCGTAATTGATGAGGTGTTTTTGTGTTTTAAGGTTGTCGTTGGTTATTTGATAGTCTTCAATTAGCAGGGAAAATATCACGTGATTTACGAAGTCTGGT
>NC_088361.1:31773125-31775625 GCF_034508935.2 Berghia stephanieae
CCAATGGAATTATAGTCAGATTTTTTATTAATGGCGCGTGTTTTTCTGGTTTTTCTCAGTTGTCCCTCTATCAAAAGTTGTAAAAATTTGTGTCAACTTCTGAATCGTTTTGTCTTAACTGAATATAGATTTTGGACCTTATTGATGCCATATTAAAAAAGTTTTCTTCTTTAAGACCTATAAAAAACTACTTTAAAACAGCTGACATAAAATTAGAGAGTTTTCACGGTAAAAAACGAAAACAAGTTACGCACCACAAAGTATGAATGAATTTATCGTATTTCCAAAAAATCTTGTGCTGACGTAGTGATTATGAGTTCACGTCATACTTCTTTCCAAATAATAACAATTCGCTTTAAGTGTTATAAACATACCACTTATGTAGTTTGTATTAAATTTTAAATTTATTATTTATGGCATATTATCTACATCATGTCGCAATTACCAAAGACTGATATGAAATCTCTCCCTTTAAATCATTGAAATAGTGATTGTATACTCAATATTGTCAAATTAACAAACACTGATTATTTAACCTTGACAAATTTGTGTCTATGCATGAACGTTTCACTGGGCCTTTAAAGGTTTTAAAAACATATTAGGCTCTTAAACAACACGATACGGAATCTCTATCGGTTCCACTCTCGATAAGTCATTAAAGAGGACGACAATGGTTTTGGAATTTCACAAATCAACGACAGAGAGATCACCAGTGTAGAACGAAGTGGCAGGAAAAGGATCATAGATCACTTTGATTTGGATATCATCCAAAGATGTATGGTTGAGCGTAAATATACATTCGAAAGAATATTGGACGTCTGATTATTCAAGCAGAAAAAGGCCCATTGGTTCTGGACAGAGAATCATTGTTATTCTTGCAGGTGGTGATGATACTGGATATTTAAAAGGCTGCCATGCCATTTTTTCTTCTCTGCATCATCTGGAATATTATTCTGGGGTCAATGCAAAGGTGTTTTAAGACTGACTAAATATCGTTTGCTGCCCTCCATTGAAGCACCCAGCGGTATTGTATTGGACAACTCTACCATTCGGTGGCCCATGGTCATTTTAAGGCTCCTACTTTGGCAATTATAAAAGCTGACATAATGTCATGGTTTCAATCAGACAGTGCTACATATTCTGACCATTTATCAAAATGGTAACTATACTCCTTAGTAAAAAAAAAAAAGAAATGAACCACAAACAGCTTTCAAAGCAGACTGTCTAATCAGGGAGCTTTGACACGAGGTTGCGCGACTTCCCCCATATCACTGTGAGCGCAATCCAATCGAGGTCATTGGGCCTAAGTAGAGGGAAAGATTGAGAGGAGGAACACCAAATTTACTCTCACCGACGAGGCAATAAATGATAAAGAGTAGACTGAGAAAAGGCATGCCTCAACCTTCGAAAACTAGAGGAAAATTACATTTCATTGGATAGGGTGATGCTCGTAATCTTTATGTCGTCGTTTCATTTCTCCTTTTCATCAGACTGATTGATGTGTCCAGTATTTCTTGGTTGTTGTTGTTGTTGTTGTTGTTGTTGTTGTTGTTGTTGTTGTTGTTGTTGTTGTTGTTGTTGTTATTGTTGAACACATATTTTTGGAGACACTGTCTCATAATTGATGAATTTTTACTTTTGACCAGTCTACATAAATTTATGTAATCCTCTTTGACATAAACACAAGCTATTTCTCAAACTTTTGCAATCAAAATTATATTGGAAGCGCGTTATCTTCACTTTCGTTTGTATTCACCAGTAATGTGTATTGATAGTTATAAAATGTAGATGTCTGATAGTTAATAATTGCCATTCGTTGCTTCATATTCAAATACTGCACGTATATCGTTTAAGTTTCAATTAACCGAACACTCCAGTTTAACGAATTCCTTCAAAATGGATATGCGGAAAATTCATAATTTTGATAATGTAAATCTTCTATGAGTTCTGATCCTCACCTGCTATCGATTTTAATATAGCTGTAATAAACGAAATCCTTTCCTATTGTTTTAACATTCATAAAAAATATTTTTTTATTAAGACAAATTGATTCAGAGGTTCATACAAATGTTTGCAGCTATGCATTGGGGGGCAGTGAGAAAAAGAAGAAAAACACGCGCCATTTATTAAAAATCTGAAATTGTTTCTTTGGGCACTATTAAAAGACACTTAGATAATCACGGACAGTCGTCATAAAATAAACAATGGCAGTGAATGGTAATCTCAGCGAACTACACAGGTTTAACTATCGATGGTATGTGTATAAGTAAAATACCCACTGTTCTAGCGCTTGATTAATAGATCCAACACAGAAAGCTTATGTGTAAATTTAAACGTTTATAATCTGATCGCAAAAATCGTGTGATAACTATTCACCCATTTGGCGGTATAAAAACAATAGCAATAATCAAAGAGAGGTCGATTACATTCATTATTGTTTATAAACCAACTATGCTTGTCCGAGCACGTTTGAGGGTGTGTCACAAATTCCATGTTTAAA
>NC_088361.1:31780625-31835625 GCF_034508935.2 Berghia stephanieae
CGGCTTTTTCGTCATACTCTTCAAATAAACACATTGTGACCCAGTTATACTGCCGATGTACATATTATTCCAAGACAATCACAATCAATTATTTCCTGAAAATCTATAAGGCATCTTTGAAGGTGTCAATATTGCTCAGAAACTTGTCCAGCAGGTGGGTGGTTCCATAAGCTGAAAGTATTTGAGGAAAATGAGTAAAGATCACTCAACTTTAAACAGAGGAAAGTCAATAAATGTGATACCTCCGACAGATTGTATTTTACTTATTTTTTCTTGACATTGAGGTGCATTCAATCAAAATTTTTAAAAGTAACAATCTGAAAAGCTTCTTTGCCCCTCGTCCCACACATTCGGCGTAAAAGGGTTTGTTATCGAAAACATTTTTAATTTAAAAGAAAAAGAAAAAAGAAACACAAACAAAACAACTTTTTAATGGGTCACTGGCAGTTCCAAGCGTGCAACCGCATGCACATCATTATGTATACATTGGGAAACTCGCAGAAGATATTTTACTGTGATGTGAGCATCGCACATACCTCCGTGCTCCGGAAAAAAAAAACATATTTAATATTTTTTGGCCAGAAAACTCGCTGAAAACTTCGCGAAGTCTCAGGTTTGAGAGGTTTTTTTTTTGCCAAGATAAGGATCATTTAAATCGATCGATATTTGAAGGACGAGCTTTCTGACCAAATTTTAGAATATGGGTTTTTCCAAGAGTACGGCAGCATAGACCTAGCATAAAAAATATAATCTGAACCCGCTTAAAAGCACGATCCGGCAAAAAGCACTCTCTGCTTCAATCCCCATGTAACCTGCTTATAAACCGAGACCACTGTGTTACATTTGTATCCCGCTTAATCCTTTCTATTCATGGGATTCGCATCACAAGGTGTAGATACAAAACATCGTTTTGCCACAACATAACCAAATGAATTTAAGGCAAAAAATCCCAGCGGATCAATGCATTGTATTCGCTTTTTAGGGGTTGATACACAACGGTGCCTAAATGGAGGCTCACTCGACGTATACATATATGCAGGTCTGACATTCCAACCCCCTTATGGGCCTAGTCTAACATTGTTGTACTGGACAATATTTTGCGTCATTTTTTGAGATTTCCACTACAACAATACGCCAATAAGGAATTGAGTTATCAGACCTCCTAATAAGTGCACGTCAGGCTCACTGTGTCTATATAGTTTTATGTCGGAAATGAGTTTTAAAGTCATATGATCAGAACGGCGAAGTTAAGGTTTTTGACTTGGCTGCTGAAAAATTCATTTATAGCCAGAAATAATATGAGATTTGTGTCGTTTATTTGTTTTAATAAGGAGAAATATTATCGTGTGTTTTTTTATAGCGGAGAACTAGATATTTTTATTTTTGGATCCTTTGAACTTTAAGAACGTTTTTGCTCTTTTACGTCCCGTCGTGTTAAGGATCTGTCTATACATCCTGCTACTAAAATAGTTATGCCAGCTTCTGATTCAATATGTTATCTATTTATTATACGTCCTCCAAAGGACTGGTTACATAGACACTTTCAATGGGTTTGGAACCGGAAGAATAGAAGATGTGATGCCACAACTTTTCTGCTCTATTCCCGTCTTTAAGAAAACAAAGGAAATCCTCATGTCATGGGGAATGGGAATTTCTTTTCTTATTTTTCTTTCCTTTTTTTTCGGGGGGGGGGGGGGGGGGGGGGGGGGGGGGTGAAGTGGTGTTATCGTAATATTGCGTTGTTCATAATATCGTTCAAAAGCTCTACATGAATTTGTATATATCCATTCTTTCATAACGATGTGTTATATCAAAACATTCACCTATTCTATTGAGTCCACATCATACGTCCAAAATACGCTAAACAGTTTTGTTTGTTTGTATAATTTTTATCTGTTTGTTTTCCTGAGGATGGGCACGTTACCGGAACGTTTTCCTCACCTGCTTTGTTATTTCTGGAAGGTTCTCTATTGTTTCCAGGGTGTTTGATTTCATTTAGTCTTGCCTCCTGCTTGAATACACTAACGCTTGGCTTTGTTTATGATTGGAGTGTGAGCGAAGAAAGTACTCACATTATCCTTTCTTAAAGGTCAATTGGTACAAAATGTTGTCAAAAACTCACATAGCATATCTTATTCATTATAGCCAGAATGCTTTTACTTGAAGTATTGATCGATTGAAATCCATCACCCCCCCCCCCCCCCGGACTTGTAAAAAATGTTGAAACCTGAGACCTCAAGTATTCTCATGTTTATGACATTTGGACAAATTTTGGGGAGGCTGTCATCTAAAATGATCGATCTTTGAAGTAAGAAATATTTTATGGCTAAAGTGAAAAAATTGTTTTATCAGCGCAAGGCAAAGTTGTATAATAAACCGAAATTAATCTAACGTTCATGACTTAAGGGTATTTATTGCATTAAAAAATACATGACGTTTTATACGTAGATACATCTTTTGGATTATGTGCAAGGCATATAGCGATTGGCTTATGCTGGTCATTGGGATGGTTAATACAATCAGGGCATCACCCCCCCCCCCCCCACCCCCAACCAATCCGCATCATTTTAGGTGTTGGGAGACAAATGAATTGTGAACGCCTTTTTGCTAATGTTAACAGGCAATTGAAGATTGAAATAAGTAGTTGAAACGACGATTTCACATTGTTCCCTTTAACAAAATTCAAGCTCCACCAGAAAATTGATGAAATTTTAAGAAATATTGAAAGTTAAATACATACCTCCAACATTAAGACTTTTCCCATCTTTAACTGTTTATTGGAGAGACCGAACTGTTTTTCAAATCATAATTGTGACCTATCGTCTTAAAAAAGTAACATTATGACGCTCAAAATTAACCGTAGTTTACAACATTTGAGTCAAGTTAAATGTCTTCGATGAGGAAAATGAAAAGAAACGACTTAAATTTCCTAATTCTGTTCATTATAATGTTTAGCTCAATCATTTATTTCTTATTCATTCAAGATAGTCCCTTGTGAGAGGATTTGGCACAATTCTCCTTACGTTGGATACCTCTTTAAATAAACAATATACATGTCAACATTTCTATAGTGTACAAGTTTATCATGCCCACTGCGCTTCACAATATTTCTATATTATTCCCAAAACAAACCACATTGAACCATTTTCTATTTCAATGCCAGTTATCTTATATAATTACAGACCTTACCGTTTTCACAGGGAAAAAAACCTAGTCAGATACTTGACAGTCTGTCTCATATATTTCGCTGATTTTTGGTAAGCAATCTCTGTTTTTGTCTTATTCCCCTGGCAAGCCTGATATACAATGCATGTCATGAAGTGACGACGTATAAATGGTCACGACATTTTCTGTCTGTTGTATGTATCACACTTTATAAAATTGGCAGAAATTAAATTGAGAAAAAAGTATTAAAATGATCACTTGAAAAAGTAAAATTGCTTAGATATACAGTTTGACTGATCAAATTGATTATATGAAAATCTTATTCTAATGAACTGATTTTCTTGAGAGATTTTTATATTCTACAAGATATAATATTGCTGTCCTGACAGTTATTATCTTTATTTGTTTTAATCCTGACTTTTTAAAAAAAGAAAGATTCCGTCAGGTTAATAACTCTGGGTTCAAGGCGCCGTTCCAGACCTGCCATTCACTGATAAAAATACATTATTTCCGTTTGGCCAGGAAGCATTTACATCACATATCGATCGATTTAGTTCTATGTCTACTTATTTGAGGTCTGGCGACCGAACGCAATTATGGGCTTGATTTAACATTGTTGTAAAGGACAATATAGCCCATAATTTTTTTTGTTATGAGACCTACAAATAATGCACGTTGATTAAGATTAAGATGATTCTAAACGTTAAAAAAAGATTCTCAAAATTGTCTTTATGTGATTGATTAAATTAAAGCAAACTCCTCAAACACTTAATTGAATGACTTTTTCAATCCTATTTTGATTTCAACAATCGATTTAGTACAAATTACACAGAATACTCTTACATATCCAAACAAATTAAAAAATCAAACGGACATAGATAACCAGAGACACAAAAATATCCATCGAAAAACCCTCACAAGCACACACACCTAGAGAAACAAGAACTCAAACACACACACACACACACACACGCACGTACAAACTCACACACAAACACACAAACACATACAGACAAACATACACAAATAAACACAAACGAAAGAGTGAAAATGGAAAGGCTTCGTATGGGAACAAAACAGACAATGGACGTTTCGGGTACAAACCCTTCGTCAGCACAACAATACACAAATAAACGTGGAAAACAAATAAAATATAATGAAAAATAACTTGTATCGTCTGTACTCAATGGTGGTTGCAGTATGAATAAGATATGAAGTGAATAGAAAAGTGCCAGAAGACAATAGAGAATAAAAATTTTTTCGCGGCGGTGGTGGGATTTGAACCTGCGACCTTATTGGTACGACAACTCCGCCTGGCAGGTGAGAGCGTGGCTCTACCATGTGAGCTATCCACGAACACAAAAATATTCGTTTCAAACTCAAAGTCATTACTAGATCCCTCTCTCACCACTTCTTGAGACCGCCGATTCGTTCGTACACCACCATCGCGAATAATTTTGACCAGCAGTTAAGCTTAATAGCCAATATTCTCAACACAAACATATAACATAGAAACGATTGAGACATTGAGTATGCTCCGGTGTATGGGGTGAATTTTTAATTCAGAAAAGTGAGTGGAGCAGGCACTTATGTTGGTAACAACAAGATATGAAGTGAATAGAAAAGTGCCAGAAGACAATAGAGAATAAAAATTTTTTTTCGCGGCGGTGGTGGGGTTTGAACCTGCGACCTTATTGGTACGACAACTCCGCCTGGCAGGTGAGAGCGTGGCTCTACCGTGTGAGCTATCCACGAACACAAAAATATTCGTTTCAAACTCAAAGTCATTACTAGATCCCTCTCTCACCCACTTCTTGAGACCGCCGATTCGTTCGTACACCACCATCGCGAATAATTTTGACCAGCAGTTAAGCTTAATAGCCAATATTCTCAACACAAACATATAACATAGAAACGATTGAGACATTGAGTATGCTCCGGTGTATGGGGTGAATTTTTAATTCAGAAAAGTGAGTGGAGCAGGCACTTATGTTGGTAACAACAAGATATGAAGTGAATAGAAAAGTGCCAGAAGACAATAGAGAATAAAAATTTTTTGCAGTATTGCAGTATGAATGAAATGTTAGCGTGGCGTGGGTAGAGGATAGGGTGCCCCAGGGGGGTGATCTAATTGATAAGCAAAGGTCAGCGTCAGGGAACAGAACTTTCCAGACTATAATGGAAGATAAAAGACATATTGGTAGTAGTATACTAACGAAAGAGTGAAAATGGAAAGGCTTAGTATGGGAACAAAACTGTTCTGTTTTGTTCCCATACGAAGCCTTTCCATTTTCACTCTTTCGTTAGTATTTTACGATCACCGGCTTCAGGCAGCCCTTACCGTTTTCTATTGGTAGTAGTAGTAGTAGTAGTAGTAGTAGTAGTAGTAGTAGTAGTAGTAGTAGTAGTAGTAGTAGTAGTAGTAGTAGTAGTAGTATGTTAGTAGTAGTAGTAGTAGTAGTAGTGTAGTAGTAGTAGTAGTAGTAGTAGAACGCTGTAGTGGAACAGTAGGGGGGGGGGGGGGTGGAGGGGGCGAGGTGAAAGGGTCACGGCGGTGGGGGGGGGGGGGGGGGTTTGTTGGATGAGCGAAGGTCGAATCTTCGCGAAGGAACGATGCGATAGTAAAGTGGAATACACCAATAAATAGATAGATGGATAGGCAGATAGATAGGTAGATGGTCAGAAAAGAGGGGAGAGAAGGGAGAGAGAGAGAGAGAGAGAGAGAGAGAGAGAGAGAGAGAGAGAGAGAGAGAGAGAGAGAGAGAGAGAGAGAGAGAAATTAATAAAAGAAAAAAAATTAAAATAAAAATTAAAAAAAATTATTAACAAAAATTTAAAAAAAAAAAAAAAGGGAGCGGGGGGGGGGGGGGGTTGGTTTGAGGCGGACCGGTAGAGAGGGGGAATCAGAGAGAGAGAGAGAGGGGGGGAGGGAGAGAAGAGGGAGGGGGGGGGGGAAACAAAGAAAGAAAGAAAGAAAGAAAGTAAGAGAGAGAGAGAGAGAGAGAGAGAGAGAGAGAGAGAGAGAGAGAGAGAGAGAGAAAGGGTGGAGGGGAGGTGAGAGAGGGCGAGTAAACAGCCGAGAGATAGCTGGGTCTATATGTATATTAATGGATGAAAAAGTGGATGATTGGACACAATGAGAGAGAGCTAGGAAGGTAGATGACTATGAATCGGTGGATAATCAGTAGATAGATAGCTAGCTAGCTAGCTAGCTAGATAGATAGATAGATAGATAGATAGATAGATAGATAGATAGATAGATAGATAGATAGATAGATAGATAGATAGATAGGTAGGTAGGTAGAGTTGTACTTTTAGTAGTATGAACAGTAGTAGTAGTAGTCGTAGTAGTAGTAGTGGTAGTAGTAGTAGTAGTAGTAGTAGTAGTAGTAGTAGTAGTAGTAGTAGTAGTAGTAGTAGTAGTAGTAGTAGTAGAAGTAGTAGATGCGGTATTTCAACGTATAGTTCCCACCCTGCCATCGTATATCAAGGACACTAACCATGCTCTTGGTGTCATTGACGAAATTCGATTCCAGGATGAACGTCCACGGCTAATTTTCACCATGGATGTGAAGGCACTGTACACATCCATACCGCATCCTGACGGACTGCGTGCCATCAGGCATTTCGTCGACCGCCATCCATTACCAGGGATTTCCAGCAACAGCATTGTGAGGCTCACCGAACTTGTGCTCACACTCAACACTTTTGAGTTCAATGGTGTATTTTTCCATCAGATCTCAGGTGTTGCGATGGGCACCAAGATGGGTCCCTCATATGCTAACCTCTTCATGGGCTACCTTGAGGAAACCTTCTTCCATCAGTACAGTGGACCTGCCCCCGAGCTGTTCAAAAGGTACATTGACGACTGTTTCGGCATTACCTCATTGACCCACAGCCAGTTGAAAGGGTTCATCCTAGCGATGGACTCCTTCCACCCGTCCAAAGAGTACACTTATGAGATTTCAACCTCTGAGGTGAACTTTTTGGACATCAAGGCTGTATTGACCAGCACGGGAGTACGGACCACTGTACACTACAAGGAAACGGACAGTCACAGCTACCTGCTCTATCTGTCATCCCATCCGGTGAAGTGCAAAGACTCCATTCCATTCAGTCAGATACTCCGCTTGCGGAGACTCTGTCTGGAAGATGATGAATTTGCGCTTCAACGTGATCGCATGCTCGATTTTTTAGGGCACGGGAATATCCCGAAAGCGTTTTGCTTAAGGCTGTCCGGAAAGCCAGCCTCGTGTCGAGAGAAGCAGCAATGAGGCCTCGCAATGCCAGGAAGCAGGAGACACAGCGTCCCATTTTAGTCCTCACGCATCACCCCCATGCCGATCAAGTGAGGAACATCCTATTGCAGAACTATGGGATCCTCCAGGCGGGCGAAGACACCCACAGAGTTTTCTCAGAACCCCCGTTGGTAGCATATCGACGGGATCGTAACCTGAGGGATCTCCTTGTCAGAAGCCGCCTGGAACCCATACCTAGGGATGGACCTAAAGCCAGATCGTGTATGCGACCCCGATGCAAGACTTGTGGGCACCTGTGGGAGTATGACAGAGTCAGCTTTCCAGACAAGATTTGGGACATCAGGCGGCCGTTTACTTGCACTGACCGTAATCTAGTCTATGCGATTACGTGCTCCCTGTGTGGGATTGCTTACGTTGGTGAGACCGGAAAGAGGCTGGGTGACAGATTCGTGCAGCACTTGCGTGACATATCGAACTGTGCAGACACAGCAGTGGCCAGACACTTCAATCTGCCAGACCACTGCGATGTACAGTGTGTGCGTGTGTGTGTGCTCAGTTTTTGCCATTCGGACACTTCCGCCCGTCGACGTAGGGAAACTCACCTGATCAAGTTGTTGGGAACGCTGACTCCACGCGGACTCAACACCAGGATTGACCACCACTAGATGTCAACGTCACCCATATTCATCACCACTGCTGCTCTCACTTCTGCCACTACAGCTACTGCTGCTGCTACTACTACTACTTCTACTACTTCTACTACTACTACTACTACTTCTACTACTACTACTACTACTACTACTACTACTACTACTACTACTACTACTACTACTACCACTACTACTACTACGACTACTACTACTACTGTTCATACTACTAAAAGTACAACTCTACCTACCTACCTATCTATCTATCTATCTATCTATCTATCTATCTATCTATCTATCTATCTATCTATCTATCTATCTATCTAGCTAGCTAGCTAGCTAGCTATCTATCTACTGATTATCCACCGATTCATAGTCATCTACCTTCCTAGCTCTCTCTCATTGTGTCCAATCATCCACTTTTTCATCCATTAATATACATATAGACCCAGCTATCACTCGGCTGTTTACTCGCCCTCTCTCACCTCCCCTCCACCCTTTCTCTCTCTCTCTCTCTCTCTCTCTCTCTCTCTCTCTCTCTCTCTCTCTCTCTCTCTCTCTCTCTCTTTCTTTCTTTCTTTCTTTCTTTCTTTGTTTCCCCCCCCTCCCTCTTTCTCCCTCCCCCTCTCTCTCTCTCTCTCTCTGATTCCCCCTCTCTACCACCCGCCTCAAAACCAACCCCCCCCCCCCCCCGCGCTCCCCCCCCCCTTTTTTTTTTTAAATTTTTTAAAATAATTTTTTTAAATTTTTATTTTAATTTTTTTTCTTTTATTAATTTCTCTCTCTCTCTCTCTCTCTCTCTCTCTCTCTCTCTCTCTCTCTCTCTCTCTCTCTCTCTCTCTCTCTCTCTCCCTTCTCTCCCCTCTTTTCTGACCATCTACCCGAAACGTCCATTGTCTGTTTTGTTCCCATACGAAGCCTTTCCATTTTCACTCTTTCGTTAGTATTTTACGATCACCGGCTTCAGGCAGCCCTTACCGTTTTCTACAAATAAACACACTAACGTTGTTCCATAATATCGCAGTCATCAATCTATTTATCCCAACCTCAGACCAGCGAGAACAAAAAACAAAGGAGTCGTTGTAATTGGGTTTGCATTCCGTCAAGGGGCAAATGCTTACAACCGGAAGTGTGAAATCCCTCGTCCCACAAGGGAGAGAATCACTCATGGGAACTCTTTTCCTCATCGGTACGAGTAAGGCGGATAACTCGATTCTTGCAAATACTCCGTCGTCAAATTTAATTTTCCGGTGTGAGGAATAAGTCAACTCATCAATATAACATGGCGCCGCCTTCCCATCATGCCTTCTGCCTTTTATAGGCGTGTTGCCACTTTTACTCCCGACTGTTTTCTGTTTATTCATGACGCCATGTTTTGTTTTGTTTTCTGTATCATTATTGCATACACCACACTTATGCAAGTTTACATTCTGTCATAAGATTTTTATTTGGATCAATCTCCCATTTTCATTTTCGACCAATGTTGACATTCTGACCCCCAAAAATGATGACGTCATCAAATCCATTTACCCGTATTTACAATACGTCAGAAATGGTTGCATACGGGAGTGAGAACGTCTTTGACATAACACTACTTAAATATACTAGGTGTCGACTAGCGAGCGAGTTTCCCCTTAGAAAAATGACTGCGTATCAAAAATATAGGTTTGCTTTGGAAAAGAGTCAAAATAAAGAAAATATGTGATGGACGTTTCGAACACCCTTCGCCGGGAGAACAAAGAACTAAGTGATCCTGTGGTGTAGAGTTTTGGTCTTTGGTAAAATCAATTACGCTTAGGTTAACCGCGCCCAGCCGTGTCCTTGATTTTTGTGCTAAAAGTCGTAAAATTGTGTGACTCCTTTTTAATTCAACGTTTTGGTCTGTGTTTCACAAATCTATCTGGCTGCCAGTTTTGGATATGTAACGGGTTAATAGAAAGCTCCAAATGCCAAGAAAATTTTCAAAACACTTAAGGCGTTACTCATTTCTACGACATCCAGCACACAAAATCACGTGCAAGTCTGGGGTGGTAAACCAAACGTTACTGTCATCTGATCTTGGTACATTTTTTACTATGACCAAAATTTACTTTTAAGGGTGTGGAGACGATAAGGTAGAGCCCTCGACAATAATGCATCTGAAAAAACAACATTTCTTAAAGCTTTTGCCTAAGCATCCGTCCTTCAAACAGTGATTGATTATAATGATCCTCATCATCATCATCCATAGTGGCTTGTACTCTTGGGTACGTTGCAGGTCAGCTGTCTCCGCGTATCACGATCCTCTGTGGTGCGCATGAAGTCTGCTATGCTTTTAAAATCACTTTTGGCCATTCTTAGGTTATTTAGATAATATGTCATTCTTTGTCTTCCTCTAGCTCTCTTTTCTTCGATCATCCCAGATGTTACCAACTTTTCTATTCCGTCTCTTCTCCACACATGTCCCAGAAACCGTAACTGCCTCTTTCTGATGGTGTCTATCAATGTTCTTCCTTTTCTCACCGTCGCTTCCTGGTTTGTATACTGTCTATGATAACCTCAACATTCTTCTATACATCCACATTTCAAATGCCTCTAACCTCCTAATGATCCTCATTTTGTCCAAAAAAAATCCTCGAGATTTTTCATTCATTCAAAGTTGGACGATTAAACAGACAAATTCACCTAGTTTAAAATATCATTGTCTTCGTCTAAACACTGTGATTGCCCATAAGGCCGCATATCCCGTCTAATGTATTATAAGCATCCACATTCTGGGGAAATAATTAAAGGCCTTACCAAGGATAACAGCTATATAAATACGATTATTTATTATTTGATTTGTTGGTGAAATGCATTTTTCAATGCAAGTTATCATGTGAAGTTAACAAATAGATGTAAAGCCTTTGAGTAAACTCTCAAACAATTAAAAATCGACGTTAATCAAATTAGATCTCTGCAGTTTTCTTGATTCCCTCATATCCATTATCCTTCAATGATTAACAAATGACATGGGCCTAGTTTTCGGCAACGTTTCTTAAATTGAATAAGGAGCCGAATAAATACTTACTAACCTGAATCTAAACTAAACAATTAAGGACTAAATGCATGGTGTATCTATACGGCGTTATGTTCTTGTGGTATTACACTTGTCTTCGGACCAGTAGGTCCCGGGTTCGAGTCCCGATTAGAGCGACCCAAAGTTGTCCTATGTTCTCTCAGTGCACTCAAGTGTTTAATGAACACTTGGCTGTAAAAAAACGTTCTCTGTCGAAAGAAAAATGTAATATCGCCTTTCAGACATCACGTCTCTCCTATATATTAACTGTTGGTGTTGGCTGGGTAGAGCGTTATGAGCCTGTTTAGTGGAGGTTGCGCTTTCTAAATGCTCGTTATATGGTTCTTATAAATTTTGATAGTAACACAATACATATTGCAAAAAATTATCTTAAACAGTTCTTGTAAACACTCTACTCCAACATTTAACGTTGTGTACTGACCTCGTAACCACACCAGATGCTCTCAAAACAGCACTCTCGTTAACTTCCAATAAATTCACGGTTCAGAAGAAACAGCTGTATCTCTTGTTTACCTCCCCTTGACAAGGTGACCGTTGGAAGCTCACACCGATACTTCCTGATATCATGTTAACAGTTATTCATTCTCCTTTCATCGAGACCTTCACTCATCTGCTCATTAATTTCAAAACACTTTATTGTAACCATAGCAGCGATTTATTGTTACCAAAACTATTTGTTTGAACCATCTCAGTCGTGAAAAACATGGAATAATTACGATAATGATTTCAGTACTGTGTGACTTTCCTTTTCAATCTGGTATTATGTAAGAATACATCAAAGGGAGGGAATTGATTTTAAGATAAAAAGAGTCAGATTTGAGGATATTTAACTCTTTTGCAGTTCAATAAAGTACATATTTATCACTCTCTTTAATGAGAGTATAACAAATACACTTTTCAGCCTCATGTTTACTCCGACATATGGCCAAATTGAGACGGTTGGCCACATATAAACTCAATGAATATTCTTATTGTAATTGATGGGCAAATGTCCTCCGTCTTTTAACACTTTAAAGCAGTCGTTCGATCTTTTAAAAAACAACAAGAAAACAAAGATAAAAATGCAATAAAAAACAAAACAAAACAAAAAAACCAACACACCCCCCCCCCCCCTAAAAAAACCAAAAAAAAACCCAAAAAAACCGACAACAGCAAATAATATACGAACAAAACGAATAAAACAACCCCCCCCCCCCCCCCCACCCTTAAAAACCTCCACAAGTAATAAAGGAACAAAGTAACAACAATGCGACTCGTGCTGTATTATAAGCCCGAGTCGCATCACCCTCTTTTTGCAACATTTGGGAGAACGATTAGAGTTGTAGACAAAATTCAATAACTGAATTGGAATGGAAGAAATTATAATGTGAACGAAATTCGATCTCGCATACAAAGGGTTAAGATACATAGATTTGGCCGCTGTAGACAAAATATGCCTTGTTTTTTTGTTTTTTGTTGCGTTGTATTACACCCCCCCTTTTTTTTTTAAATTTCGCGATAAATGCTTGACTTTAAGTATCAATAAGTCAAGATGTCATAACCCTTTTATTTGCCAGTTTGAAATCAAGCCAGTTATGTTTTTTAAAAAAACGTTCACGATGAGTTTTTGCAGCTTGTACGTCATCAGTTGCGCGTATCTAAAATCCAAGGTTTAATAATTGCTATTTAGTTATTAAACTCTCTCTTTAAAAAAAAAAAACAGTCGGAAAAGAACAACAAAAACAAAGCAAAGCAAAAAAGAAAGTTATAAAAACTGAAAAATAAAAGAACAAAAATCTTAATACAACTCAAACATATAGAAAGAGAGAACCTTTCCTTATTTTCAGATTTTTGTAAATAACGTCTATTTATTTACATTTTATAGAAAAGAATAGAAGAAATTAACAAAGTTAATACCACGCCAACTTTTGTCTTTCATTTTTAAACTGTGCAGACACAGAAATATAAATGAAACAAAACTAGACTATGTGAATTTTAAGTTCCTCCTACGTATTGTAATGAAATGACACGCCCATTTCACAAATCATCAACTCATCAATCACCGCAGAATTCACCGATTCACA
Organism: Berghia stephanieae; assembly: GCF_034508935.2. Classification (NCBI taxonomy): domain Eukaryota; kingdom Metazoa; phylum Mollusca; class Gastropoda; order Nudibranchia; family Aeolidiidae; genus Berghia; species Berghia stephanieae. Next base: position 31,793,818 of record NC_088361.1, read on the forward strand.
ACGCAATTCCACCGTGACCGACAATTTCAATCTTAACAAAGAATCCATCACATCGATCAAACAGCTTCCCCACCAATCCTGTAAACACCTATTGTTTCACACCGACATGACACCACCACTGTCCGTGGTGTGGCCCAAAATTATCTACGCGACATTAACCAATTAAGTTAAACACTAAGAACGGTAACTGCGGGTATTATTTATTTTTTTACATTTTACGTCGAATCCCCAGATATTGTAGACAGAAGACTAATAAGATTCATCTTTTATTTGCATTTTTCTGTCGCTGCTATTTTTAACACTTAATGAAATTGTTCTGCATTTGTATGTGAAAAATCTGCTTTCTAACACTGACTTATATTATTTTGAAATATATGTCGTAACGTCAATTTAAATATGCTCAAAGCGCTATGCAAGAAGTCCAGAGCCAGCTCAACACGCAGGGCGAGATATGACACCTATACAGACCAATTTTTTCGTCGGAGAAAACACTGATACCCGCCAGCTATCCATCATTAAACCGGGTGCGTTGATGGAATTTGAGTCAAGAGCCCTTTTCAAGAACGCAACTATCTCCCGTCCCTAGGAAGACTGGAACTAGGGACCTACACGTCAGCGGCGAGTGTCCTAACACATGACCATAAAGCCGTACATTTATTCTGATGAGATATCCACTTTATTTATTGGTGCCATGCGACCCTTACAAGTTTTTCGTTTTTGTTTTGCTTCTTTTTTCTTTTCATTTTGTATTTTCTTGTGACACCTAAGGAATTTCTCGATATCTAAGCAGACTGGAACCGATCTGGTTTAGACTAGACTATTCCATCGCCCTCATAAATAATTAAAACAACAACAACAAAAATGAAAAAAAAAAAAACACAAACAAACACCAAAAAAAAAAAAAAAAAAAAAAAACAAACCCCCCCCCCAAAAAAACAACAACAAAAAAAAAAAAAAAACAAAGAAAGAAAGGATAGAATATAGTTTGTGAAATGGTTTCAGCCACTAAAGAGGAGACAAAAATATAATCTTTGAAATAAAAGTACAGGTAAATATAAATGTCAACCTAGGTGCTCAGTCAGTTTACATAAGAATGGACCCTAATAATAAGCACGTCATGCAAAATAGAGGGTTCAACGTTATGTTTTCTTGGGAACGCAGACAGTCGTTGTCTTAACAGCTTACATGCATAGACTCTCGGAGAAAGGACCTCTGATATTATGTCTACAGTTCTAACAGGAAAATATTATTATCAATACTGTATATGACACGAGTGACAAGGGAATTAGCAGTAAGTCTATCATTGAAACCTCAAAAAAAGGTACCTATCCATGTCATGTAAGGTCTGAAAAGGTACGAATAAAGCTGTGGGATTTTGATTTTTGTCACTTTAAAACCTTTTATCATTTTCCTAAATACAACATGCACACGTAACATATGTGGAATGTATTATATTCACTATAAATTCAATTTCTTGCATCAAAATCACCACAACATGATACATTTTTTGTTTGTTTGTCACGTGGTCATGTTTCCTTTCTATTGATTTCTTTGTTGTTGGTATAAATCAACCATAATTTGATATATCGGTATTAACAAAACCATTGACAACAGATTCATAAAGGCTTCTATAAGAAGACAAAAAAAAAATATTTTTGATCTCAACGTTAGAAAAAGATTTAAGAATGTTTTTCTATAAATCCAATAGAGCAAGATTGTAGTTGGAATGTTTTGGAATCCATCTCGATTGGTTTGTTGCGAATTGACCAGTCTACAGATTAAGGCCACACCAAAGATGGTCAAGGGTGATTTTAATTCCAGGGAATTCGGCCATCGATGGGAAAGACATTGTGACCTCCCATAGAGTGAAAGAATAGACTTGAGGTCAAAGGTGATGACATACGTTTCGGTGAAGGTCATTGATAAAATCACTCTTGCTTGGGATGGGTTTTCTTATCTCCCTGAATAAATTCAACTTTATTTTTTGGTTGTTGGTTAGATTGCGCTTAGAACATTTTAACATTATAGCTTCACAACATTTCTTTATATCACCGTAAAGATTGCGATATTTTCGTGTTAAGGTCTGAAATAAAATAAGATTGAATGATTTGAGACATAGCTTTAAATTTCTCAGGGGTCTCGATAGCTCTGTTGGCAGGCAGCTCGCCTAGATAAAAAACAAACAAACGACTTTATCAGAGAAACTGGCTGCCGTGGAATCTCTTTAAATATATTCTAACCCCTCAGTCCATATAGCTCTAATTGGGCATCTGGGTCTGCTAGCTCTGGTGGAAAGTATTTTGTGATTGACAAAAGCCATATCTAAAATAAATTAGTGGTAAAAAAAATCAGCCATAGGTTTTATATACAGTAACCGGGAATAAATCCCGGTCTCATGAGCTTAAAGATAGACCAGGATAGAAAAAGAAGTGGTTTAATCGTTATTGATCTTTCAAACCCCAACTTGCCAAAAACTCTCAAACCTGGGACTTCAAGAAGTCCCAGATTTAAAAGTTTTTTTTGACATGGTGAGGTTCGTTTTAATCGATCGAGAGTTGAAGAACGAGTTTTCTGACCAAAGTTTTAGAAATATGTTTTACAGAGTACGGCAGAAATGTAGAATGAAATAAATCAAGAAAATTGTAATCTAAGTATTATCTCATGATTTCAATCCATTAGTGTTATCTAATCATAAGCATTCTAAAAAAACTGTAATAACATCGGGGATAAAACTAACGGTGGTCGGCGGATAAAACCTCTGAAGTCTCGATTTTCACGATCGCCGGATCAAAACTCTGAAGTCTAGGTAGACTGATTTTTTGGGATGGGTTTTCTCTTGCATTTTTCTTTCTTGCTTTGTCTGGCACCTTTCATACACACTTGTTCAGATCTTTATCTTACACCGGTGCCTGGTCCCTAGCTCCTTGATACGACATTTTCAAAAAATGGAGCCACTCAAATATCTTCGTCCTCGTCCTCTCGTGTTCAATATGATATGTGGCTTGATGCAAGCGAGGGTTAACAGCTTTAAACGCGTACCTTTGTAAAGAATATAGGTATTAAAATTGTCCCAACTATCGGGGGCTTCTGTGGTGTCATGGTACACGTCTGACCGGTAAATCAGAAGGTCTAAGGTTCGATCCCCAGTCGAAGTAGACTGATGTTTTGGAATGTTATTTTTTCTTGTATTATTCTTTCTTGCTTTGTCTGGCACCTTTCATATACACTTGTTCAGAAATCTACATACGATCTTTGCGCACCATGTTTTATTTAATTCTGGGCGGATCCGCGGATCAGCCCGAAATTGAATAAAACATGGTGCGTAAAGCTTGTATGTAGACTCAGAGTTTTGATCCGCCCATCGTGAAAATCGAGACTTCATAGGTTTAATCCGTCGACCATTGAAGTTCTGATCAATTTGATGAACCCATCTATGTAAACAGTTTGATAAATTTATACCGATTGTCCTTTTTCCCGAAGGCCGATTATAATGTTTTCCCTAATGATGAACATACATGACCTAGTCTGAGTATTTGGAGAAGGATTTTTTGTGAAGTGGAGTGGGGAGTAGGAAGGCGGAAGGGGCGTGGTAAGGTAGTTTTATGAATGGCCATGATTTGGTCTGCGGTCAATAAACATCTATTATATAACGGTTTTTATATCGAAAACATCAGCTGTCTTTGGTTCACTATTCTACAGGAAAGTAGGAACCTACGACTTACGAAACTGTTTTATACTCTCAAGAAAAATACAAAAAAAAAATAATAATAATAAATAAAAAGTAAAATAGCAACAACCTCCCCCCCCCCCCCCCACTTCCCCTCCCGCGAAGAGAAACAACAAAAAGTACAACCAAAAAAAAAATACATTACAAAAAAACCCTAAAAAAACCAAACCAATAAAAGGAAGAAAAAGAAAACAAAAGAAAAGAAAAAAATCCCGTAAAATTAATAAAACAAACAAAAAACCCAGACACGATTTTTTTACGAATCTTAGAAATCGGAAAACTTTTATGTTTTATAGAATCATGATCAATGTTTTGTGTTGGATGATGGTGGTGATGATGGTGATTAAAAATAATGATGATGATGACAATAATAATAATAATAATAATAATAATAATAATAATAATAATAATAATAATAATAAAATAATAATAATAATAATAATAATAATAATAATAATAATAACAATAATAATAACAATAATAATAATAGTTATAATAATAATAATAATAATAATAATAATAATAATAATAATAATAATAATAATAATAATAATAATAATAATAATTATAATAATAATAATAATGATAATAATAATTGGGGGGGCGAAGTGACCGAGTGGTTAAGGCATTGCACTGTGACCCGGAAGGGCCCGGGTTCGAGCCACGCTTCAGGCACTTTCGTTTTTTTCTTTGAGCAAGATTATTAACCCCCACTTTGCTCTCTTGGACAACATGGGTGATTCCTATTGACATCAGACATCTTGTTTGATGAGTTATCTATATTCCTTCGTGACGATATCTTATGATGTCGTTGAGGAATAGGCATAATTTGTTTTAATTTAATAATAATAATAATAATAATAATAATAATAATAATAATAATAATAATAATAATAATAATAATATTGATAATAATAACAATAATAATAATAATAATAATAATAATAATAATAATAATAATAATAATAATAATGATGATGATGATGATGATGATGATGATAATAATAATAATAATAATAATAATAATAATAATAATAATAATAATAATAATAATAATATATAATGGTATAGATTTATAGTGCGCCAAACATCCCTTCATCAGGAGGGCTCTGGGCGCATAACATAGATTAACTTAATCATTAAGCCCTAACACTCAGTACACGAACAACGCTAATAATAATAATAATAATAATAATAATAATAATAATAATAATAATAATAATAATAATAATAATAATAATAATAATAATATTAATAATAATAATAATAATAATAATAATAATAATTAATAATAATATAATAATAATAATAATAATAATAATAATAATGATAATATTATTTTAGAATTATATAGCTAATACCCAATGTACACAGACCAGTGTTCCAATCCAATCCAATACAACCCATATTACTACTTCAACATTGAAGATAAACGCAAGATTTATTAGTCTGGTGTTATCTTTGTACCATGCATAGTATCATTATCCCATTATATACTCGAAGGAAGTGTATTCTGTTTTAAAACTCAATTTGAAATGTCCATGACGACGAATTAAAAATCTGAACGAGAAAAAAAGCTCACAATACGGACCTCTGTGAAGCCAATAAATATAATATAAAAATAAAAATGAAAACGATCAAAATACAGTTTTATAAACAAACAAAAATAACAAAAAGGAACTTTAAAAGAGTGTAAAAACAAGCACATAGAACAACAACAAATAAAAAAGGTTAGAAATTGAAAAATAGAGAGAAAAAGAAAAAGAAAAAAGAAATTAAAAAGTTCAGGAACCAAGTCCGTGGCGAGTTGACGCACCGGCTGTCTGCCTTAGATATTGACATAACACCTTTATTATTTGGACCAGAAGTTTTTAACCTAAACTAGATATCCGTGAATTAAAATAGCCTTCAACTTCTCGACATCTATTGAATCTTAGACTTCTTAGAATAATCACATTTACTTCTGTTTAATATCGGGTTTAAGAATTTGATCCAAATTTAGGATTCTATAAATAATCAGTATTTTTAGTTTTGAAAAATTCTGGCAAAGTGTTGAAATACTTTTTGTCGATGTGCGGCCGGCTGCTGTAATAGAAAGAACGTCATTAGAAGCTGAGTGGCTGAGAGTTCCGGGGGTTCCCCTGAAATGCTAAGCGTGTTGCAGGAAGTAGCTGATAGCTTCCGCCATCTCGTCAAAGGCGTTTTAATGGCGGAATGGCCGTGTTATGAAAATGCCTGTCTTCCTGATGTCCACACCCAATTACTTCTTATAGGGAACTGACAATCCTGAATCAAAATCTCCTTTCGCTATCTCTCTCGGCCAGTTTTTTTTCTTTTCTTTTAAAGTACTTTGGCTAGTTTTACTAAAATACTTTATCGAAAAGTAATGAAAAACAAATAGCTTAGAATAAAAAAATAAATTTAAAAACCAAACAAAACAAAATAAAACATATATCCAGAAAAGTCATTCGGTCAATATATTGTTTTGCTTTTAACTAAAATACTAAAGTGACTAATTATGGAGCGGGCTCTGGTGTAAGATAAATATCTGAAAAATTATGTATGGAGCAATCCTCTAGAAAAGGCCAAGACGCATTGGCGTCATTAACAGTGAAAGATTGCAAAGTGTGCAAAGGGCTAATTTTCTTGCTCAAAGTAAACACTAATAAATACCGATACCAAACCTCGGAGTTGGGTGTGCCAGGTGGAAATTCGATGATATACCCACCCCATTGTATTTATCACTATGTGTTTACAAATTGATATAATATGAAACAACGAGGTACCATTCTGCTGTAATTTGACCAAATAAAAAAAAAACAAAATAAAAAACAAACAAACAAACAAACAAAAAACCAAAAAAACAGTTTTTAGATAGAGAAAATTCAATTCTAATATTTTCCCCCTGTTTTTGTTAGTTTGTTTTTGTTTTAAGTGTCAGGTTTAAACATTTTAGACAAAGCGAGTGTCATCTTTCTTGATTTATATTTATAATCCGAGTTTTTTAAAATCCAAAATGAATAAAACTGTTTCATGCAAGAGTACCCCACAGTTGTCAGAGACCGAGTATTTACAATAAATTGTCTGTGTGAGCAAGTGAGAGCACTGCATGTCAAGCGTGGAAGACTGTAAGCGATTTCTGTTTCTCACAGAGGCGTTTTGAGTTTTGATTTAAGTCTATCCCAGTCTCTTGTCAACAGCACCTCTACCCATCCCTTCCCCTTCCTATGCCAGAGTCAGACATGTCTCACCACTGATTTCATCCCATAAGAACATGCAAGGAGGTTGGAGTGGGAGAGGGAGAAGGGGAGGCACTAGGGGTTATTGTGGACCGGCGCTGTATCAGCCCCTAATCTTGTTACCACAACAAGAAATGACTTGATCACATTAGACCGACTCTTGCTCGTATCCGTGGAATTCCAATATTGACGTACTCCGAGAAAAGACATTTTATTTCATTTTGCCAAGAAAACTTTTGCTTTAAAAATCGATATATTAAAATAACCAGAAACTGGTCTATAAGTCTGACTTGAGCCTTATTCAAAATGACCATCTTGATTTGTTGAAAAGTCACGTATGAGACTTTTTGACAAGTAGGAGTGTATCTCAATCTGAAAAGAAGTAGAGTAAAAGTTTTTGGACAAATGAAAAAAAGATGTTTTGTTCGTGTACATCATCAGAAATGCCAGGGAAACCGCATCAAATCGGAATCGGAGACAGGGCGACAATTTAAGACTTTTTACACCGGATTTTTCAGTACAGTTTGACGATATCGATGCTAAACCTTTCACATCGAAAGTAATTTACTTTCAAATCGAAATTTAAAACTGCTGATATAACCCTTTTTAGACTTTGGAAAATACGCCTTCTCGAGACCAGGAAGTCATTTAATCTCAAATAGCTGGTGAGGTTGCTCTCAGATCTTCTCAATGCTTGACCGACCCATCTCCATTTCTTCCTCCTAATTTGGGTACTGATGTATTCTCGGTTTGACGGTTTCGTAATTCTAAGTTAGAAATATAAATCATAAACTTGACCCAAATTTCATAATTTTTAATTGATAAATTCACGTTTTTAAAAAAACATTTGGCCCATTGAGTAGACTGAAGGCGGTTTTTAAACTATCTTAGACTCATTTATTAATTGGACGTCCGAACGCTTTCACTTTAACCCTCTCTTTACCAGCCGTTTTCAGAATTGTTCCCGAACCTTCTTAACCACCCAACACAAAACTATATATTTTCTTAATCAAACAGAATAGAAACAAAAACAATCTATACTTAATATTGTTCAGCAAAATGAGCTCTACGCGATTTTAAACATAGCTATAACAAAGCAAATTCATTAAATTTTGTGATGTGCAAATGAAATCAGAATGAGAAAATAAAATTGTTGGTTATAGTATTATTATTATTATTATTATTATTATTATTATTATTATTATTATTATTATTATTATTATTAGTATTATTATTATTATTATTATCATTATTATCATCATCATCATCATCATCATTATCATTATTATTATTGCCATTGTAATACACTTTTCCTATGGTTGGAAAGGAGACAGTTCAATTCAATTTTCGAAATCTGGTCCACTCAGACATACTACGATATAGAGACGATGGGATACATATTGTACAACGTTTCTCCCTGCACGCCGTAACAGACTTACTTTTTAGACAAAACTAATTGGACACGATCATTCAATTGGACATCACGGACCGTTCCCTCCCCCTCTCCCCTCCCTCCGTCCTCTCCCACGACCATTGCGTTCATTTTGAATTTGACAAACAACACCCTTTTTCTACTACTATAGTTTATTATTGATGTTTGTTGGCAGCGAAATCAAGTGGTGCTTGAATCCAGTCACAGAATGTCTGAATTCGTGTTGGCACCCTCCCCCCCCCCCCCCCACCCTCCCTGGTGTTTATCGCTGTCCGATCTTCCAGACACTGACAAAACGCGTTATTTCATTTCTACCAGAATTTGTTTTATTTCGTATATTGATAGATAAGAATGACACCAAAAATATTTTAGTCTTAACATTGAGATTACAAATAAGAAATTTTAAATGAATTCTCTATTATAAAAAAGTTTGGAACAATCTTGATTTACTGGTATGAAAAACATTTTTCTGATCAAAATTTCAATAAATATGTGTTTTGTCAGAGAATGGTTTTGATCTGAATGGGCGATCCCAATCAACTTTGATCGAAGTTGTAAAGTCCGGGATTAAATAGGGAATAATGGTGGTGGTGACTTAGGGCAGGGCGCGGGGGAAGGGGAGGTGGGGGGGGGGGATTATTTAGTGCAGCGTTTTAAGGTTAGAGATTGGGGGGAGGGGTGAAATGAGTAATTTTTGTTTGTGGTTTGTTTGTTTTTTTTACTGGAAAAGTGTTCGAATGATGACAGTGATGAAGATGATAATGATGAAGATGATGGTGATGATGATGGATGATGATGATGATGATGTTGATGGTGGTGGTGGCGGTGTTGGTGGTGGTGGTTCTGATATTAATGATAGTGATAATAATATTGATGATGATGATAGTGTAATGATGATGGTGGTGGTGGTGAAGTTGTGGTTGTTGAGGTGGAGGTGGTGGTAATGGTGGTAATAGTGGCCGTGACGATAACGGTGATAATGATGATTGAGAAGAAGAAGAAGAAGAAGAAGAAGAAGAAGAAGAAGAAGAAGAAGATGATGATGATGATGATGATGATGATGATGATGATGATGATGATGATGATGGTGATGTTGTATATGGTGGTGGTGGTGGTGGTAGTAGGGTGGCGGTGATGAAAATGCTCCTGCTGCTGCTGCTGATGATGATGATGATGATGATGATGATGATGATGACGATGACAGAGAATAGGACATGAGTCGTGCTCACCACAAAGACAAAATTGGGGCGGGCAATGACAATGTTGTGAAAAAAATGTACATCATAAGGAATGCGGTCAGGCTTTTAACCGTATGTGACTTAATCACCACTTTACATACATAAAAACGTCCCTTGGGACAAACATACGTCTCCGATAACGCACTTATTTTGATTCACACGTCACGTGAGCAACCCAAGGGAGATAATTATGTGATTATAATGAAATTCTAACCCGCTGCCCGCTTTATTCGTGTCAATAACTTGACCTTTGAACCGTGGGAACCCAAATGATCAATATCTATGCACACCCATATTGAGTGTCGTAAAATATGAACATTTATCAAGTTCATTTCTTTAGATTCATCACACTCAATGCGCTTCACAAAGCACCATGCATTCCCTTGAGTGCTCATATCGAACCGATTTCATACCAACCGATTCGACTGTTAGGCGCATTTTGTTCCATTTCACTCTCGCATCATGCATCACTGGCACTGCCAATTATACTAGCCTAATAAATACAACATTCGTGTCTCTACCATGTTGTTTTTTATCATGTTTAATAGAATGCATGATTATGTTATATAGCGCATTTCCACGGATTAATCAGACCCGATGCCCTTCAAAATGTTTCGTTCATTCCCCCCATCTGGCTATGTGGAACCATAATATGAACAAATAATACAGTACCAGTCTCCTATCAGGTGTCTTTTGTGTACTGAAACTCTTACAACATCCGCCACTGCCTAAAACCAGGTACTCATTCACGCCTGAGTTGAGTCGGGTAATGTGTGTAAAGTACCTGATCCAAGGACACGATGACAGTCACCCATCCGACAACTGGTTACAAATAACATTGCTTGACTTGCATGATTAGACGAGATTCTGTACCGTTGAGCCACCGAGCCAACTTTTTGATTACAAAATTATGTAATGCACTTGCTGACAGCACTCGTATGGCCAGTACCAATGGTCAATCGGAAAAGTGTCTCGTCTTGTAACAAAGTCAAGCATAGAACGTGATAAATGACTAGATGGGTAATGAATAATACAATTCCTTGCGGTTTTTTTGTCTTAACGGAAAGACTTCTACTCTCAATACCTTATTTATATCATGCCTTATTGCGATATCCAACTGAATTTGAGATTAATGAGAGAGAAAAAAAAAACTCTTCAAAGTCGAATATTATTGATGAAAGGACAATTGACTCAAAATCCAGTGTTAAATATTAAGAGAAAAAAAGATTTCTTCTGGTCATAGCCGGGAATGCTAAACCTATGTGTTCTTGCCGTCCAGGGTTCGAGTTTACTCCCATTCTGTCACCATATTCAAGTGAAAAATGAGCACCTGGCCTTTAACAGTGTTGTCTCTGTCTGAAAAAAAATATAATATATATCGCCTAACATGTGTTATATTTCGAATCTACACGTTAAGTGTTGTTGTTGGCTAGGAACCCTAGTAAAGATATTTGAGCACGTTTACTATATATTGCTTTATATAAATGCTCAAGTATGAGGTCTGAGGTAACTCCCCCTCCCCCTCCCGACATCTTCTTTATCCCTTTTCTGGCGCTTAGGAATCTAAACTGCTCATAATGTGGTCGGTAACCTACTCAATTTACACGCATTTTGACAACCCAGCAATAACTGGATAGCTGGATCTCTTAGATGTGGCGAAAAGTACTCTGCGATATACTAAGGTCCAATCAAAAAGGTATCAAGCATTTGCTATTACCCGTTTAAGGCAGAAGAAACTGGGATGGACCGGCACTAAGTGCGATATCGCTCTTAAAAATTAATCTTTTGTTCGTAAAACTTGGAATTTTTTTTTTTCATACAGTCAAACGTCTTCCGTAGTAGATATACTAATTTTTCTTTTAAATCAAAATAGTTTTAAATCGTATCGACAGTGGCCTTCTCTTCTTTATGATTTCTATCCTCCTCATTTCTTTTTGTTTTTACTGTTTGTGTGCGTGTGTGTGTGTGTGTGTATGTGTGTGTGTATGTGTGTGTGTGTGTGTAACGATGGATGATCATAAAAGTAACACCATATCCACGAGATAAACTATCTACAATGCATAGCGACATGGCTATGATGATGGTTCCTGTCAATGTTGTTATTATTGTTGCTATGGTTACGTGAAGATTGCTGGCAATAGTTGTCTGTACATAAATAATCGCTCGGCCTGCCTAGCCGGTCGGGACGGTTGCCAAAGATGCATAGAGATGGAGCATAAAACATACGGCGCTGATCACTTCGACATAAGACAGTGTCGAAACGTTGTTGAACGATTTATCAGTGGAAAGATACGAGCACCCATTGATACAGAAACAAACCCCCCCCCCCCCACACTCCTTCACAAACCTCCTTCATATAAAATCGTCTTTCAAGGTATAGAAGGAACGAAGTTGACGTCACTCAGCTCTTTGTTATTATTTTTAGACAGCATGTTGGTGATTAAATATCACTAAATTATATCAATCAGGCTATAAACGTTAAAGGTTACACACAGTTTTGTGTGTTGGTATGTATAATTTGGCTGTCGGATGTTGTGAGAATTTTACCAAAACGCATAGAATCAATAGGGAATAGTTCCTTTTTTAATCGTCATATTTCTTGTCGATACTCTTTGCCAAGCTTTGAACATATTAAAATCAAAGGATTCTCCAAGAACTAAGGACTTAAATAACAGCAGTTTGTAGATCACAATGTTAATTAAAAGTTGCCAATTGATGATCCCAAGAGATGAAGTGAGTAGGAAAGTGCCAGAAGACAATAGAGAATAAAAACTTTTCCCGGCGTTGATGGGGGTTTGAACCCGCGACCTTACTGGTACGACAACTCCGCCTGGCCGGTGAGAGCGTGACTCTACCGTATGAGCTATCCACGATCCAATTGATGATCCCAATCCAGGAAATGCAAGTGCGAGCGGCTGACACTTAATACTGAATACCACGTATGCATTCTCAGGCTTGATGATTAAGTAATTAGCCTAAACCATGCTATATTACATTATATCACAATACAATACAATGCATCTATGTGCGGCTATGTGGTCTGACACTCGCTTTCGGATCGGAAGGTGCTGGGTTCGATCCTCGCTCGGCGCATAGTTCTTGGAAAAGACTCTTTTCTCACATTCTTTCACCGTACTCAGGTGTAAAATGAATACCTGGACGTTAACAGCGTTGTCTTGTCGGAAAAATTGTAATATCGCCTAATAGGCGTCATGTCACGTTCTCATGTTATGTGTTGCTGTTGGTCAGGGACCTTTTGTAAAGCACTTTGAGCACATTTAATGGATATTGCGCTATATAAAAGCTCTAGTTTTTTTTTATTTTAGGGTCCAATCAGAGTTATCCCGTCGCCAGCATGTGGCCGTGACGTCCGTTAGTTACCTTTCAGTTTTTTCTGCAACAACAAATGGACCGGCGACGGATTTTGTTCCCGTTCCCGTTCCAGTACCTTTTGACGATTTGGAACCATGGCTGCCGAGATCGATAGATGGATAGATAGATAGATAGATAGATAGATAGATAGATAGATAGATAGATAGATAGATAGATAGATAGATAGATAGATAGATAGATAGATAGATAGATAGATAGATAGATAGATAGATGGATAGATAGATAGATAGATAGATAGATAGATAGATAGATAGATAGATAGATAGATAAATAGATCGATAGAGAGTGAGTGACAGAGATAGATGCAAGCACAGATGGAGGAAGATCCAGTTACTAATAAAAACATAAAATGTTACCATCTGCTCCAACTTCCTCCACTTTTGGTTAATCAAAACTCTGTTTGAGTAACCATCATCTGTCCTATCAAACACAACTGGGATCTTTCTTACACCCATCATGATAACGAGCATTAAAAAATGTTCTTTTTTATTTGTTCGCTTGTAAACCAGCAAAACTTATGGATTCCAATTTTTTTGAGCTTTTTTTATATAGCGCAATATCCACTAAATGTGCTCAAAGCGCTTTACAAGGGGTCACTAGACAACAGCAACATTTAACATGTAGGACGGGACATAAAAATGAAATGAAAAGCATGAAATCTGAGTTTTAAACGCTTTATACGATGCCAGCGTGAGTCAGAGAGAGAGAGACACGACGAGGCAAGTAAACACGATGGGACACGATGACTGTAATGAGGGCTAGATAGATCTATTATCGAGATCTACTCCACACACGCCCTAGTCAGTCAGACAGTCCCCTGAGCGATACCAGTCAGTTGTTTGATGTATCGATATTCTATACCCCTCCAATCTTGACGTATCGCCTTTACCTCAGTCTCGCCCTCACGGCTGGGCTAGTAGTCGAGTGGATGATAATATCGAAATGATTTGCTCTAATGAGATCGTTGGTACCAGGTCCAAGAACACGACAACAAACAAATCCACTCTGAACTTTTAGGGAAAAAAAAAGGAAAAAAAAAGGAGAGAGAAACAACAATTAAAACGATACAGGTGGAAAAGTGAATGGGTGGTTAAGTAACTTATCATCTTTATTCCGTGGTTCTCAGATTATAATATTACCTTTCGCACCCTATACAATCACCATGTAACAGTCAGAATTGATGGTAATGATTATTACCCGAATTCAAAACGCAAAACAAAAATAAATCCAAAAAAAAACGCACTCAGACAAGCAAACAAAAACAAAACAAAATAACCCCTTCAAAAAACAATCAAACAAAAAACAACAACAAAAGAATAAAAAAAAAACAAAACAAAGAAATATTGAACAACAACATACTAAACTAAACTAAACAAAACAGTAAGAAAACAGAAATGAAAGGGAAAATGAAAACAGAAAAATAGGAACAAAATAAAAAAGCTCATAGAAAACAAGCAAAAATAGAAAAGAGGAAAGAAATGGGGAAGAAAAAAAAGAAAATAAGAAACAAGCGAGAAAACAAAGACAAACTAAAAAAACAACAACAATAAAGGAACAGAAAACAAAAAAGAAAGACAAAACAAAAGAAAAACAATAACAAAATCAAAAACAAAATAAAACAAGCACATAAACAAGCAAATACAATCAGACTTTGATAACAGCACCAACTATTCTCTTTAAAAGAAAAATTACACATGCCTTAACGATGAGTATTCAAGATGACAAAGATTTGAATTTGTTTTAAAAAGAGGTAAAAGGATACGTCAATATTAATCTATTTTTGTTGTTGTTGTTGTTCTAGTAACTTCCCATACAATCTATTCCCCACTCCCTGATGAAAATATTATATTCTTGTATGAGTTATATTGGCAATTGCCTAAAAATAAACGTTTGAATCCTTGAATCCTGCATCGGTCTTTTTGGTTGTTCTTGTTATTGTTATACGTTATGATGCTTTTATACTGACAAAACGTTTTATTTTTTTTTATTTGACAAGAGATTTCTTACTCCAAATATGTGACTCACCTCGTCAATCTGGTATTACATCGGAATGGACTACAATATGAAGAATATATTTTCAAAGTCAAAATGAACAGGAATAAAAACGTTATTATTCCACGCCTCTCTTGGGAAAACTCTATCATTTCTTAGTATATAAATACATAATCGTTGAGTAATGCTTTGAACGCTTTGAAAAAAATATTCAAAGATTGCAGAATATTTTCGCACATTTTATTGATATGAAATTAGGCGTTAAAGACAGTTGATTGGCAATTATAAATAATCTTTTGGTGCGCATGAATACAAATCCAACGTTTTTAGTTTTAAGTCAAATTGTCAATCAAGCAGAAGGAGAAAGATACAAATTATGGTGAATAGAAGTACTAATAACATACCATTGGTTACAAAATATCTAATAATCTTACTTGCAGGGGTAGAATAAACGTATTCTTTCATTTCTTTGTAATTATAAAACTTATTATATTTTTATGGTGTAATAACACATACTCGCAAGTTCGTTGTGTTATTGAGCACGATAAAAATAACTCTTTTGCTAAATACAAAGAGAATGTTCAATTCTATTTATGTTTAACTCAAATTTTTTGTTAAACTGAAAATTGAATTTTAATCATTTGCAACTCACCGTCATCCTCTCAACTCTCATTCGTCTTTAGTTTTTCATTCATCGTGTTTTGTTGACAACAGGAAAAAAAACCCGAAACGTCCATAACATGTCTTCGTTAATGAAATTGAATCTTAGATTCAATTTGACTATTGCCATTTATTTCACTCTCTCCAAACGGTGTTATGCTGGAGTGATATTGATGCTTTAAATAGAATGTTAATATAGTCAAATATTATGTGGTACAGGGGAATACATAGATTTCATTTTTTAAAGAGATTGAATGTAGTTTCATGACGTATATATTTAACTTGAGCTTTTATATAGCGCAATATCCACTAAACGTGCTCAAAGCGCTTTACAAGGGGTCCCTGACAAACAGCAACACGTAAAATGGAGAACGAGACATGACGCGTGTTAGGCGATATTACAATTTTTCAGACATAGACAACGCTGTTAACGGCCAGGTACTCATTTTACACCTGTGTTCGAAGGCTCTTTACTCACATTCTCTTACCGTTCTCAGGTGTAAAATGAGTACTGTTGGTCAGTGGCCCCTTCTAAAGAGCTTTCAGCGCGTTTAGTGGATATTGCGCTATATAAAAGCTCAAGTTAAAGCTCAAATTAAGTTCTGGTGGAGAATAAATAAATACTGTTGTGTTTTTTGCATTGGGGCAGGCTCGAAATTCGTATTTCTAATCATTTTATTTATAAATTCACATTTCGGAGTGGAATCCATTCCGACATAATACCGTTTTGTGACGAGATGTCACAATTAATGTCAGTCATGTCATATTGTTGGTTTTTCTAAATAATATTTCTGATATTTCAATTTGGGGAAACATGCAATAATCCCCACGAAACAAAACAACTCCTATTTTCTCAGGTTCAAAAGCATCGTGTATAAGTAATGACAATAATAGCTGTGATAAAATATAAATAATAACGATAATGGCATCATCACCTGCAGAGACATGAAATGTATTTATCTATATCAACGTTCACCGACACACACGATAGTCATCAATCACATGACTGGGGGGTTTGTAGACAATTCATAGCTTGGTGTATCACCAAAAATGCTCCCTGTGAGTCATAACTGGAGAGATAAAATGAATGCACATCAGAACGATTTCTCATATCAATCATTCGTTGAAAAAAAAATATTGAAATGCATATTTGTAAAGCGCATTTCTAGAGGCTCACTAAATTGAATTAGTTTTGCAAGCTTCATTTATGTCTTGAGCAATCCTAATTGAATCTAATATCCATTTGATATGGCAAAAGCCAGCCAATAAACGTTCTTCTTGCATTCTTGCGATTTCAAGTGGAGTAATAATACGTGTAGATAGACCACAATCAACATCGTTTTTCTTTTTGTATTGCTGCGTCCTTTACTGATGGCTTTATTTGGTTGCATAATGTGTCCACATCACCACAGAAATACAGACAAGAAAGCCGATGCACTTACGCATTTTTATAGCATGTTGACATTTCAACACAACAAGTATGTGGGGTGTGGAGAATTTTGCAATCATTTTTTTACAGGAAAAATCGTTTAGTTGTTAAATAAATAACAATAAATAAATAACAATAAAATTCACTTTATTAATCCCCAAGGGAAAATTTTTCTTTAGGGTCTATTCCAAGGGAAATCTAGAATAACCCAGGCGTCAGCCGCAGAGCAGCGCCGCAAAGTTAGCTAGGACTTGCTCAAGACCACACAGCGCACCCTTTCAGATACGAAGCAAAGACCGTACCACTGAGCCACGCTGCCCTTAGTTTGCTGATACCTTACACCTTTACTGAACTCTACAGATGAATGAGATTATGTGGCGGTGGCATTTTTAACAGTATCTCATTCGTCTGTAGTGTCTGTTTTGTTGACAAAGGGGAAACCGAATCGTTCATTTTATCTGTTTTCGTATATTAAATTGAAGCTTACCTTCAATTCCACATTGTCATAAAATATTTCTTCGAGCTTCTTCGAACAGCACCATTTACAATAATAGCTATCACGTCAAAAAACAGCCGACTACCACCAAAAGAAATAATTTCTTTAATAATGCGATATTAACATTAAGGTTACATTTTTTGCGGTTAATTAAGATGTGTTCGGTGAGCTGGTGAGTATTTTATTTAAACGTAAACCGTCAATGAATTATATATGAAAATAACGGATGCCCTCCTATAGATTTATTATGATGTCACCCATGTCAAAGGCATTATGGCAGCCATGATTACTGTGTTATTCATCAGGTCAAAAATGTGTGGTCTTGTGTTCTTGTGATACGGCGCTCAGCCTTAGACTGAGAGTTCCTAGTTCGAGTTTCTCTCTGGGCGGTGAAAAAGTAAGTCTTGGAAAATGCTCACTATCGTCATTTTATCACCATACTCAGGTGTAAAATGGTTACAGCTTTGTCTCTATCTAAAATATTATAATAGAGCTTTATTGGTGTCATGTCTCTCCCTCCAGATTAAATGTTGATGTTAGGAGTTAAGAATTTTATTGGGTTTGGTAATTCTTTTATTTATTAAAAATATATTCATATGGGTGATATGTTAAAGAATTACACGATAAATTAAACAAAACAAAAAACCTGCTTTAGTTTCCTCTCTCTCTATCCATGTTTTACCTTTTTTTCAAATTCTCCGCGGTGTATAAAAACTCTAACACAAATAATTAATGATTGATAGAAAATAAAATTCCCTTGAAAATTTAATCATAAATTCACTTTATAAAACATGAAATAAGAATGAGTGATATAACTAATAACAGTGTCCAAATGTAACAGAATACTGAACCGTTTAGGGCTAAAAAAAAAAAACAAACCATAATCAGGAAGCCAACAAAATATTCAATCTAGCTTTACAATTGATTTTTAAAAAATCTATTTATTTTCTTTTTTGATGGCCGTAATCTTAGTATTATAAAACGAGACTGCTTTATCAATTTCTTAGAAATTTTATATTTTCACAGTCAACAGATTCAGGTAGTAGCATAGTTTTTACTTAGGTAGAAATAATTTACCAACAGGGCAGGTTCATTCCTTTAGTTGTGTAATCAAACACGCTCCTTTCCAGGGCTGGGCGACTCGTGTATTTTGATGTATTCGTAACAAGACAGCCACCCCCGATTACCCAGCATGCAGTTATTATTAATCCATAGAAATCGATATTTCAGACAACCTAGTACTCTACAAGTCATTCTGGGTCTCACAGTTAGATTACTGAAGAGTTGAAAATTGCAGACGGTTTCTCTCATTTCAAACAAATATTTTTATAATTTGACGTCGAGTGTGTGTGTGTGTGTGTGTGTGTGTGATGTGTGTGTGTGTGTGTGAGAGAGAGAGAGAGAGAATGTGGAGGGGAGAGAGAGAGAGAATGTGGAGGGGAGGGAGAAGAAAATGGAAAGAAAGAGAATGCAAGAGGAAAGGGAAAATCCCTGAAGGAATAAATTTGATCCACACCCTCCGGTACAGACTTCACTGTTATATAATGCAAACATATAATACCTTTCATGTCTATATAGCTTAAATGTAGTCCTTTAGAACCATAGCACCCGTGAATTTATCCCAGTTTTATTTTGGTGATAAAATGATAATAGCAATTGCTTGCTATCTTTATATAGGACGCTAGTCTATCGCAATGTAATTTTCTCACATGTAACAGGCTCAGCTACCTAATAACAGCTGCGGATACCAGTGCTTTACAACCTGAGCCATCCGGATTCTCTAAACCCTAAAAATATGGTTCAAATCAAATCAAATTTACCCCAACCTTAACCATTAAAGTAGTGGTGAGACTGAATTCCTTTCTGAATTAAAAAAACCCCCACAGTTTTCCAGTTATTTTCTTGTTGAACTGCACATGTTTTCACTTAGACAACAATGGCAACTATCCGACGACTCATCTTTCATATAAACTGAGTCATATTGTGTATACTGACCTTTTGCATTGGCAGATGAGGAGATGCATTGCTAATAGCCATTAATGACAGGGCAAATTGTTGTTGTTTTTGTATGGCACCTAATGACAAAACAGGGTTTTTGTAAAAGTTGAATAGTTAAAAATGAATTTTTAATGGGTGGTTTTGACTTGATGTGAAATAAATGCTAATCTAATTATTTCTTTTTGATGATAAGGGACCCCGAAAATTCTATTTTAACTATGATTGTTTATTTATGTCTTCATGGTTATACAAACGCATTACTGCATGGTATATAACATACACTTTTTTAGTTGCAAAGGCGAGATTAACTCATTAAATTCATCAAAATCCGGCATGATAAACTAAAGTTGTGATTCCAGATATTGGTGTTTCTAATAATTGTAACACTTTAATAAAATCAAAATATAACGTATTTATACATGTCACCCATCGCTTCTATTCTGTATTTTCTTCTTTTCTACTATCTGCTTTGTCTGGAACTGTATCATACAAATACGTTTAGACGTAATCTTGCTCTAGTGTCTGCAAGACATGTTTAATGTCTTTTTTAAAAAGTACGAAATAAAAATTAATAAAACAATCTCAAAAAGCAGTAAATACCTAACACGGAACGTTTCAGGCTTGAAACGCCTCTTCAGCCAGCAACAGAATCATTTTTTTTGATCCCATAAAATCCAGATACACAGAAGATACGTGCTCCACATGTCTAGTCAGGAAAATGGAAGGCAAAAGTTTCTGCGCTCGGTAACTAGGTAAGAAACATATTTTGTGATTAAATGTAACGTGATTTGAAATAATGCGCAAAATAGAGCCTGAAAAGAAATAGCAGATATGTGGTAAAAAAGTATGGATCAACGCTGTTTGTAGCCTTAGATATGTAAACGTCTTTCCCAATTATCTTTTTTAAAAATTTGATATGGTAGCGGTAGCCCTTATCTAATATGATTGACAGGTGGGTGGGAAGAGAGAGAGAGGGAGAGAGAGAGAGAGAGAGAGAGAGAGAGAGAGAGAGAGAGATGGATACATATATATATATATATATATATATATATATATATACATGAAGAGGGGGAGAGAGAGAGAGAGATAGATGAAGAGAGAGAGAGAGAGAGAGAGAGAGAGATAGAGATAGAGAGAGAGAGAGAGAGAGATGTTATTTTACTCTTTTTTATGTCTAAACAGTTTGGAACAATATTTTCCTTGCAGGGTTTGTTTAGGTTTGGAAAACGAGAAGGGGTTGTTTTGGTAAGGCGAGAACAGGCAGAAAAAGAGGAAACGGGGATACTTTAAAACATGGTTTATTGTTGTGTTTTAAAATGAAATATTTCATCTTCAGCAAGACACGGATTTATTACAACATAAAGAATATTTCTGTCGTACACAGACAGAACACATATTTTCTCATTTTTTGTTAGCCAGAAATATTTTGCATTTTTATCAATACATTAAAAAGACCCTGAACTCGCAGAGAATTTTAAACCAGAGACTCCAAAGAAGTAAATGAAGTATTTTTAAGATCCCTCAGGTTAAAGACATTTTAAAAAACTGTGGGTTAAATTGATCTATCTAAAATGAAGTTAATATTTTCTGGCCAAAATGAGAAAAAGATGTTTTTTCAGTATACGGTTGATCTGACACCGGGTGTATAATATAGCAGCCAGTTTAACTTGAAAACACGACTCATTAACCTTATAATGTCTTGAAAACTAAATAAATATCAATATCTTACATGCTTTATCACGGCATGATTTTAGCATATTTTGGCCCTTATCCACGTATCCACGTATAAGCCTGTGCCAAACAGTCGTTTTTGGAAAATTCCACACAAAAAGATATCAGTACATAAGTTTAAAGTTATTTCGAACAAATTATGGAAAATGTTAGTTTTTATCGATTTTTATGGGTTGATAATAAAATATAAAACAAGAATTGACATTTCAACTCCAATAGAATAGATACGTATTTTGCAGGTTTGATAACTGAACGCAATTATGGGCTTGATTTAACTTTGACAATATTTTGTATTGGTTTTAGAGAATTTTGGTAACAACAATGAGCCCATAACATTTGCGTCGTCAGACTTGCAAATAAGTATACTTCGGTAGCTCGACAAGTAGCCCTTTTTCGTAAATAGGAACACGGAGCCGAGGTTTATCCCGGTCTCCATTGCATGAAACGGACAATAGCAATTGCTTGCTATCCTTTGGATAGAACCATATTCTATTGCAAAGTACTTTTCGCAAGATCTTCCAGAACTGAAAGGTGATCGATCTCGGTCCTTTTGCGTGTGAACGAGTGCTATTCCAATTGAACAATCGAGCACCCCCCCCCCCCCCCACCTCCATCATGATATAATATCTTCATGATATATCATATGCAATGTAAAATATAATTATACCGCCCTAACTTTCTCAAGTCTACAAACGATAAAACTTATATAACATGTATCATATGTGTTCATCAAGAGATCGGAAAAGTTTGGACAAAATGTTTATTTTGGCCACAATTTTCGTCACTTGAAAAAAAGCAAAATTCTCCAACATTTCTCTGCCGTACTCTAGAAAAATACGTGTTTAAAATTTTGGCTAGAAAACTCATCCTTCACATCTCGATCAATTAAAAGAACCCTTTTCTTGGTAAAACCGTTCAAACCTGGGGCCTCAAGAAGTATATATATATATATATATATATATATATATATATATGTGTGTGTGTGTGTGTGTGTGTTGAGAGAGAGAGTAAGAGAGAGAGAGAGAGAGTAATATCATCTAAAGGTGTCGTAGGAGTTTCACAAGTGGTCCAAATCAACAGTAAAACTTTACACATGGAACAAGAGCTCAAGCCAACGGGACGTCAATACAATTTTGTCGAAAAAGACAAAAATTTACCGACCAGGTACCTATTTTACACCGGATTTCGGCGATGTAATGTGAGCAAAGAGTCGAATCCAAAGCGAGGCTCGAACCAGAGACCTCATCGTCTGAAGGCGAGTGTTTTACAATTCGACTATCTCATCTCTAGTTATATATCTTAACATTAAATTTCAGCTACATATAAAATATAACCAAAAAAAAAAATAATAATAAAAAAAAAAAAGAAAGAAAAAGAAACGAGGTAAAAAAAAAAGAAGAAAAATAAATAGAATGATTGAAAGGTACAGAACTGGAAGAGCAATGAGAATCAGCAGGGAACTCACGCTGTACGGAGTTATTAAGATAGAGAAATGGAATTTCCAAAGTGGGTTAATGTTATAGATTATACCGATAACGGTAAATAGTGGAATGAAAGATGGAATTAAACAATTGTTTGGTATAGCAACAAAGGTAATTTATTGATGACAAAGGTAAAATAGTATTGAGTAACAGAGGTAATTTATTCACCGGCAAAAGTGAGTCATTGAGCAAAAAAGGTAAATTATTGAGCTACGCATGTAATCTAATAAATTAGATTGTTGAGCGAAGAAGGAAACACATTGAGGGACAAAGGTAACTTGTTGAGCGAAGAAGGAGACATATTGAGGGACAAAGGTAACTTGTTGAGCGCCGAGGGAAACATATTGAGGAACAAAGGTAAATTATTGAGTGACGAAGGTAACATATTGAGGGGCCAAAGTAAATTGTTGACGGCATGGTTTAATCTTTAAAAGAAATAATATGAAATTCCCTTTATTCATCCCAGAGAGGGGACATTTGTCTCTAGGGCTTATTACAAGGGAAGATTGGAAAAACCAGGCGTCAGCAGCCAGGCAGCGCCGCATATTGAACTAGGGCGAGGTGACTAGCTCAGGCCACACAGCGCAGCGGCGGGTGATCGAACTCGGTACATTTCGGGTACGAAGCAAAGACCGTATCGCTGAGCCACGCTACCCACAAGCTTAAATTAAGCTCCGATTACTGAGAGTGATTAGAGGCTACATGAAGTCTGAGATGTGACAAAATAACAAGAAAAGAAAAATTGGACAGACAATTTAGAGTAGAGTCTCGCATGTTACTTAGATGTATGGTGACTTCACTTGTCACGAAAGTCAAGCAATGTTGAGCGTGATCAGTGACCCGATGAGTGACAATATTTCGTAAAACTCAGTTGTAAATTAGGACATGATGACACATTGTCTAATTTCTAGTTGGAATAATCTCACATGTTTGAGTCTTCTTCTGAGTCCAAACTTGACTGTATTTACAAAAGGTAGCATAAGAGTGTTAAGGCAAAAAGACGCCCATCAGGCGACTTGTACTGTTAAACAAGGAAGTTTTGTTTTGTTTAGGTCAATAAATTAAGCTTTATAAAGCGCATTTAACATGGTTAGTCCTTGTATGCTTTGTAGATTATTGATATTATTATCATTATTATTATTATTATTATTATTATTATTATTATTATTATTATTATTATTATTATTATTATTATCATTATTATTATTATTTTATTATTGTTATTATTATTATTATTATTATTATTATTATTATTATTATTATTATTATTATTATTATTATTATCATTTATATCTATTATTCTATAAAGGAAATAGAAACGTAAATTAATAATACAAAAAGGTAATTTATTACAGCATTTGTGGATCAAGGCGTTTTAATGAATATGGATCCATAGAATTAATCATGAGCTGCCTCAATGTCCGGACACAGAGAGCGTACATCAATTCGTGTTGATGCGATATAACAATAAATTACGTTCATGTAAAAAGCATGCCTTTTAGCCGAATTCGTTGGGTTGTTACAATCCCAAATTACAGTTGATAGCAAGTCATTAGTGTGGCAGTTCATTTTACCTCATAAAAGATGCCAGTTGTTTGGGGTTAATTTATTTTCCTTTTTATTTTCTTTTTTTTTCTGTCTGAGATTAAATTGTTAGTTTGTTTTATTATTGGTTTATCGTTTTAGTTGCAAAAAATAAAAATAAAAAATGAAATGAAAAAAACTATTACAATGCAGGCAAAGGGAAGGTAGGATTATAAATACTAATTTAATGGTTTTCATTAAGCACTTTCTCGCATAAAAATTGACAATTCAAAAAAACACAAACACACACACACACACACACAAATATATATATATATATATATATATATATATATATATATATATAAACACAAATAAATAAATAAATAAAATAAAATAAGATGAATTTAAAAAAAACAACAACCAAAAATATAAAAACAACAACAACGACAAAACACCCAAAAGACAATAAAAATCAAACATAAAAGAACAAAAACAAAACCCCAAACAAACAAAAAACAAAACACAGTTACAACAAGAAATAATCAATTAAAAGTACCTGGCTCATCATACGATAACTGCATCTTTCATAACATGGCTCGTGTGCCAAATGACTCTAAAGCTGTTGTAAAAATCAAAAACTTATCACGTATTTCTTTATAACTCGTTCTCCAACAGATGTCTTCATAAAAATGGTGTTTGATACTCTTTAAGATTTTAAACTATTGTGAAACCGAAAAATAAAAAGAATCTATTCTGTCTTTGTCCCTCTTTCCATCATCCCCTCCCAGTTCCAGCACAGTCCTCAAAGAAATTCACTCGGATAGCGTCTTAAGAATCGGATACATTACGTTAGCATTGATTCCAATCTGTAAGGATATCCGTTTTTATAAAGATTATAGCTATGTTTCAGCAAGAATCACAAATCGTCCAATGTGATACCGTCCTTATTCCAGAGGAAGTCCGTTTTCCGGCCATGATAAAAGTCTAAAGAGCCTTCTCTCATTCTGTTTCTTTTCAAGGACAATCGCAATGATGAAATTCTTTGGTCTCCGTGCGCGCGATTGGGTTAGCTAAAAGAATCTATTGAAATGAAGTCTTGAGAAAATTCCTCAAAGAAAAAAGAATTCTGATCTGAAACAATCGTATTTTTCGACACACCCACTTTCAACATCCTTAACGTTGCCGTAGTCTGAACTAAAAACACATATTTCAAAATTAGCCCAAATCAACCCGTAGTCTTTCAAATATCGATCGATTAAAATGTCCCTCGTCTTGTCTAAAACTTCACGGAAATCTCGGCAATATGACGCTTATTAAAATCGGTCAATATTTGAATGACGATTTTTGAATGCCCAAAACTTATTAGCGCTTTTTTAAGAGAACGCCAGAGAGGTGGTACACGGTAAGAAAATGTTGTATATTTATTTTCTTCCTCTTGACTTTCGTCTTTAATGCATTTTTTTCTGGTGAATGAAACGCTACACGACAAAGGGGATCAGACCTTTTAAAGGAACGCGGTTTTTCTATCATGCCCGTCTAAGTAGTCACTGTCGAATTCACGGATGGACAATGTTGGAGGTGCCGCCCTAATCTTGGAATGATGTGCTTCTTAATCAAGAAGATATTCTAGTCCAATGCCCGCAACAACTTCTCAATGATCATCACCCGAAAGAAAACTATGCACTTCAAAGTCATTCTTGCAATCTCAACAAGTGGTTTTACGACAAGCAATTGTTTTGTGAAGATCTGGTGTGAGTGAAACAGTGCTAGACACAGCTTAGGGGAAACGATTATAAAAAGATTCAATCATTCCAAAGATTCAGCCTGCCTTGATTGGGTGTCGAACCTCTTACCTCCAAATAATCTGTCAGATGAAATATTATCGCTGCCGTGAGCTGAAATTAAGAAAAAAAACACGTATATAAAATATTGGCCAGAAATCCAGTTCTTCAAATATCGAAATATTAAAATGCCGCTAATGTTTTAAAAAAACTTTCAAACCCAGGAATTACGAAGAAGTCTTCACAAGATTACACATTTTTGCTTGATCCCATCTGTGAATCCTTAAAATCACCCATTGGACACGAGGACGAAGACCACTATTTGGGTTTTGGCACATTTAGCCATTATAATAATGTCGTAGATGAAGGCTCAAGTCTTTACTATTATTTTTATAAAATAATTCTTTTCTTTTCTTTGTCTTCAAAAATTGTCACTAACGTGGCAAAAATGAAAATGCAAATTTTAACACATATCTTTTGAAATATTAACATAATTTTCGGTTTCGCAATTGAATAAAGCAATACCTTCTGGTTCAATTTCAGGAACAAAAATTGAAATTTTTAATTAAAAAATATATTAATTACAAACATTTGTCAATAAATCTATACATAGCATAATAGATTCGTACTCTGTCCAAAACAAATCACAAAAATCATCAAATTAACCTGAATCAATTCCCCAAACCTAGTTAGAAAATAAAACCTAAAATTTTCTTCCCTGTAAGGGCTAAAATCGATTAGCTTTATGAAATAAAAGCAATTTGTTTTGGACATTTTGTCATTAACATGGCACAATTAATTCTTCCTCATTGTCCATCTATCAGCAACTAGTATGTTTTCGTTAAATATTTTCTGCATTGCCAATGGAGTTAGTAAAATTTTATTTTTTCTTGAACTGGATTTCAGCTACGTCAGAATAGAAATTCACGTCATAAATGCCATTTGCATCACCTTTCACCACAAGTCCTTAACTAAAGAATCAATTGGTTGTCGCAAACTACAGCTCCATTGTCGCGTGTAATACATCATCTGACTTAGGAAGTTGACTGTTGCTTTTGTTATCAAAGCTGTTAAGACTGTAATGCCTGATCCTAAAGGGTTGCCATAATTTCATTATGGTATTTCACTGCATAATTCTCCGGAAAAAACCTTCATGAATAATGACTTATCCAGAGCTTAAATTTGGCAGAAGTTTAATTCTTTCGTAAATGATGTGTGATTGAAACGAATTCTTATTTTCTTAAGAGCTTAAGTTGCATTTTGCGTTGAAACTATTTTAAAGCATCATCCTCTCTTTCTTCCTTCTTGGCTTTCCCCATTAAAAGAAATCGACAGAAACATTATAGTCTTCAGGAATCAGTGCATCAACAACTAGAAACGATGGTTTTTCTGAGCAAGCACAACAATCTGAAGAACAGGAAGATGAATTTGGTTTGCAGATAGAGACACACAACAATTGTATGCTGTTGATGTTCTTTGAAAGACTTTTCTTGATTCCACTTAAATGTTTGAAGTTTTCACAATACACAAAGCAGCAAACATTTTGAGATTCACACATTTTATACTTTAATAACAACATAAACCCAACAATTATCAATGCATTTTAAAATTTCAATGACTCCCATGCATTGTTGTTAATATTTTATGCTTGGGACAATTACTTGTTAACAAACCAGATGTTTCGTTATACAGTGTCACGTCAGTGACGGTCACACTTATTATTCTGATCACTTTCTTCTTCTTCTTCTTCTTCTTCTTCTTCTTCTTCTTCTTCTTCTTCTTCTTCTTCTTTTTTTATTATTATTATTATTATTATTATTATTATTATTATTATTATTATTATTATTATTATTATTATTATTATTATTATTATTATTATTATTATTATTATTATTATTATTATCATCATCATCATTTATTATTATTATTATTATTATTATTATTATTATTATTATTATTATTATTATTATTATTATTATTATTATTATTATTATTATTATTATTCATTCATCCATTCATTCTATCCCTTCAGTGACCTCAACTAAACAGATTCTATTTTTACCATTTGGGTCTCGAATTTAACGATTTGACCTTAAAAATTATCATTACGGTCAGGATATCATTTCGCGCCAAAGTATATTTCTAGTAAAAACAGATGTGTGTCACGAAGAAAAAAAATCTTTGAACAGCTACGTTTTTTTTTTACAAAGGGTATTAGGGACGTCTCAAAATATTTTTAGAATCATGCTATAGTAATCGGGTTTTCCCCAAAACGAAAGGGGCATAATAACATTATATTTTCTTAAATTGATAATTACAACAACAAATAAAAAACGATTCGAAGCTCTTGTCATTTTAACATTAAAATCCCTTTTAGATACTTGATTACCCCGACAATTCTCCCTTTTAAGGCGATGAATTATAAATAATATTCAATATAGATAAATAATCTAGTTCGTCAAGGACGTTATATGATACGGCTGTGTCTCATAAGCGAGCAGAACTTTCGTGTTGATAACATTGCCATTTTTTTCCTTTCTATTCTAGCAATAAAATTTATGCTAATTTGATTGTCTTTGTCAGAGTAGTGAGCGCTAACCTCTGGACCATGTAACAACCGACCTCATCGTCATCATTATTAACAAAAACATCCAACTCGTGTTTGATCCCTGCCTTCGGCTACGGCGACTGTTTTCTTGTTAATCTCTCACTCACGTGCATATACAAACACTCACGCCGCTCACACTTGAAAGCACGCGCGCCAACCGCCATCAACCGTTTACCGTCGTGTGACGACTGTATCGAGTAACAACGCAGATCGCCCAAGGATTGAGCAGGGATGCCAGATTGCTATTTTCACTGCCAACCGTTTTTTAAACTGCCGTACTCTGAAAAACACGGGTTTTAAATTTTTGCCAGAAACCGCATTCTTTAAATATAAATGAAAGTTTTTGGTAATATGTGGTCATTTTAATTGATCGATATTTAAAGGACGAGTTTTCTGTCAAAAATTTTCAATTCGCGTTTTTTCAGAGTAAGTTAATACTCATAATGAACAAGTTAAATTCTTCACTTCCATTTTTAAAATCCCTTTTTGACAATTTCATTTTTAAAATCATAAATAACATGAGCTTCTCTTAACATGTCGCAATCTGAATAAAGAAATATAATTTACACGATGTTACGCCACTGTTATTTATATATTTTCACTCAAAATTTCTTGTGAGACAAGGTGAAACTTTTACTAAATGATTACATTTACCACATTTTCTGTGGGATAATTTAATTAAACTGTGTTTCCACTTTATTGTATATGAGCTGTTACAGGCGAATATTCTACAAAAAGATTAGAATACCTTTGACTTTCGTTCTGACCACCAAATTCACAAGACACTCTACTATAATCCAGAAATTTAAAGGCGTCTGATATTTAGGCATCATTGCATAAGAGAGTAGGGAATATTTTCTACTGATGTCAATGAAAAAAAGCTTTTTATTCATATTTCCAAGAGTTTAGGATCTCCAAATATCAAACAACGAAGAGGACCTGAAGCTACGCGTTCAATCCCAATTGACCACTTAACTGCGTACTCTGGGTGAAAAAAAACACGTATCTAAAAATTTGGCCAGAAAACATGTCTTTCAAATATCAATAGGTTTAAATGACCCTCATCTTGGCAAAAACTCTCAAACCTGGGACTACGCGTCAAGTTGACCACAGGTATCGGTAACATAAAAATGATATCCAAACCTCTTATTCAAGAAGTATGATGTTCGAAACCTAGACAAGGCATACTAATTTTATTATGTATTTTTATTTCCTCTGTTTTCCATTCACACCTTTTCAGATTTATATCATACAGAAAACACTTCTTTTTTTTTTCAGACTCTGGCTTTCCTCTATATCTAGTTTGGCATTATTTTACAAAATCAATGTGGCAACCTCAGTATTGAGTCGCTGTCGGAGAGATTTGATAGCCAGTTTATCGTTTAGGTATAGAAGTGTCGATATGGAGATGTTGCCGTAATGCTTCTACTTGCCTGTATGGAATAATGGTGTGGAATTATTATTATAGTACGATAGTTTGTCAATGGTGATGGTATTTCTGTGACGTGTTTTATTGTTTTGTGATATGGTAGTAGGTAATGTTTTAGTTGATGCCGAGTGTTCATTGGATGTTGATAGATTATAGGGGGTGGAATTCTACTCTTATAGTTATTTTTGTGGTTGTTGTGGACTTTCTGTTTTGAAAATAATAATAATAATGATGATGATGATGGTGATGATGATGATGATAATAATAATAATGATTATAATAACTGTAATAGATGATGATGATGAGGAGGAAATATTATTATTATTATTATTATTATTATTATTATTATTATTATTATTATTATTATTATTATTATTATTATTATTATTATCATTATTATCATTATTATTATTGTTATTATTATTATTATTATTATTATTATTATTATTATTATTATTATTATTATATATTATTATTATTATTATTATTATTATTATATTATTATTATTATTATTATTATTATTATTAAAACCCTGTCTTACAGTGTCATGTTACAGCGTTAACATTCACACTTGCTGTAATTGTTTTATTTAGATTGTTTGTTTATAAGTGAACATATTTGATAAACTTTAAAAGTGGGTTTCAAAAGAATAAAAAACAAACAAACAATCAAACAAAATCTAAACGGAGCACGGTCTTGGGGAAATGAGATATTTAAGAAATTCTCAATTTCAAAAATCTTCTGTTCTCCACATTTCGAAAAGGTTTCTGAATTATAATATATTATTGTTTGAATCTAAGTTAGATATCTTTTGATTTTTAATATTATATTGTAAAAACATGAGATTTTAATTAATCACAACTTTATGTATTGATTTTTTTAAAACCTGGACTACGAGACTCTAAAGCAGGCGAAACATCAGAAAAATTGTTTGCTACAGGTTAATTTCCATATTTTAGGCAGAATAGAGAATTGGTTTTTTTTCAACACATCCGATCCTCTTTTGATCCAATGTGATATCATTACTAATAATCTTGTTGTCAAAGTTATACGAGTAGATATGCATCATTAAGATGTGTAAACATTTCTCCTGGAATAATATTCCGCTCTTCTGATCAATGAAAAAAGTACTTTATGGTCAAGAGGTCCATTGAGATAATATGATCTGAAAAAAAGTGTTTGAAACAGTGTCAATGACTGGCTGATATTTTTTTGGTATTTCTCTTTCTGCTTTGCCTGGCATTGATTCATAATCCGACCTGCCTACTTAAGATAATAAAAAAATCGTAGTTTTTAGGTGGAAAAAAGTTGTTGTCGCTAGAGTTAACTTTATACATCAACAATTTATTTTCATAAAGAATGAGTAACACTTCAAAATCCTCAAAATTATGTATCTTAGCATCAACGGTCATTTTGAATAAGTTTTAATGACTTTGAGATTATCATAAAGTTCTGTAATTGGATCACAAATTTCGTAATTCTGCGAATTTTTTGTTGTACTAGGCAAGTCTGTATATTCTACATTTTCATATTTGTATCTTAAACCAGTGCCTTCTCTCTAATTTGTAACTTTGATAGTTCCATTGGGCCAGAGTTCTTCTTGGTTTCTGTAGAGTTGAACGGACAATACCACTTGCTTAGTAGGACGTTAATCTATGCGGCTATTTTGTCTAGTGGTATGACACTCGCCTTTGAATCGAAAGACCCATGATTCGAATCCCGCTTTGGGCGCCGCATAGTTGAGTCCTTGGAAAAGGCTCTTTAATTACATTCTCTCATCGTACTTAGGTGTAAAATGAATACCTGGCCGTGAACAGTGTTGTCTTTGTCGGAAAAAAACTAATATCGCTTAAATGGCGTGGTCTCGTCCTACATGTTTGCGGTTGGCTGGGGATCCCTTGTAAAGCGCTTTGAGCATGTTTAGTGGATATTCCCTAGATAAATGTTGGAGCTTTTTATTTCAATCTATCGCAATGTACTTACCGCAAGATCTAACCTACTCAAACACCTAGTTATTGTAGGGTGGACCAGGGGGGAGAGGGGAG
Organism: Berghia stephanieae; assembly: GCF_034508935.2. Classification (NCBI taxonomy): domain Eukaryota; kingdom Metazoa; phylum Mollusca; class Gastropoda; order Nudibranchia; family Aeolidiidae; genus Berghia; species Berghia stephanieae. Next base: position 31,826,025 of record NC_088361.1, read on the forward strand.
GTTATTAAGGTAGACATTCTCTCCCTTTAAGAAGTTCAGTGAAATGTGAAATCTTGGAAACCGGCTAATTGACTATATATATTTATTTTAAAAATAAATAATTAAGCTTTTATATAGCGCAATCTCCACTAAACATGCTCAGAGAGGTTTACAAGGGGTCCCTGGCCAACAGCAACACTTAACATGTAGGACAGGACATGACGCCTGTTAGGGATATTATCATTTTTTTTCGGACAGAGACAACGCTGTTAACGACCAGGTACTCATTTTACACCCTGAGTACGGAGTGATAATGTGAGTAAACACCCTTTTCCAATGACTCAACTATGCGCCGGGCGAGGCTCGAGCCCAGGACCTCCGATCCGAGAGCAAGTGTGATACCACAAGACCACATTATAGCCGCACATTTATTTATGAATATCTATTTCATTTTTTATTGATTGATATTTAAACTCATTCTCTCTAAATTATATTTTTGACGTTTTTGTAAAAAAAAAAAACTTGAGCGAAAGTACAAAATACCAAATTTAGATTGTAATTCAAGGGTCTTCGCAGGCTTCGTTTGTCTATTTATGTGTTTTGTTATGTCACGGCACTGTCTTGCTCTCACAACACTAATTATACTAGACCGATGAATTTGAGTCAGCAGTCAACGGCAGGAAAAGCAATTTGCAAAAAGTCCTCTAAGTCCAAACAGCAGTAGTGTGGTAGCTGGGCTTGTTTGATATGGCGGGAAGTCCAATCCAAAGCTTAGCGGGTAATTGTTAATGTCCGTTTCCAGTTAACACGACAGAAACAGTCTCCAATTGCCGTTTCGGCCTGATTCATGTATCTAAATTTATAATGTGGTTTCTTTACCTTTGATGTCATAAAATTTCAACAAAAACACATCATTTAATAAGTAGGTACTTAAAAACTTATTTCTTACGTTGTAAGAAAAGACAAAAGATCATCATGATAAATACTTTCCTTTGCCTTTTTCACATCTCTCTCTCTCTCTCTCTCTCTCTCTCTCTCTCTCTCTCTCTCTCTTTCTCTCTCTCTCTCTCTCTCTCTCTCTATCTATCTATCTATCTATATATCTCTCTTTCTTTCTCTTTCAAAATCCCGTTTTTAATCATCACACTATGAAGAAGTGAAGCTGAAGAGATTTTTGACAAGAGGCTAAGATCGAGGTCAAGTCAGAAAGAGAATTCAGTTCCGCCCCCCCCCCCCCCCCCAAAAAAACACAACAACAAAAAAAACCAAGAAAAAACAAAAAACAAACAAACAAACAAAACCAAACAACCCCCCCCCCCACACACACACACACACACACATAAAACCAAGACTTCCCTTCAATTCTGAGTGGATTCGTTTCGTGGAGAAAAAACAAAGTATTCTTTCATAAATTCGCATAATAAAGTGTTTTTTTTTTAAATAACGGGAAGAAGGAATAAGTTAAGAAAATCGGTTAGTCTCTGATCGTGGAACCATCATGTAAAATATTATGATAGAAAAACCTTTATGGCTACGAATCTGGCAACGATATGTCAGCTGTTTTACATCCCGTCAAGAATTTAATCTAAAATTTGTGTCATATGAATATCATATACACATGACATGATCTAAATGTGAGTTAATGTGTTTAACCCAATACTGGCGGAGTTCTAACTTAATCAAACCTGATATCATATCTACATGGGGCGGCGTGGCTCAGCAGTACTGTCTTTGCTTCGTACGCGAAATGCACCGAGTTCGACTACCCTTAGCTCAATTTGCGGCACCGCACTGGGGCTGGCACCTGGGTTATTCCAGTTATTCTTCCCTTGGAGTAGACCCTAAAGAGAAATTTCGCCTATGGGATGAATAAAAGGAATTTTAGTTTATTTTACTTTTATCGATTATTTTAACGAAAAAGACATAATAGAAACAAGATGCCCGAGTCATATCGCAGTCAATGCTCTAAAACGTATTATTAACGTGCAGTTGAAATTTATATTAGATTCAAATCCAAGTTTATTTATGCCTATACGTTCAACAAAATCATTATAAAAATAAGAACATTTTAATAACATTTGAATCCGTAAACTAAAAAATCGATAAACAATTAACTAAGCACCTTTTTATTTATTTTTTTAAAAGTACTTCTGAGAGCCATAAGACCCGTGAGCTGATGTATATCCCGGTTTCGAAAGCGTGAAACGGACAATAGCAATTGTTAGCTACACTTTGGATAAGACGCCAGTCTATCGCAAAGTAATATCCGCCAGATCTGACAGATCCAGCTTCCCAGTCACTGCTGGGTGGACAGAGAGGCTGGAAAAAAATATCGACTTCACCCCCGATCTCGTCCTCTTCATGTGAAGCGAGTGCTCTATTAACTGAGTTAACGGGACCCCATCGAAATAGGTAAATGAATAAATAATGCATGAAAAAACAAGTGATTAAATAAACAATTAAAGTATTTAATTGAATAATCAAAGTAATTAATCAACATTGAATATAAAAGCTGAATAACAAAACCGTGACCGAATTTTGCTTTCAAGGAATCAAAGTGAAACCAAGCATATTCAACTCATTATGATTCTCGTTGAGCGCAAAATGATTTTGAAAATGATAGGAATTTTAAAATCTGAATACATTTTTTATTGTTGATTAAAAAGAATTTGTATTGAAAAAGAATTTGTATTCAACTTGGAAGTCAATATGTTCCATTTTCAATGATCTTTCTGATTAGTGTTGATAAGAAAATATGATTGCAACATTTACATTGAGCATTTTGAATGGGTTTACTGTAATCACATACATAGCTTGCATACTTTCTATGAATAGAACAATGGACCTGTTAGTATTGGGCGGATATGAAACAATAATGGACGGTAAATGAGACATTTGAGAAAGAATCCAGATCACCGACATCAAAAATGCACGGTAATGACCTCCCAGTCCTTTTCTAATATGGAGAGATAGTAATGGTATTGGCTATATTATTGAACCCCTGTGTATCTTCAAATTTCTCTTCCTGTCTCCCCCCCCCCCCCCCCCAACACACACACACACACACACACACACACTCTCTCTCTCTCTCTCTATCATCAAACTCTGTCAACCAGCTCTCATTCTCACATCTAGCAGCTCTTTTTCAGTCGAGGTCAATATATATATATATATATATATATATATATATATATATATATATATATATATAGCGCTCGCTTTCTCTCGCTCTATTTCTATCTCTCCTACCTCTCACCCAAACACAATACCCCTCTCTATCAAGCTTACGTATTGTCTATGCCTTTTTCATGTTAAAGTTTAAGGGCTTAGAAATCTAAACAAAACTTAGATGACGAATGAAGAAGAATCCTGATATTATTATCTCCCATATTATTCTCTATGTCTATAGCTATCATCCAGTTACCTGCTGTACCATGGAATTACGCGTATTTAAAAATTTGGATAGAAAACTCGTCCTTCAAATATCGATCGATTTAAATGTCATTCACCTTGGCAAAAACTCTCCAACCTGGGACCTCGCGAGACCTCCAAAATGACTGGAAACAAGAAATGTTATCATTTCAAAGTTGAAAAAAAAACATTCACTGCCCCATTATGGTATTTGTTTGGAATTTTTTTCAAAGGTTGAGCTTAAAATTGAATTTTAAGCATTTTGTCTACCACAACAAAAACTGTTTTGAGGCCCTGTGTCCCAGATGAGGTTGGGATAAAGATAGGTGTTAACAGACAGCAAGAGGCAGTCTCGCCTTGAAGGTAATTCCGCTATATGGTGTTTGCTTCCAGATCAGCAGGCACGAGGTTCGACATTCACTTGCTGTCAGTCGTACAGGAAAGATTTCTTGGTGTACAATTTAGTATTTTCATTTGCCTATATTGGCATAATTGCACAATTGCATTATCCGTGCTTCTCAGTTTAGCTTTTTGTCTCTCTCTCTCTCTCTCTCTCTCTCTCTCTCTCTCTCTCTGTGTGTGTGTGTGTGTGTGTGTGTGTGTTCAAGTGATATCTCATATTTGCCTCTTTATTTTTTTTATATACTTGAAATGTCATCAAAAACTCCTACTTATTTAACGGTTCCAGGCGTTTGTTTTTTGGCGACCTCGAGCTTTCATGTCACGAAAAATATTCCTCGCATGGAGTTAAAGTAACAAGCGTAACCAAAAAAAAAGGAAAAGAAAGAAAGGAAGAGAAACATATCTACAACACAAATAAAACAAAATAAAAAAATAAAATGAAATTAGTGTTGAGGACAATTTTCCAAATGCAGCCGGCCTTGACCCCTACAAACTGGAGAATACAAGAATCCTATGTAATTATCATTGCGTCCAAGCAGCCCGGCCTTGACCTTCCAAAAAGAGTAATACAAGAATCCTATGTAATCATCATTGTGTCTCAGTGACTCAGGGAGAGTGATATGTTGGTATTCCATGCCATTCAGACATACTCCAATAGCTCTTCACAACCGCCCAGACTTGAGTGAACATCAACTACGAGCGTTTCATCTTCCAAAACATCAACTTATAGTCTTATTGTCTCGTCGATCTATTGTCATTGGTTGAGACATCTATCGTTTCCAAAGAATTGTTTACATTTGTATCTGTGTGATTAAAAGAGTATAAGAGATCATTTGTTAGTGTTTTGGTGATTGAAGGATGAAGCACAAACGGTGCTGAGTATGATTAATGTTTACAGTTTATGACAGTTATTTTATACTATTTATTGATATCCGGGTGTAGAAAAAAATAAAATAAAAGTTCGATACCGTACAACTTCATTATATGGCAATATTATTTGCAAGGCATTTTGGATTTTTAAAGGTTCGTCAGTATAAAAAATATTATGGTATATTTTGCCGAGGATCGCAACAACTTGGGTTTGAGCTGTCGAGCTTATAAGTAATGCTGCGCTCCTAAGATGGCACCTTGATTGAGAACTCATTCGAAATTTCAAAGACAAGAGTGCTTTGAAATGTTAGGTTCATGGAAAGTGGTCAACAGGTGTCATTCATTAATTATTATTATTATTATTATTATTATTATTATTATTATTATTATTATTATTATTATTATTATTATTATTATCATTATCATTATTATTATTATTATTATTATTATTATTATTATTATTATTATATTAATGTTATTATTATTATTATTATTATTATTATTATTTATTATTATTATTGTTATTATTATTATTATTATTATTATTATTATTATTATATTATTATTATTATTATTATTATATTATTATTATTATATTATTGTTATCATTATTATTATTATTATTATTATTATTATTATTATTATTATTATTATTATTAATATTATATTATTATTATTATTAGTTCTTGTTCCGCCTTTAAAAGTATGTCTCGTTTCTCATGGAGGAGCAAGATAAAGCACGCAGGCGCAAAACACTTTTATCTAGTTAAAAATCAATATATTACCATGTCTCAAAATTCACCTCAGGCCTTCGATGTCTTGAGTTGTTTGGGTTTTTTTTCAATAAAGGAGGCGTATTGATATACGTTTTCCGCCTGACCAAGATAGTTTATTTATATATGAATAAGAAAAACTTATCTTAACCTCCTACAGGAGTACACAGTATTTGTCACATTTCCGATGTAAGTCCTGGTGAGTTTGAATTGGGAAGGTTCCATCTTTCAACGAAGTTGTAGTCCCTGGCTCATACCGACTGCTCAGAAAGGTTGAGCACATTAATTTAAAAGGTTGGTTTTTTTTTGTTTCTTTTATAAACTCATGCCTGTGCTATCATATTTTTCAAAAAATTATATTTAACTCCTTACAGGCCGAAGTTGATTCTATTGTAACTTCATTCATTCTTTTTACGTTATCACCAAAGAAAAAACACTAAATCGAATCCCCAGTCTTGTCGTTGTTAATACGGACATACTAAAAACGGGTTGATTTATACTGCCAACTCTGAAAAGAAATATTTCGTGACGTCCCAGGTTTGAGAATTTTTCCCAAGACGAGGGTCATTTTTATCGAATCAATTTCACATTGTTATTCATTCCTGCCAACGACTACAATAATTTAGATGATCTGTGCTTTTTTGAGGTATTGATTAGAATATTTTTTTAATACCAACAAAACAACTTGTTAAAAAGCAAAATGATTGCTGGCACAGAGTATGTATCCACGAGTTTGAGTTCATTTAAATAAATATATTGGCAAACTGTGACTCATCGTCTCATAATGGTGTTGTGCGGAGTTGAACTTGTTACTAAAATTGCTAATATCCTGATAATTTGATTTGATTATACTAATATCCTTTACCAAAGGGAATGAATGAAACTACAAGAAATAAAACTTAATTTTACTCGACGTTTTCATTTTACATTCATCTAATCTGCCTAATTCGCCCCTACCAATGTAACGTATTTACAGGTCTGATAACCCAAATTGTTATGGGCTCATTGTTGTCATGGAAATACTCTCAAACCAACACAAAGTATTGTCCACTACAACATTGTTAAATCAAGTCCATTATTGAGTTCGGTTATCAGAACTGGAAATATGTGCACGTTGACCCCAACACAATACCAGTTTGGGAGTGAGGATAATAATGGTTAATGCATAAAGTTTATAATAGAAACTACTCCTAAAAAAACAAATATCTGAAAAAGTATAGATGAAACAGTGCCAGACAAAGCAAGAAAGAAAAATACAAGGAAAAAAAAAACACATCCCGAGTCGAGGCGCGCTGATTTTTTTGGGGATTGCTTTTTTTCGTGTATTTTTCTTTCTTGCTTTATCTGGCACATTTTTATACACACTGTTTTAGATTTTTATCTTACACCAGTGCCTGCTCCCTAATTTGCCACTTATAAAACAAGGAATTTTAAACGTTTTATGTATCAAGGGAGGTTTAAATGTATAATTTGATTGTAATTGCGTCTTGTTTTAGATGTTTTAGATCGTTAACACAGTATGATATCTGTGTTGTTTAAAGTAGAATTATTGTATATCAATGGATCACAGTAGATATCACACAAACGGAGATGTGGATGTGTAATATAGTGGATGTTATTGAAGCACAACAGTGTGTGTAGTTTTAGTGTATATTATGAGTTGATACTTGGTGGATAACTAGTGGATAACTAGTGGATAACTAGTGGTTAGTATTGGTTTGAAATTAATCCTGTTGTGGTTTGTGTCTGTATGTGTCCAAATTGAGCCATGTATTCTTGTGTCGGATTTTATCTCGTAGTTGCACTGGCCATTTGCCGCCCTGGTAAGTATGGAATATATACTGGTAATTTCTTCTTTCTTCTTTCTTTCTTTCTTTCTTTCTTTCTTTCTATCTATCTATCTTCTTCTTCTTCTTCTTCTTCTTCTTCTTCTTCTTCTTCTTCTTCTTCTTCTTCTTCTTCTTCTTCTTCTTCTTCTTCTTCCTCCTCCTCCTCCTCCTCCTCCTCCTCATCCTCCTTGTCCTCCTCCTCATCCTCATCCTCCTTGTCCTCCTCCATCTTTTCTACAATTCGACTACTACTACTACTACTACTACTACTACTACTACTACTACTACTACTACTACTACTACTACTAACAATCATCCCCTTCCTACTACTACTACTACGACTACTACTACTACTACTACTACTACTACTACTACTACTACTACTACTACTACTACTACTACTACTACTACCACTACTGTTACTACCATGACTACTTTTACAATTACTATAATTAAAACAATAATTATCACCACCACCACCACCACCATCATCATTATCATCATCATCATCATCATCATCATCATCATCATCATCATCACCATCATCATCATCATTTCCATCATAATCACTGTCTTTTTCGTCATAGTTGTCATCATCATCATTATCAACATCATCATCACCATCGTCATCATCATCATCATCGCCGTCGTAGTTGTCGTGATCATCATCACCATCACCTTCATTATAATAATCATCACTACCACCAAAACTCAATAACCAACTCTATATTATCTCCTATCCACAGCTGAGGGAGGCAACAGTGGCAGTGGCAAGTACTACGGGGACGAGGAGGAATACAGGTTGGTCCGAGACGTTATGAAGGGATATAACAAAATGGTCAAACCCAGTGTCAAAAATAATGAGCCACTCAACATTACCTTTGGACTGGCCCTGGCCCAGATCATCGATATGGTAGGTGTCTTAACGTCACCCCTTACTAAATGTTGTCGTCCTTTGTTATCGAGTCGATTCTAATTTCCTCAAGTACCATCACTACTGTTTCTTCTCCCTAAAATCTCAATTTGATCTTTTTTATAAATTAATAGGATTCAGTAGTCTGATGTCACGCCGCCCGGCAACGGCGGCCATCTTGGTTCTAAACAAAGAAAATCTGTACTTTTTATTCTTCATGCTGGCTAGAACTTTTCATATGCCTTGTGATCAGAATGTGTAAAAGTCAGAACATGATCAAATTTATGTGTTCTTTTCCTCTGGATACGCTTTTATGCTCGCCGGAGAAATATTTCATACGGGCGTCCGCCATTGTTCCGATAGTTTAGAGCCAGTGTTACTAAGTTACCTTGCGTCATTAGGAAGGAAGTGACGTTACGACTGTTGAAGAGTATTGTTGAAGCATTTTCTTTCTTTTCAACGGACTATTAGTACGACCTGTGAATCATGAACATGAATATGATGCTGGGCATAACAAAATGATGACTCCAAGTTGTAATATTTACAGGATAGCATAAAGAGTGTTGGTCCATGTGTTGAACCTCGGAGTTAACATTCGAATTATATATATGTATATATATATATATATATATATATATATATATATATATATATATATATATATATATATATATATATAGAGAGAGAGAGAGAGAGAGAGAGAGAGAGAGTAGCTTACGAATGTTGTGAAAAATAATGGTATTAGTCACCGCAATATATATTTATGTTTAGTTTCGTTTACGTGAGGGTACTATTTCAGAATTCCCTTTGATTGGTCTGTGGGAAAGGTATTTTACACACAATATCAAAGGTAACTATAATTTGGAATTTTCCATGGTATTCAAAACGTTTTCAACTGTCAAATCATTTTGTTTCTGTCAGAAAATTATGAAACGTCAAAAGATTTTTGGCGTTGCCTGACAACTAATAAGCGTTCGTGTTTGTCTGAAACTATTGAATTCCCCTCTAAAACATCTGTCGGCACATCCTCTATCTTAAACTATCTTGTCTACCTGGAGAAAGTAACAGTAATAGCAACGTAAACTTGACACACAGTGAGGAGCCCTTTAGTTCCATAAAGCCTACGGATGTGGATTTTGTTGATATTTGTATCCTTAAAAAGACAATAACCATGGCATGTTGCTTTTTGCACAAGACCTTTTTAATTCACCACGTTGCTGATTGATTGGACAGGGAGGTAAAAAAAAACCCAAACAAACAAAAATTCAACAATACTTGACTGAATCGTGGACCTATTACCGTCAATTTTCTTGGTAGTCAAGTGATTTTCCAACTGATCTCCCAGAAGCCTCAAAGCGCTTTGAGTTAGATAAAAATAGCCTTGAATAACTGTGTAGAAATGGAATCTTTAAAAAAAAACCCAA
>NC_088361.1:31838125-31853125 GCF_034508935.2 Berghia stephanieae
GGGGTGAGAAGCATGAAGGCTGACGTCGTTTGAAGTTTATGTACATTACCTGAAATCAATCTCGAGCACATACGATCACAATCAATAAAATCAGATGTCTTTCTTGATGTGAATGCCAGAACTAAACTGCCGTACTCTGGAACAGCACGCATTTAAGATTTGGCCAGAAAACTTGTCCTTCGAATATCGATCGATTAAAATGGCCCTCGTTTTGCCAAAAACTCTCAAACTTGGGACTTCGTATTCGTCCTTAAAATATTGATCGATTTAAATTTCATTTTGGTAAAAACTCTCAAATCTGGAACTTTGCGAAGTCCCAGTGTTTTTACCAAGATGAGGGCTACTATCGACGGATGCATGAAGGACGAGTTTTCTGGCCAAAGTTTTTAATACATGTTGTTGTAGAGTGTGGCAATATAAATCCGTAGGAATTTCAATTAACTTCTGTGTAGTATACAGAGCATTTCCGGCTCCCACTTCATCATTATTTTGCCATTAATGTCTGGCATTTTAATTTGACATCTTATTCAAGATCGTCATTTGAATCGGAATCGTATTTCTACGTTACTGCCAACTTAATTAGATATATATAAAGTTTGATCTTAAAATAAAATGTAATGAAAATTTAAATTCTGAGGTTTTCATATTCTTTTGTAAGTAAAATAGTTTTATAACATGCGTCTTCTGTAGGCAGCTTGGTAGAGTGGGAGTGGTGATGTCGTCGTTTCGTAACCCGGATATAATATATTATCGTCAAGAAGAGTGACTCTGGGCAAGCGACCTCACTCTGGATCATTTTGCGGCGATGCCTTGCGGCTGAAGCCCGGATTATTTTAGTCTTACGAAACGTTTCTAGCTTGGTCTTTTGTCCATTGTTGAAGCTGCTGCAGTAAGTTTTGTTTCACTTTATTGCTACCGATTAGGTATCTAAATTGTTTTCAAAAGAGCATTGAACAAAATAAAAAGAAAAACAAAAGAACTATGTTATACTATCTGAAAACTAAGATTATCTAAAGCCTTATTAGAAGAAACTGGGAGTTACCTGCAGGCTATATATAAGCTTAAAACAGATTATTAAAATCAATACATTTATTAACATATTATTGTTTACTCCCACACATGCGTATCATGAGAACAGCGATAGTATTCACAATCAATCTATCACAAAATGACAAAACGACTTTTTGAAATCTTTCAGAAAATATTTACTTCAAAAATTGATGAGTTTACAATGACTTCCAACTTTTAAAAAAATTCTTAAGATATGGAATTCTCAGGTTTAATTACTATTGAAAAGTTTAAGTCGTATTAATTAATGGATATTGTTTAATATCAACAAGTTTCCAAAATGAAAAAAAAAAAACAAAAAAAAAAAAACGTCTTGTCAGTTTCCCTCGGTAATGTCTCAGTACACAACAATAACGGTTCATAATACATTTATTGATTATGCTATTGCCTGTGTCACTGGAGAAGTGCACTTTTACTTTTATGTTTATATCATTACTATATATCAATAGAAAGGAGATTATTTATGTCGTATATATGTGTTATAATCATAATATTATTGAATCGACTACTGAGCGATGAATTGTCTCGTCTTGTCCCAAAATCAAGGAATGTTAGGAGTGTCAAAATCAGGTTCCAATGGGTGTCTAAGTATATTTACACTCTCCTCACCTTTGTACCTTAGTCCTCGTACTAACCGGCACATTGGGCCATCACAAATCTCCACGTATTTCTGTCATGGCCCATCTCTTCGGCTTCCTCCCACGACAGTCCTCCTTTCCTTAAATCCTATTCTATTGTATGCCACCAAGAAAACTTCAACCTACCTCTCTTTCGTCTTCCAGATGTCTTCCAACTCATGACATCTTTTGGGAATCTTCCGTCCTTCATTCAGGCGACATGGCCAAACCATCTCAATCTCCTTTCCCGCACTATGTCCGTCATTTCGATCGCTCCGTACTTTTCAATATTTCTTCCTTTCTGATCTTATCTTTCAAAGTAAAATTGATCTTCCTGCTAACAGCTCCCCAGGAGGGAATAATACAGTTAATCCATCGACCAAACGCACCTATTCACATGTAGTCTTTATGTGCATAATTGGGTGCGGGGGGGGGGGGACGAGATTAATAATCTTCCGCAAGGGAAAATTAAAATAAAATTACCCGCAGTGTGACCTGAACCCAAGTAAATTTAATGTTGCAGAGAACGGATTACTCACTCGGCCTTATAACTACTCCCTATCGTCCGAATCAATGTCATTATATCTTTCTTACTCATTAATTATTTACTGAAGCCCTCCATTTTGGATGGAGCGCAGGCTATGTTCAACTCCCCTCAGCGTACCGTTATTTGCAAATCTGATAACTTAAATTGTTGTAGGCTCATTGCTGTATAATGAAAATTATCTCTAACAAACTCTAAACATACCCTGTTAACAACAATATCAAATCGGGCCAATAATTGCGTTCGCTTATCAGACCTGCAAATATGTGCACATAATTCCTCTCCATCTTCTAATTTTTTAATAGCCTAATATTGTCATGATATGATCACTGTCCGTTAATCAAACCTATTTTTGTGTTGACAAATGTATTTGAACTTCAAGATTGCTTATTTTGTCAGATGATTGCTGCTCTAGGCGTAATACTAAATACACAGAGCATACATAAATGCGTCTAAGCATTCTTAACAAAAGCAAACAAAATTAATCAAAGATTATATAATCACGAGCTCAGGGCCACAAGTCATTAAAATGTATTCCTCTTAAAGAACTACTTTAGATTTTTTTCATTTTGCATCGTTATTTGTTAAACATCTCGAGCAAATGGCGAAAGATTTTAAACCTGAAACAGATTATAGTCTGTGATATTATCATTGATAGAACCAATACGTCTTGATAACATTTTTGTAAAAGAAATGAGCTATTCCATGAAGTAAATCAAAGTGGATCACAAATCCAATTTTATTATCCAGGTTTTTATGATTGATTCTTGTCATTAAATCTGTAGACCCTATGTAAGGTTTTACCCACTAAAAATAGGCAACAATTGGTTTTATAGTCTTTGAGATAAGATTGATCAACATTATATCACTGTGTCTACAGTTTTTTTTATATTCTGACATCAACCACATCAGTTATCATACTACAATTCTTCTTCTTCTTTTTCTTCTTCTTCTTCTTCTTCTTCTTCTTCTTCTTCTTCTTCTTCTTCTTCTTCTTCTTCTTCTTCTTCTTCTTCTTCTTCTTCTTCTTCTATTCCTCTTCTTCTTCTTCTTCTTCCTCTTTTCTTCTTCTTCTTCTTCTTCTCCTTCTTCTTCTTCTTCTTCTTCTTCTTCTTCTTCTTCTTCTTCTTCTTCTTCTTCTTCTTCTTCTTCTTCTTCTTCTTCTTCATCATCATCATCATCATCCTCTTCTTCTTCTTCTCCTCCTCCTCCTCCTCCTCCTCCTCCTCCTCCTCCTCCTCCTCCTCCTCCTCCTCCTCCTCACCCTTCTTCTTCTTCTTCTTCTTCTTCTTCTTCTTCTTCTTCTTCTTCTTCTTCTTCTTCTTCTTCTTCTTCTTCTTCTTCTTCTTCTTCTGCTGCTGCTGCTGCTGCTGCTGCTTCTTTTATCAGTAAGACTGTTTGTGCAGACGGGAAAGGCGCTATATATGTGTAATTTATTTTTGTTATTATTACTAACAGTTCATTTTGCATATTCAAAATGAAAACAAACGGAAAAGATACTTTTTGATGGTGTGTTGTGCATCTTTGAATCATTGTATCTTATTTTTAAAATGCGTCCGCTAAACAAAACTAGATCTATTGGTGTTTCTCATTAAACGGGTTTTATCAAAATCACTGCTAAACATTAGAAGCATGCGATGGAAACAAAATTCTAATTACAAAACTGAAAAGTGCACCAATGCTCATCCATCTAGACAGATTTTTATATTGCAAAATTATTTTAGAACTATCTTATTAACGTATCACCTGTGCACGCTGACTGTATGCATTGATGTAGTTAAATAATAGGCTTGAAAGTCATACATCACTCTTTTGTGCAAACTTGATATCATTACGCGTTACCTATTTATAGACTACACATGACCGAATAGTCCTTTGAGCATAAATGATTATGTTATAGCCTCCAAACCAGACGGTCCACATGTATTTTCGACATGAATTTTAAAGTAAGAGATGTGAACGCTTAGCCTTAATTGGCAATATATGTTATTATTTTTCTAACCCAGATGCTAGTGTGAAGAGTACTTTAGCTGAGGCAAAAAGCATTTCCTGAACATCTGTATGAAATAAAATTATCATAATATAATATGGACTGGTATACAGAGCATCTACCCCGTCGAACACTGACAAAATAGCTATCTATATTTTTTCAAGAATTTTTTTACTTCAAATATCGAAGAATTAGGTGACACCGTGGCTCAGCGTTACGGTCTTTACTTTGTACACGAAAGGCGCCAAGTTCGACAAATCATCGCCCTGTGTGGGCTTGAGTAAGGCGCCTCACCATAGCTCACGTTGCGGCGCTGCATTACGGCTGACGCTTTGGTTATTCCAGTCGTCTTGAATAAACCCTAAAGACAAATTTCTCTTTGAGGATTGAATAAAAAGAATGTTATTATTATTTTTTAAAATATTGAAATAACCCTCTCAACTTTCAAAGATTTTTTGACAAATTGGCAAAGGGTGACGTGAACTTATTTGCGGGCCCAACAACTTAGGTTGTTGTGAGTTGTGGGATCATTGTTGTAACCAAAGCAAAATATTCTCAAATGCAACAATTTAAGTCAAGGCCATAATATGTGCGCTCAGTTATCAGACCTGCACATGGCTTGGACGGGTTATAGAGGGTATTGATTTAAGTAAAAACCAGAGGTAGAGAGAATTAGACCCATTCGATGTGGGTTCTTGAACAGTAAGTTACAAATTTGTGGTTGAAATTTAACTCAAGACCCTAAAACAGTAATTTAAATCCTTGAAGATGATTAATAGTAAAACGTAGACTTTAATTAAAGTTTATACAGATACTTCATTGGGACAATAGACATGGTTTCTTAAAGTAATAAAACTGAAATTTCACTTTTTTGGGGTTCAATTTAACTTTAACCCACTATTGTCGCCTGGTTCATCCAGAAATAATACCGTTTAGAGACGATGGACACAATTTAACTCAACTTGACTTGAACTGTTATATAGCGCAATATCCACTTAACGTACTCAACGCGATTTACAAAGGGTCACTTACTAACAGCAACACGTAACGTGTAGAACGAGACATGACGCCTGCTAGGCGATATTACTTTTCTTTCCGACAGAGACAACGCTGCTAACGACCAAGTACTCGTTTTACACCTGAGTACGGTTAGAGAATGTGAGTAAATAGCCTTTTTCAAGAGAGTGTCTCGAATCCAGGACCTCCCGATCTGAAAGCGAGTGTCATACCACAATACCACATAGCCACACAAGTTACAACGAAAAAGCCACTAGTTTTTAGTGATGGCGTTTGACTTGAGTCATCAATCATCCCCGACTGATTAAATGACTGAACATAGAACCCTGAGTTATTTATAGAATTATGAATCTCTATTAATACACAATGGATTTGCCTTATTTGAGACAGGGAGATAGAGAGAGAGAGAGAGAGAGAGAGAGAGAGAGAGAGAGAGAGAGAGAGAGGCTTTAGCCTAACGTATAACGGTGGTTATTTAACCAGTTAACTGCGTACCCTGGTGGGACACGTATTAAACAATTTATCCAGAAAACTCGTCCTTCAAAAATCAATCGATATAAACAACAACAAATAGAAACCCTCTCAAAACTGGAACTTTGTGAAGTCTCAGTTTTTAGGGGGGGGGGGTCGGTTTTTTTTTCCCAAGGTGAGGGTCATTTAAATTGATTGATATTTGAAGGATGAGTTTTCTGGCAAATCTTTAGATACGTGTCTTTCCAGGGTACGTAGGTAACAGGTTAAGTTTTGTTTTGTTTTGCTTGATCTCTTTGAAGGGAGGTAATTTTGAGAAAATTTATTTGTTAAACGAACAACTGTGTCAACACCGTGTGTCTAAAGATTCAACCTGTATGGCCAAATATATTCCATAATCTATCCGTTTGTCAATATTTTTTATATTTTTGTTTATTTATCTATCTATCTATTTATCTATCTATCTATCTATCTATCTATCTATCTATCTATCTATCTATCTATCTATCTATATATGTATATATATGTATATATATACATTATATATATTATATATAAATGTATATCTAGCTTTCTGCCTATCTGTCACCTATCTATCTATCTATCTATCTATCTATCTATCTGTTTATCTATCTATCTATTGCGTAACTGTCAATAACCATCAGATTTATGAGGATCCGGCTGGGTAACGTTATCTCAGGTTTTACGATCTCATTCACACACACACACACACACACACACACACACACACACACAAATATACAAACACTCGTGAAAAACATTTGCAAAACTCATCAGATGTTCTCGATGTTTGAAGTGAAAATAACGGTTGATATCTGTAATGGTTTCTCCGTAAATTAAATTGTTGGGCCCAAGAGAATAGAATGGCACACGCAACACAATGCAAAACGCCAAATAAATGAATGGATGGGTGGGTGATTTCCCAGTCCAATCCATACCATAGACCCGTTAGCATCCCGCCCCCACCCCCACATGTATCCACTATCTCATCCCCTTTATTTGTGTTCACGTAATGGTATGCATTTGTGATCCATCACTCCAAAACGGTATTATGTCTGCTTTTACATGACTCAGAAAACTGAATTCTAAGTATAGATTAAAAAGATTTGTGTGGAAATAATTTTCTTGTTTAAAAAAATGAGCTTTTATATAGCGCAATATCAACTAAACGTGCTCAAAGGGCTTTGCAAGGGGACCCTGGCCAACAGCAACATTTAACATATAGGACGGTACATAACGCCTGTTAGGCGATATTACTATTTTGTCGGACAGAGACAACGCTGTTAACAGCCAGGTACTCATTTTACACCTGAGTACGATGGGAGAATGTGAGTAAAGAGCCTTCTCCAAGGACTCAACTATACGCCGAGCGAGGCTCGAACCCAGGACCTTTCGATCCTAAAGCAAGTGTCATACCACTAGACCACATAGTCGCACTTGTTAAAAGGAACATTTGTACGATACAACCAACATTATTCTTATTCAAATTTCTTTTGTACATCATAAAATTTTAAGAAATTGAACAGTGTGTTGTAGAGCATGTTTTGCTAAATAAATTAGATGTATCGCAAGAACTTACTGCTATTGTGTTTGAGTAATAAAAAACTATTTTTGGGTTAGTTGAGTGTGAAGTTTGGGGGAAAATACTGACAATGGCTGGTAAGGAGAGAGTTAAATTCAATTTTCAGCATCAATTTAATCGAAAATTATACCGTGTTGATATGATATGTCGTTTCTGGCTAATTTCAAGTTTATTAGAATCACAAGCTTCTCCCACTACCTCATCTCATTTATTTGTGTTTACCTAATGGTACGGCATTTGGTCGTCTTCAAATCTGTTAGCATCCTTTTCCCTTTATAAATCCATTCACTAACATAATATCCCTATATATATCATCGTCGTCATCATCATCATCATCATCATCATCATCATCATCATCATCATCATCATCATCATCGTCCTCATCATCATCATAATCACCATCATCATCATCAAATGTTGACTATCACTATCGTTATCATTATCATCGAAATGAACGATTATTAATGATGTCATCATCATCATCATCTTCATCATCACCATCAACAACATCAACATCATCATCATCATCAACATTGTGAATTTTACAAATCAACCATCATTGAGATTAAAACCCAACAACACATCATAGCCAAATCTCGTATGATCAAAGACAAATCATCACAGGAATGTATTTATAGCCAGGATTTAAAACAAACAAGCAACGTTGTACAAAGTTAGGATTATGTTTGTCTTCAATCCCGACAGCTACAAAAGTTAATGTAGGATCCCACTGATTTATTTGAGTTTTGAAAAATCCAATAAACCGGTAATCCACATTGCACTATTAAAGACAAAACGCCTGTTTTATATTTTGGCAAGAAAACGTGTACGGTGCATATGATTTGTGTATGGATTAAGTTATTTCAAAGTACGTTGTCACTTCGATGTGAAACAGAACTTCCGGAAAATTATCTAAGGAACCAAAATAAATTTTAACGACGACTATTAATTAATAACATATTTTGTCCATAATGCCTTCCATATACGACATTTTACGTATCCCCCCCCCCCCCCCCCCCCCCCCCAAAAAAAAAAAAGTCATCAGCCGATGTCTTTGTGCGATCGACTGCTGGGTGAATTGGATTCAATAGTCTGATGTCACGTCACCCAGCAACGGCGGCCATCGTGGTTCTAAACAAAGAAAATCTGTACTTTTTATTCTTTATACTGGCTAGAACTTTTCATATGTGATGTGATCAGAATGTGTCAAAGTCAAAACATGATCATATTTATAATGTTTTTCTCCTCTGGATACACTTTTATGCTCGTTGGAGAAATATTTCATCAGGGCGTCGGCCATTGTTCCGATAGTTTAGAGCCAGTTACTAAGTTACCAAGCGTCATTACGAGGGAAGTGACGTTACGACTGATGAAACGTATTGGGAGCTCAGAAAAAATAATAATCTCAACTACACCCGGTACCTTAGTGTTTGAGGGTCGTGTTCTACCGTGGCCTGCCTTCGTAAACTCATGGCCTGCTACTAACCCCAAAAAATTCGTCATAAAAGAAGATGAAGATCACGGACAAATAGTGAATTGTCAGTTGTAATAAATAGCTCAACCAAAAGAATTATCTGTTTCTTTGAGCACTTCTAACAACTTATCACTTTTCACTTTCGTTAGGTGATCCCCGTCTTCTGTTGTGATGTAATTTTTTGGTCAGTATCAGGCTTTAAGTTACAATGGCGACGGTTCTACCAACTGAGCTATGTCGGGTACCCGGACAAAATGGTTTACATATATATATATATATATATATATATATATATATATATATATATATATATATATATATATATATATATATATATATATTGACTCGAAAAATTTAAACTTCCCCTACACTGACAGATTAAAGCAAACCCCAAATTGTGAACACTCACATCAAAACAGTATTATGAGCCTTAATATAATATGTGGCTATATGGTCTAGCGGTATGACACTCGCTTTTGGATCAAAAGGTCCTGGGTTCGAGCCTCGCTCGTCGTATAGTTGAGTCCTTGGAAAAGGCTCTTTACTCACATTCTCTCACCGTACTCAGGTGTTAAATGAGTACCTGGCCAGTACCAATGTTGCCTATGCCGGAAAACAAATTGTAATATCGCCTAACAGGAGTCATGTCTCGTTCTACATGTTACTTATTGCTGTTGGTCAGGGACCCCTTGTAAAGCGCTTTGAGCACGTTTAGTGGATATTGCGCTTTATAAAAGCTCAAGTTTAAAGTTTAAAGGTCTCAGACTTATTGACTAACGGGGATCTTCTCAATCGATCGACAAATCAAATACGCACTGTAACAAGATTTGGGGTAGACTGTTTATTGTGTGGCTTGTTTGCTAAGATGGACGGTGTCTCGTCTGGTCACAAAAGTCAAGCAACGTTAAACGTGATCAGTGGTCCCGACATTTCTCGTGTGCTACAGATTATGGCACATAGTCAAGTCAGTATTATTTATTTATTTACTTATGTACATATATATATATATATATATATATATATATATATATATATATATATATATATATATATATATTTGTTTGTTTTGTTTTTGTTTTGTTTGTTTTTTACTTATGTATTTATTCATTTATATTATTAGTATATTAATTATCTTGTTTTTTGTTTCCTGTGGTGAATTATTGATTTTACCTGTTTTGATTTATTAATTGGAAAGGTTAAAGGTTATTAAAGGTTAATGTACGTCTGACATTGGCAATTACCTGAAAGAAACCTTTGAATTTGAACTCGTCATTGGGTTAGGAACTTTACAAATATTACTCTATTCGACTTCAAGTGTGAATGAGTACCAGGCTACAGGCAGTAACGGCTATTGCAAGAAGGTTAGTACAAAAAGGACGCCTAACAGGTGAATGGTTCTGTATGAATTGGAAATATAGTTCCAAATTGTTTGTGGGAGAATTAAATGAAACGTTGAAGCGCATTGAGCATGTTTAATCGTAGAAATACTTTATATAAATGTACTTATAAAAATAATAATTTAAGAGGGGACTTAATTTTGTGCCTTAAACTTAAAAAGGTAAATTTGAATCATTTTTAATTCTGATCATTTTAACCAAATAACTGCCGTACTCCGGAAAATCTCGTATTTAAAAATTTAGCCAGAAAACTCGTCATCCAAATATTGATCGATTAAAACGCCCCTCATCTTTGCAAAAATCTGGGACCTTGCAAAGTCCCTGCTTGAACGTTTTTGACGTTTGTCAAGATGAGAGACTTTTAAATCAAACGATATTCGGTGTACGAGTTTTCTGGCCAAATCAAAATAAAACAGGTTAACTGTTTTTACTCAGAGTACGGCAAATAATTGGTTAATTTTTAAACTTGGTTTTCCTCATCCTGTTCATTCGGATATAATACCAGATAACATGGTGAGCCTGGTGTGATCTGAAGAAGAAAGACAACACACGTATGTAAAATTTTGGCCAGAAATCTTTTCCTTCAAATATCGATCTATCAAAATGACCCTCATATTGGCAAAAACACCCAAACCAGGGACTTTGCAAAGTCTCAGGTAATAAGATAAATAAAATGTTTATCTTGACGTCATGTCATCTAAAGACGTCATCAAGATGACCAGATGAGGTCATGTCACCTTGACACCCATCACAATTAAACCCACAGGGGAATATTTGACATTTTAATTCATAATTTCCATCCTTGCATAATTGGCATCATAATGCCCTGGTGACACTTTGTACAATAATCCCAATTTACTTTTTGTGAGTTTGAATAAAGAGAATTTTCATTTTTGCGGAACATATTTTTTTGTCTTTCTTTTGCCTCCTCCCTCTCTCTCTCTCTCTCTCTCTCTCTCTCTCTTTCTCTCTCTCTCTATCTCTCCCTCTTTCTCTCTCTCCCTCTCTCTCTCTCACACACACTCTCTCTCTCTCGCTCTTTATCTATCTATCGATCTATCTAGAACACACACACACACACACACACACACATATATATATACACACCTTCTCTCTCTCTCAATCTCCCTTCCTCCCTCTCTCTCCATCTCTCTCTTTCACTTCTATCTCTCACAGACTCCTATCTCTCCTCCCCTCTCTCTCTGTCACCCTCTCCCTCATCTCTCTCTTTCTCTATCTTACTCTCTCTCTATCCCCCCCCCCCTCTCTCTCTCTCTCTCTCTCTCTCTCTCTCTCTGTCTGTCTGTCTATCTGTATGTATGTCTCTCTATCATGTCAGATGTACTTCATTGATTGAAAACGTCTCTGAAATATAAATTTACGATATTTAAAGAATTTACGAGAAAAATGCTTCTGTGTAAATAGTTCGAGAGTTTCCTCCTTTACGATAAACTGATAAACTGTCGCACTGTTCTTTATATTGGTTACAAGAACTCTTGATTGTATGTTATTGGTTTTTGGTTGGCAAAACACTTACAGATCTTTGTAACTAATGCAGAAAGTATTGTATAGCCTTAACTACTGAAAACTCTTACCTGATATTTGACCAGCTCCGATGATGTCCCTATCAGACAAATTAAAGCAAAATAAAAGAATAAACAAATGAATTTTTTAAAAGATGTGATGTCAAGCGCAAACCATCTATAATAACAAACTTGTTTTTTATTAGCAGGTTATAACGACCTTCAATCAATTAATCGCTACGAAACAAAAACATGTTTGGCTGAAGTTCAAATGATAAATCAAGACTGACACCAGCGATGGGAGAACAGAGATGAAACAAGAGATAATTGATTTAGCAATGTGGATATTATGTTAAACAATGCTGAAATAATCGTGCATAAAAATAGCATGACGTGTTTCGTCACGCTCTGTAAAAACACAGTCTTTATTTGTTTTGGCCAGAAAATCGTAACATATGTCGATCGATTCAAATGACCCACGGCTTGTTAAAACGTTTCAGCCCTGACACTTCTAAGACGAGATAGCTTTGAAAAGAAAACGTTTGGCGCGGTTCTAATAATCAGATATTTGAAATTAAAATGTTCTGGCCCAAATTAACAAAAAGTTTTTTTTGTCTGTGTAAAGCAGTTGAGATCATTGCCCTTTGATTTAAAAAAAATCCAATTGAAGACCTGTCACGTTTGTCATCAAAAAATGTAGTAAAATTTAATTTTTTCAAATTTCTAAGGTATATCTTTTAAAATAGAATAAAAAATATTTAAAAACTTGATATTCTAGGGGGAATTTGATTATATCAAATCTATATTTAGCCCCTCTTCCCGGGATCTATGTTAGCGGTCAAAAGCTAGGAATAAAATCAAAGAAATAGAGTTATCTCTTGTCCTTCGAGTAAAAGTTAGAGTGGTCATCTTGCCATGAAATACGAACGAAGGTCAAAATAACAACTCCATACAAAAGACTAAACACCATAGACCAATCCTCTCCAATTAAGTCGAGAAGTACTGAATTCTTTATGCTGATCTAAATCTGAATTAAACATCCTTAATGTTTTGTACTCCCTTGGGGAGTAATATCGTTTTCGAAACACAGAATACTTGTTCTCTGTGTAGTTTTATCGCTCGATATTTGTATTATCTAAGATTTCAATATGACCAGTAACGTTTTCTAATCATTGTGTTAATGATCCATTGATGATATTCTTGTTATGTCATGTTAATGTTAATTCCTTCATTGAAAAGAGTGTGTTTAACTTCTAAAAATCTCCTTTTAACTTCCTAAATCAAATCGTTATGACTTTAAACGCAATTTTCATCATCTACTCTATTCCTATATAATACCAACTTGACACGCTTGGTCACATTGTAAGACATTGTGGAGACACTAATAGAACGATATCTAATGAAGTCAAATTTTTAGAAAAGATACAAATAAGACATTTCATTTGCATTTGACCACCTGCCTATCAATGTCCTGTAATAAATATAAAAATAAAACTTATTACTCGACATGACATGTTCCACGTAGTTTATTCCAATAGATTCCTCTCGTGGTCAAATTATGACAGTCATGTTTTATGATTTTGAATATCACAGAAAACAAGTTTATTAAAAAAGCATTTCTGTTAAAACTCTATTGAAAACAATAAGGAAGTTGTCATTGAGAAGAGATTTTACAGCAAAAAGTGCCCAGTACTTATTTCTAGTCAATTATTCCCTTTTAAAAACCATGAAATTAGAGTTGATGATCGTAATGGATTAATATCTCCATTCATACAAGCACCTTGACATGCAATTCACCACCTAAATACAAGTTTTGTAACAAACACTGCAAGGACAATGATAAACTAATATGGCGATTCTTACTCCGACAGAAAACAAGCAACTGGTTGTCAATTGGTTATTTGCATACTTTGATTATAATATGATTTTGTAAAATAAAATATTAGTTTCACCCCATAACTTGGTGTATTTCGTTGAACTTTTAACTCTCTAGTGTGTAAAGAGTGACTGTATGGCAAACATCTCACGTAAAAGAGAAACAAAGGGGAAAAAATCAATTAAATAAAAATAGATGAAAACATTATGTACAGAGAAGAAAGCTGATTATGTCGTTTGGTGATCGATGATGTTTTTGAGAATTTGTTATAAAGCACTAAAACATTGTCTACTATTGTAAAGAAAAAGTATGGTTACAAACTTCTAATTTCACGTTAAAATGTCGACCCCTACAATTCTCAATAGGGAATGAGAATTGCGGAAGAGTAGCGTCGCAGGACGAGAGACGCATGCGCACAACCAACATGACGTTCTCTCTCTAATAACTTTTCCGCCGGTGACGTCACAGACTATGGGCGACGTCCAATCAAAGGACGCTACTCTTCCGCTAATCTCATTCCCTATAGACAATGAGAAATAAATCATGTGAAATTATATCAATTACGATAAAGAAATCTCCATCACGTGTGTGTAATAAATGATACATAAATGTTATATATTATGTCTGCTCACTACGGTCTCAAAGTACTATATTGTTGTATTTTTTTTTACCACGAATCTGCTATTAAGTACACTTTAAGCATGTATGTAAGTC
This sequence comes from Berghia stephanieae, assembly GCF_034508935.2. Classification (NCBI taxonomy): domain Eukaryota; kingdom Metazoa; phylum Mollusca; class Gastropoda; order Nudibranchia; family Aeolidiidae; genus Berghia; species Berghia stephanieae. The sequence continues at coordinate 31,852,420 of NC_088361.1, forward strand.
AATACTTCTTGGAAAGGCGACCCCCATTCTGTCCTACTTTGATAACTACATTTTTTTAAATTTCGCCCAGAAAACTCGTCCTTCAAATACTTATCGATTGAAATAGCCATCATATTGGGAACAACTTTCACACCTTGGACTTGACGAAGTCCCAAGTTTGAGAATTTGTTACTAGTGATGATCAATTTAACCGGCCGATATTTGAGGGACGAGTTTTCTATCCAAAATTTGAAAATCATGCTATTTTTCAGAGTACAGCAGCCCTGTAAGTTTCTTCAACGGATTTTATATACAGTTAATCCATCCTTATCTCATCCATTGTGTGAATGACTAACGCCATTTGTGTCACAAGCTGTTCAAATCCAATATCATGTTTATTACACTAGAATGAATAAATTGGTTTAAAGTATTCAATTCGAAATAATAAAACATGTATTATGAAATGGTTACAAATGTGACACATCGCCTCCAAAACGGTACTAATTCAGGGTAAAATATATGTCAAAAAGAGATTTAACAAAAAGTTTAAAGGGCTGAAATTTAAAATTTTATATTTTTGTCAATTCACGAAATTCGATTTATTCTTTTAATCCAACCATAGAAACTTAACCTCAGTCTCAAATATATGATAATAACATTTTAATGTTTTGAAACAATGATATTTCTTCTGCAATTTGAAATTATATATATATATATATATATATAT
>NC_088361.1:31855625-31860625 GCF_034508935.2 Berghia stephanieae
ATCCATCCATCCATCCACCAATCCACCCATTTATCTATCCATCCATCCATACATTGATTGATTGATTCATTCATTTATTCATTCATTCATCCATCCATTCATCCATCCATCCATTGATTGATTCATTCATTCACTGATTCAACCATCCATCCATCCATTGATTGATCTTTTTATTCATTCATCCCTCCATCCTTCCATCCATCCATTCATTGATTCATTCATCATCCATCCATCCATTCATCTATCCATCCATCCATCCATTCATTGATTCACCCATCCATCCATCCATTCATTCATTCATTCATTCATTCATCCATCTATCCATCCATCCATCCATCCATCCATCCATTCATTCATTCATTCATTCATCCATCCATCCATCCATCCATTCATTGATCCATCCATCCATCCATTCATTAATTCAATCATTCATCCATTCATTCATTCATTCATTCATTCATTCATTCATTCATTCATTCATTCATTCATCCATCCATCCATCTATCCTGAACGTCGAGACAGAAAGTTCCAATATTTCCGGATTTTCTATTTTTGACAAAGTAAACAGAGAGTTAGAAATTGTGTTTCTGTGCTCAGATCGAACACGCAATTCCAAACATACCAAAAGGTCCACTCTATAATTACTTTAAAGGCTAGAATGGCACAGGAGAATGGCCCAAGTTTTATGCCCATAAGGTCACCTGATGGTGGTGTGGGGTTCGAATCAAGCCCTGGCTCACTTTGGGCCGCTGCAATTTCAATCTTCCCTAAAATGGACTCCAAGACAAATTTCTTCATCGGGATGAATGAATTGAATTCAATTTTTTTTGTGGTGTTGTTGTTGTTGTTTAATTCTTTTTATTAGTGGTAAATATATACACAAGTCTCAAAACGTGAAACGGGCAATAGCAATTGCTTGATACGCTTCAGATCGGACGCTTGTCTATGGCAATACTTTCTGCCAGATCTAACAGACCCAGATACCCAATCACTGCTGGGTGGACAGGGGATTCAGAAAAAAATCTCGACTGCACCTGGGATCGATCATGGTCCCTTGGTCTCTTTCCATGTGAAGCGAGTTCTCTACCAACTGAGCTATGGGGACCCCCCGGGAATGTCTATATTTGGTGTTAAAATGAATGGAAATAGATGTCAGAATCCATTAAAATAATGTTGATTTAATCTACTGATTTGTGTTCTTGTGGTAAGTCCTTCGTTTACGGACACCGGGGTCACTGGTTTGAATACCGCCATTTGCAACGCTCTTTACTTACTGTCTCTTGATGCACTCAAGTGTAAAATAGATACACTGTCGAAGAAAAATGTGTACCTATAGCGCTTTATCAGTGTCATGATTTATCATTAATGTTATAATTCTATGTTGTCGCTGGCTTGGAACCCTTTGTTAAGTGCTTTGCTCCCATTTAATGGACACTGCTTTATATAAAAGGTGGTCTTCGAAATTGATGAATTTATTAACTTCATTGATATATCACCGGCAGTTTCCAACCTTACTGCAATTGGCCATAATTATTTTGAAAATTTATATACTCGTAAAAGTAGCTATCACTCTTTAAAATGTTTTTTATCCAATCTGTACGAAATTCCTGAGAGGTATACCAGCTGATGCTTGAAATGGCCTAAAAAACTAATATTGATTTTTGTATTCAGGAGTATCTTTAATCATCATATTATTAAAGCAACAGGGTCTCTTAGTGTATTTGATATAAATACTATGTGGAAATGTAAGTATAGTTCAAATCAATTGGTTTACAGAATCATGGAGGTGTAGCGGCCATGTGGTCTTGCGGTATGACACTCGCTATCGGATCGGACAGTCCTGCGTTCGAGCGTTGCTTGGCGCATAGTTGAGTCCTCTTTACTCACATTCTTTCACCGAACTCTGGTGTAAAATGATTATCAGGCCGTTAACAGCGTTGATCTGTCCGGAAAAAAATGTAATATCGCCTAACAGGTGTCAGGTCTCGTCCTACATGTTAAGTGTTGCTGTTGGCCTGGGATCCCTTGTAAAGCGATTTGCTACTTCGATTGGATATTCAGCTATATAAAATCCCTATTTTCTTTTAAATCTGATATTCATTGTAATCTATCACCATAAATCTGTCTGATGTTCGGATTGATGAACTAGGTACTTGAAATTGAAATCATTATCACGAATACGATACTTTGGATCAATTACTATTTGTTAAAGTAGAATATATATTATATACAATTTCTAAAATGACAAAAACATCAAAGATTTTCTATTTCTATAAATCTATTTTCACTTTTGATGGAATTTGTGGGAATTTGTGAAGTCACGACTTCATCTCTTCCGACTCAAAGCTCATCGGAAGTGTGTAACCAGTTCCTCGAACACTGAATGAACAATGACTAGTTTACATAATATTGAATCAAAGGTGGCATAACTAAATTTGTAGCACGACGCATAGGCAGATTACGAGGTGTAAAAGAGCGAAGATGGATGATCTTTAATAACGACAAGCATTTACCACTCTGAAACCAAAAGTTCAGTTGCACGGTGTATGTATCCTGCTCTCCAGATGACTGGTTTCACACTTCCAAGGAGATTGCAACCGGTATTTTGACATCACACTTTTGTTCCCAATTTATCAGGACTTCATACCGTTCGGAGACAGTGGGTATCACGTTTAAGCATTTGTTGGCTATTTTTTAACGTTATAGAATCATGAGTTTGAAAGTAAGTAGGGTATTGTTTATTTTGTACGACATTGTAATTCACCATGTAGAGTAGTTTGTGCTGGGTTCCACAACGATATTATAGCAAATTTAGTTAACCCTCTCCTTACCAGTCATTTTCAGGATTTTTCCCCAAAACTTCACACCAACTAACACAGATTTTATTTTTTTATCCTCAAACACAATAGCAGTAATTTCTTGCGACACATAATTTCTTTAGCAAAACATGCTCTACAACACAATGTTTATTTCCTTTAAATTTTATGATGTACAAAAGAAAATTTTAATCAAAAAATGTTGGTTGTATCGTAACGAATGTGACGATTTTCCTATAGTTGGTAAGGAGAGGGTTAAAGCGAATGCCGAGTGGTAATCATTTTACTACGATCGTAGGTAAGAGGGAGAGAAGAATTCTGCCTAACTCTGAAAAACAAAACAATTTTAAAATTTTGGGCCAGAAAACTCATACTTCAAAGTCGATCGATTAAAAAACAACCCCCATCTTGGCAAAAGCTCCACAAACCTGGAATTTTACTGAAGTCCCAAGTTTGAGAGTTGTTGACGAGATGACGGTCATCTTGGTCGATCGATAATTGAAGGGCGAGTTTTCTGGCCAAAATACGTTTTTTGTTTCTTCAGAATTCGACTTTTTATATTTTGTTTCACTAAGTGCAAAAGAAACAGTGATTAAACGTTAGGCCTACACAACTAGACTCACATTTTTGGCCATTTTTTTATTTTAACACCACATCTTGAAATGTTGCTTACTCTGATTTAGGATCGGTTTAATCCTTTACTTACCAACCTTAGGAATATCGTCACATTTGATACGATGCAGCCAATGTTTCTTTTCTTCTAGTTTCTTTTGTATACTACAAAGGTTTTTGAAAATTTGTTGTTACAGTTATATAAACTTAACACTGTGTTGTATAGCTCGTGTTGAGGAAGGAAGAACGTACTGCTTTTGTGTTTGAGTGATTGTTTTTTGGTGTTGGTTTGGTGTGAAGTTTTGGGGAAAATCCTGAAAATGGTTGGTAAGTTTGTAATCTTTCATTAGAATTGTAAATCTCTACAACAGGGGAAGTGTCTTCAATAGGCTGTGAATAGAGGAAGACATTCTTACGTTCACTTCTTTCGTTTGATACTGTAAAGAGCGTGTCGATAAGTGATATACGATGAAAACCAGTCTATTTTAATAATCACCAACTCGATAAATAGTACAGGTTTTCAAAATAACATAATCTCTCTCTCTCTCTCTTTCTCTCTCTCTCTCTCTCTCTCTCTCTCTCTCTCTTTCTCTCTCTCTCTCTCTCTCTCTCTCTCTCTCTCTCTCTCTCTTTTTTTTTTCCATCTTTCTTTCTACCTGCTCTCTTTTATTCATCTTGTTTTGTTTTGTTTTGTTTTACTGTCCATATGATTGCGTATTTCATTCATTCGACTCGTCTTTGGACTGGTTGGATAATGCTTTGATCCCCATCACCTATCCAACCACCCTTCAGTTTTAAACTTAATCTGTTAAAGTTGTTTATAAGTTCTTTGGACAATCATCCCGTCTGCAGGGTAGCAAGCAATTGTTGTTGTACGTTGAACATTACATGGAAAGGAATCAACCTCGGTTTTTTTTTTAACTTGTGGGGTCTGAAGGACCATTATTAAACTTAATTAATCAATTTGCTTAATTATTCGTGCTTATGTCCGAACTCAGTCTTGAAAACATTACACAAACAAGCAAATAAACAAACACAATCTTAGATAGATGACATCATGCCAATGTGCACTGATTTTTAGGTCTGATAACCCAATTCCTTATGGGCTCATTGTTGTAATGGAAATCTCAAAAAATGACGCAAAATATTGTCTATTACAACAATGTTAAACTCGGCCCATAGGTGGGTTCGGATGTCAGACCCACAGACTACTAGTCCTGTGTTATCTATCGTCAGACCTACACGCCACATCATGCCAATTACAGTGAGTTCGTTGTCCTCTCAAGTCCACCTCAAACCTTGAACATTGAACAAACCGATAAAGTAACAGTCGTAGCAGCTGGCCGATTCGTGGGGTCCACCTAAACAGATTTCATTTCCGGTCCGTTGGGCATGCGCATTGGAGTTGTTCTAATTTTCCCTGGTCATCGAAGCGATCACCACATTAGTGAGTGGTTTACACAATTAGGTAACACTGATTTCACTTATGTATTCATTCAAGCGGTTTTTCCAACGTTTGAAGAAATAATGGACAAAATCACGGCCAAACCTACAACACATTTTGTATTATGT
>NC_088361.1:31865625-31870625 GCF_034508935.2 Berghia stephanieae
ATCATCATCATCATCATCATCATCATCATCATTATTAACTGACTGATTGGTGAAGTAGTACACAAACACTTAATGACCGCTTCTGTGACTTAGTGATGTCTAGCCCTGACCTAAATGCTTAATTTTTTTTAAAAAACTTGAGCTTTTTTATATAGCGCAATATACACTAAACGTGCTCAAAGTGCTTTAAAAGTGGTCCTTAACCAACAGCCACACTTTACATGTAGGACATGACATGACGCCTGTTAAGCGATATGGCAGTTTTTCGGACAGAGGCAACGCTGTTAAAGGCCAGGTACTCATTTTACACCTGAGTAAGGTGAGAGAATGTGAGTAAAGAGCATTTTCCAAGGACGCAACTATGCGCCTAGCGAGGCTCGAACCCAGGACCTTAGGATCCGAAAACGAGTGTCAAACCACAAGACCAAATATTTGCTAGTGTAACCACTACTACTACAACTACTACTACTACTACTACTACGATTACTACTACTACTACTACTACTACTACTACTACTACTACTATTTGTTCTTTACTTTAATTTTCTCACTATAATCAGGTGTAAAATGAGTACCTTACCGTTAACAGCATTATATCTTTCAGACAAAATTGTATTATCGCCTAAAAGGTGTCATGACTCGTCCTCCATGTTAAGTGTTGCCGTTGGCTAGGGACCCAATGTAAAGCACTTTGAGCACGTTTAGTGGATATTGCTCTGTATAAATAAGCTCGGGTTATGCTTAAGTTTTGAAAATAATATAACACAAATCTGTGTTGAAATTGTGAACACGAAAGTGGATGGAAACGCCGACAGAGCTAAGGTCCCTGCACGTCCACCGCTCCTCGCCAAAAGAATATATCTTGTTTGATTTCCCTGGAGAAGGCACGCTGGTGCAGTCTTCCCGTCCGGCGGATGCTTGATAGGCATCCCCCCCCCCCCCCCCCCCCCCCCATCTCCTCGCATATTCTGCTTCTCCTCCTTATTCCTCAACCCTCACTTGGATACGCCAAAAAACATGCTTTATTTTAGGAACACGAGTAGGACATGATTAACAACAGTTGTCGGAAATGAAAGACAAAACAGAGGAACAACGACAAAACACTTTATTTTGGCCAAAATATCTTTTACTTCAAATATCAATGAATTAAGATGATACTCAACTTCTAGCAAAATCTTAAACATGAGACTTCCATAAGGAAATCAGAAATAAATTTTGACAAGTTCGGGTTTCACTTAATATGTCGATAAATGGGCTAAAATAAATCTACAAAAATCTGAAATAAATCTGGCCAAATTTCTATAAAAAGTGTTTTATTAGCGGTTGGCAATGAAAGAGTGGAGATGGATGAAGAGGAGCAAGATGGACGAGAGAGAGGGAGAGAGAGAGAGAGAGAGAGAGAGAGAGAGAGAGAGAGAGAGAGAGAGAGAGAGAGAGGATGAGCTTTCGAGACTCGTATGTGTTTGGATTTTTGAAAAATACTGTTTTTATCACTAGTCAGGGGAGACAAACAAATTTGACTCTCTATTCATTTACAAATCGGGCTGGAAAATAGTGTATAAAATAAGTTAAAGAGATACAAAACAACTAACTAAAATACAAGAGTGTGGATGAAAGGGGGGCATAACTCGTTGAATGTCCCGTCTGCGATCGGGTAAAAATTTGGGTTTGAAGCACACCAGACGACAGACTGTCATCCATGTTTGTTTTGATGGCCACAACACTACGACAAGCCACCCACTCGAACATGTTTTGAGGTGTTTGGCGGAATCAAAAAGTAAGTAGCTGTTTCAGAGCTCGGAGGTCGATGCAGCCAAAACTTATTCCAGTTTGTGTAGCATTATACGTAATTTAATGTTGTTTTCTACCCTTCTGACATGTCAACTGCCCGCCGCAAAGTACGTTTCCCTTGATATTACAGATATTCCCACACTTACAAGGCAGCACTGGATGGTTAGAGGGACCTGGAATTGAAATCAGTTCCCTGCTTGTGGATCCCGGTCTAGTGCTGTTGTAACCGAGCTATTGAGTTGTTTACTTTTTACACATATGAGAATTCAAAATGTTTCTATGTTGTTCTTTATTTGTTTTGGTTGATTTCCGTGTTTTCGATTCATCGTTATAAACCACCTCCATAGATAGCCAATGAATAATCCGTATTAATTTCGTTTTAAAAAAGGCTCCACCGAGCTGCATTGTAAGCTTTCTGTGAGAGAACAAATAATCCATCAAATAGATGTGTGATGTCAACAGAAATCATCCATGTTGTTCCTAGCTTTATCAGCAATCAATATAAAGTTTGACGTCGCCCCTGTGATGAATTGTGCTAATGACTTTCTCTCACAAGAATGCAATATGAACGATGGTGTTGGGTTCTTTGCAAATTGAGGAAAAAAAATAAATTATCCCCAAAATATCTAGAAAGGTAGTAACTTTCAAAGATAGAAAATATGATTTTAGGCACACAATACTGTAAATGTCCCAAACACGAAACAACCTATCTCGGTAAACAGTCCTTTCGTTATGCCACTGCAGTTTCGTGGAATAATCTGCCAGAACACATGAGATTGGAGACAGATTTGAATAAGTTTGAGAAACTCTTATGAATAAGGTAGCAGCTTCTCAGACTGGTTCAGATCTGTGTTCTGTTTCCGTAATCATATTTGATATTCATGTTTAATGAAACAGTGAGTCCTGTTAATTTTTATGTATAATATTAATATATATTGCTTAATGTATGTCTAAAGTATTTTTTTTAATTCTGAAAATCTTTAAAGGGCTTTTTAAAAATTATATTTTGTTGTCATTGTTACTAATTGTTGTTATGTATAAAAGATGTATTCATAATATATATTTTGACAGACAATAAATATTGTATTCAATTCAATTCAATTCAAAATCCAATGGATAAACATGCTTTCGTAGAAAATGAAGATGTTTCAGGAAGTGGGCGAGGGGTGGACGTTTGACGGTACTTCTGAATATTCAGTGAGTTTGTGGAACCGCTGCAAAGTCCTCCACGAATTCTTTCTTATTTTCATAATTATTGCATTAATTCCAGTACTCGGTTTTAGAATAATTAGCTCCTAGCCGACGTACGCATATCGGCAAGTATGATAACCGAACAATTTATTATTATGGGTTTGATTTAACACTGCTGTAACGTACAATATTGGGCGTTGGCTTGAGTGTATTTCCATTACAACAATGACCAATAATAATTTGGGTTATCAGACCTGCGAATACGTTTATGTTGCCCCGAGCACATTTTAGGTTTTTTCCAAAATAAATGTTCACTTAATGTTTTGTTGTTTTTTTTTTCTGTTTTATCTTGGGGGGGGGGGGGGGCGTTATTTACTTTTCTTTTTGACAGACTTAAGAAATTTCGGTCATTTTTATGTCGCAAGTTGTTTTTAAATTCATTAAACCAGATATATATATATATATATATATATATATATATATATATATATATATATATATAATCTGTTTTGTCGACCATGAACGCCACTTCAGTTACCCAAATAGCACGAACAAATAGCAAATCAAAGAGTTTGAGTATATTAATTTTGTAAATAAAAACAGATATCAATACTGCAAACTCTCTCTCTCTCTCTCTCTCTCTCTCTCTCTCTCTCTCTCTCTGTGTGTGTGTGTGTGTGTGTGTGTGTGTGTCTCTTCTTCATCTTCCCTTTTCTCTCTATCTTTTCTCTCTCTTTTCTCTCTCTCTATCTCCTCTCTCTCTCTCTCTCTCACACACACACACGCACACACACATACACATACATACACCCACAGACATCCTACACACATGCACATCACTGGTTTCATATCGTCATAAAAAGAAAATTAAATCCGGTCAAGAGGCCTTTGAACCTTTGTCTACGGATATTTTTTGAGAATTCCAGAGTAGTTCTCAGAACAAGGAAGAAATTGGACGTATCTTGCATGGAATTAATCTTTTCCAAACATTGCCACAGCCTTGAGCCATATATTTTATATTTGTGTAACCCTTTCGTCAGATAATGTGGTTACTACAACCATCATGAAAAGGTTATCATTATCATTGAAATTATAATATATGATTCTCGAATCTGTGCGTTTTAACTATGTCCGTGTAGTCTAGTGTTATGTCATTCGCTTTCGGACCGCAAGGTCATGGGTTCGAGCCTCGCGCGGCGCATAGTTGAGCCCTTGAAGAAGGCTCTTTATTCACTTTCTCTCACCGTACTCAGGTTTAAAATGAGTACCTGGCCGTTAACAGCGTTGTCTCAGTCCGATAATAATTGTAATATCTTCTAACAGGCGCCATGTCCCATCCTACTTGTTAAGTGTTGCTGTTGGCCAGGGAACCCTTGTAAAGCGCTTTGAGCACGTTAAGTGGACATTGCGCCATATAAATGCTCTAGTTTAGTTTATTACAGGCTTGTTCTAATTCCAAAACGCCGGAGTGCAAGAAACCTTTTATCCCTCCCGTCAGACGGGTTTAATTTAGTTATCTATACCATGATTCAAAAGCATATTAAAGGAATTTTATAATACCATTTATCTGCCTTATTATATATTAATGTAATGATTGACAGTTTGACGAGACAATGTGTTTTTGTTTTATACAAGGAGAAGTAAAATGATATTATAATATTGTCGATAATATATACAGTGGGATCAAAGAATGATAATAAATGATTAACTGAGTACAACTTCTACCGCTTAAAAACTCCCTTTATTCTAATAAGCTTCAATACATTCTGTTACGGAATTCCTAGAGCTTGTACAAAACAATGTCTACGCTCAGGTCGTTCTCTCGTAGTATGTCATGTTAGCACCCATCGTTTAGTTGGCCAAATTTTCACTTTAAATATTTAATACTTAAAATGACATACACTTGTCAAAAAGTATCAAACCAGACCATGACCTAAGGGTCTGCTCCACAGATGCTGTGGAGTGGGTTAGGTCTTGGAGCGATAAGCTATGATGATTACAGGACAATTATTTTGAAA
>NC_088361.1:31875625-31890625 GCF_034508935.2 Berghia stephanieae
AACGGACCAACACACAAACTCTGTGTAACCATGAACTTTTATAGTCTGGTTAATACAGTTTAGTGAGAACAACTCACAAACGCCGATGGCAAAAACCATAACAAAGGCCTGAGTGACATCATCTGCATACTATCTATAGAATGGCAAAACAGTGATAAGATTTCTTCTCTCCAATTTACTAAGGACTCCGTGGGGGGTAGATATAGAACTTCCGCATACACATATATTATCATATATACAGCTGACAAATTGAAGCTTACAATTCAATACTTATCTTTATTTTTCCCTTCGAGCTTCAAGCAGCAACATTTTCATATTATACACAGCTGAAACTATGACGTCGGACTACCTGTGGCACGCGAAAGGCTTAAAGTCAAGTCAAGTTTCACATAGGAGAAAATAACCGAAACATGAATCTCAATTCAGTTACTCTCGGGTGCCATTTAAGCATAATGTTTAATCATTTACATTAAGAATCGTATGAAATACTGTATATAAATGAATAATAACAGCTTCATAAAAGATGAACGTTTCCGGTACTAATCCCCTCTTTAGTCAATGACAGAAACAATAAAATGTTAATACAACTCTTTAAATCAAGAAAACAACAATATTAACATTTTATTGTTTTTATTATTGGCTGAAGAAGGGTTTTAAGCCCGAAACTATCCATGTTTGATATTTTGTTCTGTTTCAAAAAGCGGTCATATTAATTTTTGTATATTACTTTTAATATTCCATGCGATCCAGCAGTTTTGTATTCCATAAGATACGTGTTGATCGTTCTTTCATCGTTCATTATATTTTGTCACTCACCCCTTCAATCCGATATTACGAACTGACGCCGAAAGTGAATTACTAATGTAAGAATGATCAGAAATATGAAGTTTTTAGCATTTTGAGAATCTCTACTCACTCTTCTTTTTATAAAAAATGCAAAATATTAAGTCTTTTTAACCCGGTCTCATTTTTGTCTTAAAATTACATTTTCAAAATCTAAACATAACCTTCGTTAACTTTATTGGAGTGGTGGATGGCATCGATTGTAGGACGTCCCTCTGGTTGCCAGGCGGAGTTGCCGTAACAGTTGGGTCGCTTCATGTCTTGTTACTACTTTCGTTTAATAGGGAAAAAAGTGTGATGGTCAAAAAACTGGTCCTATTTCAATGTAAGTGTAAAACCACTCTTCCAGAGGACTGAATAAATACCTTGTGTAATTCATCTTCTCGTGTCAGACTAGTGGCATTTTATTTTCTAGTCTTATTTTGCTCGTTGTCAATACAGATTACAATACCTTTTTACACCCCGTGATCCTAAGAATAATACATCCTGCTACTAAAATAATCATGCCACCTTTACGTACCCCATTCATTATTTGTACTCCGAAGGATTGGTTGCATACACACTTCCAATGATTTCGGAACCAAAAGAGTAGAGGGCTTGATGTCACGACATTTCTTCCCTATTATAGCCTGACACTACGACTTTTTGACGCCATTATTTGGGTAAATACACCGTCTAGTGAGTTGTCATTAGTAATGCCCAAGAAATCAAATGATCCCATTGGTTGAACTATTGAATACAACTCAAGTTTTGACCTATCTTAAATATAAAAATTAAAAAGTTGGAAACTCAGCCCACCACACAGAAAACCAAGTATATTTTCCAGAAGCCCAGATCTGCGTACTTTGAAAAGCATGTATTAAAATTTTGAACCCCCCCCCCCCCCCCCCCATAAAAAGAAAAGAAAAAAACAACTTCACAGAAGCCCAAGATTTGATAGGTTTTGGCCAGATGAGGGTCGTTTTAAATGCGTGTTTTTTCATAGAACAGCATAATAAATGATACAAGTTTCAGGTCACCAAAAATCTATCGTCGACTGGGTGAGAATCGGATTTGAGACATTTCTGCACTCCCATGACAATAATATCTTTCTGGCTAGATACTTCTCTCTGCTCGTTTCAGAGGCGTGATACTCATTGGTCGATTTTCATGCGCCGTCTGACTTCATCTCAATCAACTTCCGGTTATCTCAATTGCAATCCCTATTAACTCCCCTCCCGCATCCTCTCCCCTAGCCCAGCACTGCTGCACGATGACAAAAGACTTTTTCCAAAAACAAACAAAAAAATTGACAGAAAAGGTTGTTTCATATATCGATAGATTAAGATAAGATGGTCCTCAACTTGTCTAGAAGATATGAGATTTCTTTGAAGAAATTTCAAGTCTTAGAATCTTATATGAATTTTTGTTAAGATATTATATAATGTAGATGTTTTCTTCCCATCATGAGAAATGGCTTTTTCAGTAATTCCCCTCCGCCTACAATAACTGCCCCGCCAAATAACTGCCCTCCACAATTGCAGATCGCCAACAATAACCACAGTCGGACGGACTGTCTGCCTAACCCTTCACCCTGTCATTTTCTGTGTGATTTCTGTTTTGCTTGGAGATTGAATTTTGGATGGAGGGACCAAAGGGTGGTCATTGTGATGGGTACTGTTTTCGTTTGTCTTGCTTGTGGACACGTAATAGTCTTGTTTGTTTTGATTTGAGTTCCTTGATACAAACCTTGGGTCTTGTTGCACAGCACGTTTGTCATTATTGATTTTGAAAAAAAATATTATTAATAATAATAATAATAATAATAATGCTAATAATAACGCTAATGCTAATAATAATATAATAATAATAATAATAATAATAATAATAATAATATAATAATAATAATAATAATAATAATATAATAATAATAATAATAATAATAATAATATATAATAATAATAATAATAATAATAATAATAATAATAATAATAATAATAATAATAATAATAATAATAATAATAATAATAATAATAATAATAATAATAATATAATATAATAAATATAATAATAATATAATAATAAAATTAATAATAATAATAATAATAATAATGTAATAATAATAATGATAATAATAAATATTGGAGTTGGGTTGACATTGGACGATCGACCTATAATTATAGTGTGTGTGTGGGGGGGGGGGGGGGGGGGGGGGGGGGTCGTGATCGTTCCCATAATACACAATTTCACAAATTAAATTTAACAGACAAAAAAAATCAGCTCCCCGATGGCTCAGTTGACAGAGCATTTGCCTCACTAGAAAGTTTTGGTCTCGAGTGTGGACAATATTTTTTTTTCTGACTCATTGTACGCACAGCAGTCCCTGAGTATTTGTTTAATCTGGAGCCCGAAGATTAGAACCTTGTAACAGACTGGTGTCAGTCTAAATGGTAGCAAGTTATCGATAATCTTTTTAAGGGTTTTATATCCTTTGCTCTTAATAATAGAGAAACCGGGATAAACTCCGGCGCTGTGCCTCCGAATGTACGCACAGTAGTCCCTGAGTATTTGTTTATTCTGGAGCCCGAAGATTAGAACCTTGTAACAGACTGGTGTCAGACTAAATGGTAGCAAGTTATCGATACTCTTTTTAAGGGTTTTATTCCCTTTGCTCTTAATAATAGAGAAACCGGGATAAACTCCGGCGATGTGTCTCCGAATGAATCAATTTTGAATTATCATAAGAATGTTCAATTCATTAATCAAACAGCAAACAATATGGGAATATTAAAAAGGCAGGATACTCAAAGTTGTTGGGTTAAAAATAAGTTTTATATAACGACCATCTATGTATAAATTTGAACGTAGATGATTAGTTGAAACATGACATTTTTACACCATTTCTGACCTGTTGTCTCAATACAGTATAATGGCGAGGTGAACCTTACGTTTGATATTGAATTATAAGCTTTATTATCCCGGGGTCCCGATAGCTCAGTTGGTAGAGGACTTCATACGCAAAGGGACCGAGATCGATCCCGGGAGCAGTCGAGATTTTTTTCCTGACCCCCCGGTCCACCCAGCAGTGAATGGGCAGCTGAGTCTGTTATATTTGGCGGAAAGTACTTTGCGATATATAGCGTCCTATCCAAGGAAAACAAGCAATTGCTATTGTCCGTTTCACGCTATAGAAACCGAGATAAACACGAATGGGCCGAATGGCTCTGAAGGACCACTTTTTTAATAAGCTTTATTTAAAGAATTTTGGTTAAGTTTACTTATTGCATGAGCTAAATATTTTTTATTTTTCTTAACTATTAAAATCGTATATTTTAACCATTCCTATCATCTTGACATAAAACTGATTATTCTGGTCATATTCATTCCTAGATTGGTGCCGTGGGTAACTTTTTAAGTTTTCCTTTAATATATATATATATATAATATATATATATATATATATATATATATATATATATATATATATATATATATATAAATTCAAAGTACAAAACTGAAGTAGCTCCATTATTAATGATCATCCAATATGACTACTACAGCATTATATCTCCGTGCCGAACAATTGGGTAAAATCAATAAACAACATTTTGCGTGACATTTTCTTATACTATTAAAAATTAAACATCACACATAATTTCATTACCACGCTATATGGGCGATTTACAATATTTATTACTCCTACATTTACTCAGGATCTCTATACAAATACATGCCGTCTCTTTATGCGCTTGCGCAACAAATGTATACGAAGACATCTCTGTACATCAAGCGAGCTTCTGAATTTTACTGAGCTATATCATTAATAGTTTTTATATGTATCGCGCATATCTACTAAATTTGCTAAAAGCACTTTACAAAGGGTTTCAAGCCATGTAGGTGCACATTTTAATCTTGCAACCAATTGTTATATTACATATCGATTGATTAAGATCAACATGTACACATTTACAGGTCTGGCAACAGAACGCATTGGCTTGATTTAATATTGTTGTAATGGACAATATGGACAATATTTTGCATTCTTTTAAAACATTTCCATTAAATCAATACATGAGTCCATTACAATTTGTAAATAGATATACGCTGGTTCCAAACTAACAACATGTGTTAGACATGAAGACTTGACAGTTTCTTAATAATAGAGGCAGCACTGTTTCCGGACAAGTACTCAGCGCATAGTGTAAAATGAGTACATGGCTGTTAACAACGTTGCCTCTGCCCGAAAAAAATAATTTGTAATATCGCCTAACAGGCATCATGTCTCGTCCTACGTGCAATGGATATTGCGCTAAATAAAAGCTCAACTCAACTTACCACTCGCTTCACACGCAAAGGGACCTATATCGATCTGGAGGCAGTCGAGATTTGTTTTGACCCCCTGTCCCTTCAGCAGTGATTGGGTATTTGGTTCTATCAGATCCAGTGGAACGTACTCTATCTAGCGTCTTATCTAAAAGATAGCAAGCCATTTCTACGTTCTGTTTCACGCTAGATAAATCGGGATAAACCCTGTCTTCATGGGCCTCATGGCTTTTAAGGACTTCTAATATTGAGAGAATGTAAGAAAAGAACATTGTGAGAAACAACAATATTTCCCGTCCCACAGAGTGATTTGAACCATAGACCTGTAGGTCACATGCCAAGTGACATATGACTCGACCACAAACTCGCACACACAAAAAGTACATTGAATATAGTAAGAATTGCATTCATATAACGCATACAGTTTTATATCAACGTTCAATTATAAGCTAACATCACATCTTTCATTTTTCACTCTAAAGAACATTAAGATCTGTGCGATAGGATGAATTAACTCCAATGTGAAGTAACTGTTGATGGTGCTCTCTCGGTGAAAAGGATTCAAACCTCAGTCAAAACATAAATCCAGGCTAGGAGTTCTGAATATATGTGGGAGTTTTTCATCTTGTATTTTTTCTTCCTTTGTCTGGTGCATACTTTCGTTCATACTTTCCAGATCGAAGCAATAAAATCAGATACATTATGGACATGTTACGATTTGAAAGGAAGTCAAACTTGTTGAATGGTGAGATTGTGTGAATAGAATATACTAGAAATGTTTATATGGGACATCCCTAAAGGGAATTAGCTCCATACACTGATAAAACACATTTCTAAATAATTTGGCTAGAAAATCCTTATATCATATTATATTGATCAATTAAAAACAAAGAAAAGTAGTCCTTTAGAGTCATTCTGCCCATGGAGCCGGAGTTTATCCCAGTTTCTATAGCTTGAAACGGACAATAGGAATTGTTTGCTATCCTTTGGATAGGACGTCTATCGCAAAGTACTTTCTAGTCTTTGTTTTTGTTTTGTGCCTCCATGTTTGTGAGTAACTCTCATTGCTCTATATTAACAAGACTATAAACGTTCAAGGTTACACATAATTTTGTGTGTTGGTCCGTTATACTTCCGGATGGCATTGTTGTGAGTTTCTTAGCCAAGCGCATACTATAGCAGATCGCCTCAAAACAGCATTATATCGGGGTCGTTTGTATTATAAATTATTGAATTTATGTTAAGAAATATATGACTTGGGTTGTTGTTGTTTTTTTTTTTTTTAGGAGATTGAATATAACTTCTTAATTTTGCAAAATCTAGAATTTCATAGAATTTTAATTTTAGGTTTAAAATCAATTATTTTTCATTCGCTTTACCCCAACATGATACTGTTTTATGGTGATTGGTTACATATATCAATAAAACATTCGTACTCAGTCTTCAACGAGGCGATGCGCACAAAGTTCCAAGTTCTTCTGCACGAATAATAGAATCAGTAGCAGGCGTGTGTGTAATATAGGCCGTGCCATTTAATATGTAGCTTCATAGACAAACTATTACCGCTCCGCTAAGCCATCACGTGACCAGGGTCTCTATTGTCGTCTATCCGCGGGATCAGAACTAAGACCCAATTTACGACACTCGACTTACAGACCGGCCTCCCTCCCTCGATTTCTCGTAATCATCACGCATTATAATTCAAAACTATGTGGAATGGCAGAGTGCCTTATAGAAAATGAACAAGAGATGTCTTTCAACAAAAACAGGCATGTTGTCATTAATTTGGACATCAAAACTCATTTCGACTGTTATTTAAACAACGTGTTGGCTACCATCACACAGTGGCTTTTCAATTAAATCAGCCGATGAAATAAATCATAAAAAATGAAAACTTCATATTATACCTAAGAACTAAGCCAGTGGCTTCGTTATTCCTGAAGTATGAGAATGTCAGATTGGTTTATTTATACCTTTATACTAAAGATTGATTTATTTTTGCCTTTATACTTTTTGGTTATTTCAAGGAAGTCTTAGGTTTGAGAGGGTTTTTTTTAGCTTGATGAAGATCATTTCAATCGATCGATATCTGAAGAACGAGTTTCTGGCCATAATGATATATAAGTGTTTTTTCAGAGTTTGACAACGTAAGAGTTAATGAATTCCATTTCAGAATGTATAGATGGTGATGTCCTGATTGTCAGCCCTAACTTCGTAATTCTCATAAATCACATTTTTACCCATATTTTGACATTTAAAAAAATAATTTTGGGTGGTCAGCTTGAAAATACCAATCAAAGTACGTGGCTCAAAGTTAAATGTAGGGCGCTTCCGGTTTGTGTGGTCCATAACTCATTTCATCGTATTCGTGTAGTTTTCAAAATTCCTTTTACATATTTTGTTTATAGTACAGCCATTACAACACACTAGTCACACTTCCATTTTAGATTTATAAGTTTCAGAAAGATAAAGAACCTGATAATACCAATCAAAATACTAACGAAAGAGTGATAATGGAGAGACTTCGGATGGTAACAATACAGACAACGTTTCGGGTACAAACGTTCATTGTCTGTATTGTTCCCATCCGAAGCATCTCACTCTTTCGTTAGTATTTTCATGATCCCAGTCTTCAGGCAGCTCCCACCGCTCTCTATATTATCTATCTAAGAAATGTTTCAAATCACAGTTCAATAAATTGAATATACATTCTTAGAAAACACGGTCTCACTGTAGAGAAATAGAACAAAGAGCCACCACGTGTTAAACCTCAAACATTGAAATATTGAAAATAGTTCACTCTTTATTTGAAAATGATATCAAACCCTAAATATTCTATTCTATTGATGAACTTCTTATAACGTACAATATATACAAAATGTGCTCAAATCGCTATGTAAGGGATTATCGAAAATCAACAGCAACACATAACATAAAAGACGAGACGTGACAGAGACAGCTCTGTGACTGGACAGATACTGATTTCATTAAGTAAAGTGAGAAAATGTGACTAACTGAGCCTTTTCGAATGAATTCACTTTGCGTCGCCTGCAGCGTGACTTGAACCAGGGATTGTATAGATATAGGTCAGAAGCCGAGTTTCATACAACAAGACCACAAAACCACACCAATACAAGAGAATACCCCTGAGTTTTTAAATTCCCAGTTCCCATGATGACTGTGTTATCTTGTAGACACGTCAAAAAACCCACCACTGCAAACTTGTAAACTGCCTGGATTCATAAAGAAGCTACTCATTGAATTAAAACTGAAAATTGATGAGAAATACAGATTTTGAAGTTATTTCCAGTTGTACGAAACAGCAATCATACTAATGCGAGCCCGGAAAAATCTGATTTAATGATTTTGACTTATCTTGAGATCCCGTCAATTGATTCATGACGATGTAATACCTTATTTGACACGATGGGTCACATACGGAGTTAATGACATTTGTAATTCATTTGATCAGAATCAGATTAAACCATCTAGACAAAAAAATAAATTTACTCCATCTAGATCATTATAGAACGTTTTTCTGCTGATTTTAAAATTATGTGCCGGCATGGTCAATAAGAATTTTATGACTAAAAAACTAACAAAAAAAACAACCAACCAAACAAAAAGCAAAAAACAAAAGAAAAGAAACATAAACACACACGCACACACCCACACACACACACACACACACACACACACAGAGCTATTTTATATAATTAGCTGCAAATTAAGATGGCCCCTAATCGGTCAAATAGTTTCAAGTATGTAGTAAGTAGCCCCATGTTTAAGGTTCTTTGATAACTAGAACATCTCTCTTAATCTATTGATGGATTATGTACCCGTGACACAATGCATCAATATTGTGTTATTTTGGAATGAATATGAAGAAAATAGAATGGAAATTCAAAATGATAACATTTATGAAAGTATTTTTTTTCTTTTAAAGTTTGGGAAACAGAACTTGCTCTCCTTCATTGAGTCATCTATTATTTAAACTATCAAGGTCACCATGACATAGAATTATTTTGAGATGATCGGTCACAATAGGAATCTGATGTCACGTCCACCCAGCAACCAGCAGCTTGGTTCTAAACAAAGAAATTCGGTACTTTTTATTCTACATGCTGGCTAGAACTTTTTCACATGTGTGATCAGATAGTATAAAAGTCAAAACCTGATCAGATTTATAATATTTTTCTTCTAAGGATACACTTTTATGCTCGTCGGAGAAGTGTTTCATAAGGGCTGTGATGGAGATAATGGCACCCGCCATTGCTCCGATAGTTTAGAACCAGTAACTATGCGTCATTAAGTGGAAAATGTCGTCACAACTGTTGAACCCTATTGGTTTCTTGCCAAAATGTGTTAAAATTGTTTGTTTTTTGGCATATTGCAATCTGACCCTGATGCCGTCACCTCCTATTCTGGAAACTGTACACTCGGCAGGTCTGATTCGTAAGGCATTTCGGAAAGGAAATGATGCATGAGACAAGACGATGGGAAAGGAAGGGAAGTTCGGCGGGGGGGGGGGGGGGGGGGGGGGGGGGTTGGAGAGATCTATAGAACAATGAGAAAGGAGGTTGGGGTGTACTTCTCATTTTATTGTCCTTTCAATTCACGTGAGTAGTTTGTCCTCCCATGAGGCACTGGTTCGGATGATATGAAATGGGCCACGATAACAACCGTGTGAAAGAGCAGTACAGTCTGAAGTAGTCTCTGAGTGAGACATCGGTACTATGACGTCACATGGTTCAATAACCCGGATGTTGTCTTGGAGGCAGGGAGAGAGAGAGAGAGAGAGAGAGAGAGAGAGAGAGAGAGAGAGAACGAGAGAGATAGTCAGTTACAAAATAGAGAAAGCGGGTGGCTGATAGGTGAACAAATAGTCAGACGGACGCACAGACAGATATATATATATATATATATATATATATATATATATATATATATATATATATATATCGACAGTTTTTCTGCCTCATCAGCGGCGAAACTGTCAGAAATGGCCTCTTTGTTCAGATAGATAGATAGATAGATAGATAGATTGATATAAGAAGTAGATCGATGAATATATTGATAGGTAGACAGACAGACAGATATAGATAGATAGATAGATTGATAGATAGACAGACATATAGATAGATAGATAGATAGATAGATAGATAGATAGATGGATATATAGAAAGATATAGAGACAAAGACAGAGAGAGATAGATAGATAGATAGAGAGAGAGAGAGAGAGAGAGAGAAAGAGAGAGACGAAGAGACAAAGCGAGATGTCCATTTCCTTTGTCTTGTCCAGTCTTTCATGGATCGCCCCAGGCCATCAATTATTGACGTTTGGATGACGTATAATTGATGTAGTACTGCATGCAGGAATAGTTCTAGTCGATGTTACCTTATCTATGGCTTACACCATGACACAACTTATACAATTAACCCTTAGTATTCGGAATGAAATTTCACTTCAAATTTTTCTCTTGTCTTGATTTGTTTCCACTTTTAAAATATTGACGAAAACGGGTCTGCTTTAATTCTCTTTGTGCTATTATTTACTATTGTTGTATTAATATAAAAATGTTAGTCCGCAAGAGTCTTAAGGCTAAAGCAGTCGGTGTTTATCCTGATTCCTGCAATGTCAAGCGGACAGCAATAATTTCCGTTGACACTCTGGATAGGACACTATGGAACATGTGTTAGAGACATTCACTGTTGGTGTTAAAGAGTTAACGAGCTGTTATGACTGAGAAGATTGCAAAAATAAGTTATCAATATATAAGCCAATTAGGCACTCGAGAATTCCGATAATATTAATGGCTGTTGACATTTCTGGGTAGAGACTTAATGATGTCCGTTTCTATGCCGTAATGGTCAACGTCCTTCCTCTCTTTCAACCGAATTCCCTACACTTCTTTATCATTCTCCATCTCTCTTGTTATTTCCCCCTCCCCATTTCATTTTAATACGCTACCTCTTTCCTCCTTCCTTTTTCTATCACCGCCCCCCCCCCCCCCTCCATTGAATTGATTTATTTTCCTCCCCTTTCATTTTCTCTCTCTCTCTCTCTCTCTCTCTCTCTCTCTCTCTCTCTCTCTCTCTGCCTCCTCATTCTCTCTCAATCTCGCCCTTTCTCCCCCCCCTCCCCTCCCCTTCTCCTCTGCTCCCCTTCTCTCTCTCTCTCTCTCTCTCTCTCTCTCTCTCTCTCTCTCTCTCTCTCTCTCTCTCTCTCTCTAACTCTTCATTCTCGGGTACCCTAAATCTGAATTTAAAAATGTATACTTTTAATAACAACTGAAGTCTAAAAGTTTTATATATTTGCGGAGCCCAAGCTTTCGGCGGATTACAGATGAAGGTGGCTTTTAAAGAGACTTGCTAATATTATAACAGATAATAAATGAAAATGTGACGCTAAATTGTTTTAAAACACTTTGATTCTCGGATTTTATTCAAAAGATTATAAGGCGTCGAAACTTGTCACAATGTCAAGCAACATTGAGCGAGGTCAATGACCGAATGGATTGTAATAATAGCTAAAATCCGGATCAGGTTTGAGAGTTTTTGCCATGATGAGGGTCATTTAAAGTGATCGATATTTGAAGGACGAATTTTCTGGCCAAGTTCTTAAATACCTGTCTTTCCAAAGTATAGCAGTTAATTGGTTAAAAGTAAGTAAGTAAGTCGGTAAGTAAGTAAGTTAACGTACACTTTTCCACGTTGACTTTAGTATATTATGTTTCGGATTGATTCTCTTTTGATCCCATGCTTCTAGAGTAGTTGATATTATTGGCGTGTAGTCTATACTTTCGCTCGATTCCCTGATCCAAAGATGATGGCTATATCATCTGCGAATATCAATTCAAGTGTATTCATGTATTTTTGTGTGTCGTATATTTGGTATTAGCTCTTTTATGGCCGATTCGAGATATATCGGGAACAGAAATGGACTTAAACTGTCTCATTTAGGGGATCCAAATGAGGTTGTTATTGTTGATAATTCTCAGCCGGATTCACATTGCAATGTTGTATTTGATAACAGATATCTTATGAGTTTCACGTGATCTTTGTCTAAGAATGATTCCAAGGATTGATAACAACTTGATTCTACATTTGGTGTCGAAGGCTGAACTCATATCTATTCCAAGTATGGTAAATTCTTCTTTTTTTTAAGTTCTGGCTTTCAGCCATCGATGGGCTCATACTATGTCTGCAGTACTTCTATCTCTTCTAAGCCCGCTTTGTGTTGGCTAAAGACATTCCTCTTAATTTTCCCTAATGCTGTTGAGCGTGATTGTGCTTAAAACTTTTCTTAGCGCGGATAATAAAACGATTGGTCGCAAATTTATTTAAGGACCTTTCTTCTTATTTGGCTTGTTATAATATCGACCAGTACTTGCATACTTTCGTCGTCAAGACATTTTAGTTCCTCTGCTCTATTCTAACCCCAACTAAAGATGGCGATCTGCTGTTTTTGATCTTTTGTATAGCTTCACTTTCTTGGGACGATTTAGGCGTTTCCAAGTTCTGGATTGGTAGATACTAATGGTTCCACTGCTTGAATACCCTTGTATTTCTCAGTGTCGTTATTGTTTATTTTGTTTTCAATTTATTTATCATTTAAAGGTCGTATTACATTTAACTTTGATTATAAGTCTATTATGCGTTTTCTGTCGTTTGATTGTATTCACCGCTTTGAACGTTTTCATACTGTCACTCGTGCTATTTATTTCTGTCACAATCTCATCTACTTTCTTTTTGTAATTGTCTATTGATTGTGATTTAATTTTATGCAAGATTTCATTTCTTTGTTTTTCATTTTGTTCTTCACATCCGTAATTGAGCAGCTGTTGATGTCAAATCTCAGTTGTTTTTGCTGCTATCATAAGTCGTGCAGTATAGGATAATAGTCTTGTTTTTGTGAACTACTTCTGTCAGCTAGTGTTGTTTCACTGCTCAACATCACGAAATGGAATGGATACATTGTTGTTGAATTTCAGCTGAGGCGAGTGTGTTTCTGAAATTTTCCTTGACTAGGTCATCTCTTAGACTGGTTAAAAGACATTTTAAAATGTGTAAAAGATACTACTTGTTGCCTGCCAGGTTCAATTAAATTTAACGCTTGATTACAAATTGTTTTTGTAACCTTTGTATCATTACGCGTCACCATTTATAGGGAAAGGTAGAATAATAAGGATTCTTATTAGCGCGTCTCGTTCACCTCGTAGCGTTGGGAACAAAGTTCAGAATCCAGAATAAAAAAATAAAAAAATTCATCAATTATTTTGACTCAAACTATTTTGATTTGTCTCTTGTTAAAAGACGTTGCTTATTTTTAGTTAGATTAGAGGTTTTGAAAGTTTGACGTCAAAATTATTTGTTTAACATGGTACCATTGAGCGGTACTGGTACTGCTTTCTGGAAGGGATAGAATAGATTCATTTGTGGCAAACCGCTGCGCTTAACTCTCTCTCCTTACCGAACATTTTCAAGATTTTTATTAAAAAGTCATGGCGACCAAACACACGAATTGCGTTTTTAAACTTAAACTTACAAGCAATAAATGCATGCAGTGCATAATTTGAATGACCAAAACAAGCTTTAGTTCTTGTATATATAGACTATATAACAAATATCTTTTACCAATTTTGAGATTTATAAAAAACAAATCTGAATAAGAAAAATGTTGTTGTATCGCAACGAATGCGACGATTTTCCTACAGCTGGTAAGGAGGGGATTATAGTGGTAGTATGACAGTGTGACTGAGATAAATTTATACTCAAAAATATGGAAAATGTGTCAAGTTTATAGAGGCGAAGGATTATAGTTACTTAGACTACATCGAACACACGAGTCTAAAATTCGTATTTTGATCACTTCAACTTTAACTCAAATTTTTGCATTCGCTTCTGTACAACTTAATACCAATTTGAAGCGGTGAGTCACATTATTATTATGTAGCCGAGACTCATGGGCTAACAAATTTGTAAGGATGAAATCCGTCTGTTTCTGGCAACACCCCATAGTACAGGGCAGGTTCGATCACCACCTGAGGTTTCACTGAATTTAATCTCTGTATGTTTTTCCCATGCTAGCCTTCAATCATCACACGTTTGATAGCATTCATGTTGATCGCGTCCCCTTGAGGATGGATTTTCTCAGCGGGTTGGACCACCGTCTCCCCCTACCCCTTCTTATATACCCACCAACACTATGGAAGGAAGTTACTTTGTTAACAATTTTTAATGAATTATTTTCACTATTTTATGTTGCTGCCTCCCACATACTTTCCACCCCCTTCTTTACTTTTTGCCCCCCCCCCCCCCCCCCCTTTTTTTTTTTTTTTTTTTTGATTTGTTTTTAGTGCAATCTTTACTAGTTCGATCTTTGGGGCAAGGGGGATAATTTACTTCCAGCTAGTCTTTGACAATTTGATGAATAGCCCGGTGATTGAGGGGAGACCACTCTTAAAGCCATCGATGTGAGCACATCGTGATTATCATTTCGTCTCTTTAATTGAGCCCTTTCGGATTAGGATAAGTTTTGAAGAAGGGAATTGGTAGGCGACAGGCTGGAAAAAAAAAATAACCATCGACGTCACTAAGACGCACTATGAAGTCAGGATTAGTAAACTTGTATCTCTTGGTATCAATGGGAGAAAGATTCAAAGACCACCACAACCATGGTACAATAGATATGATATTTTTTTAACGTAAAACTCGAGCTTTTATACAGCGCAATATCCACTAAACGTGCTCAAAGTGGTCCTAGCCAACAACAACGCTTACCATGTAGGACGTGATGCCTGTTAGGTGAAATTGCATTGTTCGGACAAAGACACCGCCAGGTCCGACAGAGAC
>NC_088361.1:31895625-31905625 GCF_034508935.2 Berghia stephanieae
TTGTATGTTGTCAGCTTATCTAATTATGGAAGATTTCTGATTTCGCGCGGGGGGGGGGGGGGGGGGGGGGGGGGGGGGGGGGAGGGAGAGGGTTGATGAGTTTGAGCCATTTATAACAAACAATCGATCTGATTTCAGTCTTGCTGGGTCTAATACTCGTAAATGTCTAGCTGAATGTATTCGATTTAGATATTGATCACCATCCCTTGCCTTCATAAAGATATCAAGAAACCGGAATAATCTCCGGCTTAATGTGCGGCTATGTGGTCTAGTGCTGTGACACTCGCTTTCGGATCAGAAGGTCCTGGGTTCGAGCCTCGCTCAGCGCATAGTTGATTCCATGGAAAAGGCTCTTTACTCACATTCTCTCACCGTACTCAGGTGTAAAATGAGTTACTGGGCATTAACAGCGCTGTCTCTATATATAGCTCCACTCACTTTTCTGAATTAAAATGACGAAGAGAATTTAGTTAACATTAATCACCCAACTGACGGTCTAGAATTGGATTCAGTAGTCTGATGTCACGCGCCCGGCAACGGCGGCCATCTTGGTTCTAAACAAAGAAAATCATTACTTTTTATTCTTCATGCTGGCAAGAACTTTTCATTCCCTTTTCATATGCCTTGTGATCAGAATGTGTAAAAGTCAAAACGTGATCAAATTCATGGGTTTTTTCCCCTCTGGATACGCGTTTAAGCTCGCCGGAGGAATATTTCATACGGCGTCCGCCATTGTTCCGATAGTTTAGAGCCAGTGTTACTAAGTTACCATACGTCATTAGGAAGGAAGTGACGATACGACTGTTGAAGACTATTGATAACAAAGATCTGAGTGACGTCATCTTCATTCATTCTATAGTCTGTTACAGAGAGATAAAAATCGACGAGAACTTGACGTCTATTGGTGCTGGGAGTTTAAATAGAATACTCACATCATATGCCCGCCAGATGAACCGTGCCAACACAAAAAATATGTGAAAGCTTATACCTTTGTAGAAGGAACGAAATTGAGGGAATAAAGAGAGAGCTAATCATCTCCCAGATAAACTAACAAATAAATAAATAAAAAAATAAATTGAGCTTTTATATAGCGCGATATCCACTTGATGTGCTCAAAGCGCTTTACAAGGGGTCCCTGGTCAACAGCAACATTTAACATGTAGGACAAGACATGACGCCTGTTAGGCGATATTACAATTTTTCGGACAAAGACAACGCTGTTAACGGCCAGGTACTCATTTTACACCTGAGTATGGTGAGAGAATGTGAGTAAAGAGTCTTTTCCAAGGACTCAACTATGCGTCGAGCGAGGCTCGAACCCAGGACCTTCCGATCCGAAAGCGAGTGTCATACCACTAGACCACATAGCCGCAATCATCTCTCTGGCTAACTAAAACCAAAATCAAAGAGCGGAGTAAATCTACCGCATACATTCTAAATAGGGGAGTAATTTCTGTATTTTATAACGCGCTCGATTCAGTATACTGAGTTCATTATATTATTATGTAGATAACCATCGATGGGCCATAGCTGAATAGAATAATGTAAGATGCTTTAAGTACATATTTGGGCGAATGATATGGAGTACCAGAAAGAGTAATTACCGTATATTATATACCAGGACATAGATTATAAACACGATATATAAATTCATATCTCTGACAGAGTATCAATAAGTCATTAAGTGGCAATTGATGTCGATTTGCTGGTTATTCCCCTTTCCATTTGGTGTGCTGCCCTGCCCGTACACTGACAAAACAAGATTTTATTTTTTTCAGCCAGAAAGATTTTACTTCGTATAGGCTATACATTAAGATGAGCCCTAACTTGTCTAAAAGTCTTAAACCCGAGTCTTCATAAAGCTCATGATGATCTTGGATTTGAGGCTTTTGACAAGTTTTCGGTAATCTTAACTTATCGATATACGGTAAGAGGTAGAATTTTCTTCCAAAATGAGAAAAATGTTATTTTTTTATTAAGTGCACGACAGATTTGGGGTGGTGGTGCTGGTGTGTTTTGCAGGAATTAAAATTAGCTAGTTGACTCACACACTATATTAAATTACCACCCATCCCCCGACCCCTACTCAGCATATTACCCCCCCCCCCCCCTCCCACCCTTCCCCCGTACTCAGGTTTGAAATGAGTGAATCACATCATACTGTATTCAAACGTATTATTTTCAATAGTGTTTTGTTTACAAAAAGAAAAAACAACAACTATCGCCTGCCAATGAGTTTGAATTAAATGACATTTTACTGTTATTTCAAATCAATTCTCGATCTATCTAAACAGAAACTATCGTCTGCCTATGAGTTTTAGCCCTGTTGCTATATTATGTTTATCAGATTTATTTTTCCCCCAACACATCTGTCAAAACTGAAGTGACGACAACACTTCACATTGAGTAAATCCAACACATGACAATTAATTATTTTAATGTGTTCCATCCCGTGGCATTTTGAAATTTGATGAGCGATTTGATATTGTTTACCTTGCGAGTTACGTTATGAATCATCTATCTAACCCACGGTTAAACTTTTTCTAAACTTTTGACGTTAAATTGAAATCGAACTTTCAGTGAACAAACATGTGTGTGGGATGTGTGTGTGGGTGTGTGTGTTTGAATCGGGGTAAGGGTTAATTACGTATATATATATATATATATATATATATATATATATATATATATATATATATATATATAGTTTACATGAGTTTAAAATTTTAATTTCTTTGCCGAACATCATAATTTGTTTTTATGTTTCGCCATTTTATTTTATACTTCACCATATACATCATGAGTGTGTGTGTGTGTGTGTGTGTGTGTGTGTGTGTGTGTGTGTATGCATGCGAGATGTGTTGGTGCGTGTGCGTGACATTTTGATATGCAATATGATATTAATATGTGATTCAAATAAACGATACAAATCACT
Organism: Berghia stephanieae; assembly: GCF_034508935.2. Taxonomy (NCBI): domain Eukaryota; kingdom Metazoa; phylum Mollusca; class Gastropoda; order Nudibranchia; family Aeolidiidae; genus Berghia; species Berghia stephanieae. The sequence continues at coordinate 31,898,561 of NC_088361.1, forward strand.
TAATGTTTACGTTTATATCAATTTATCGTGAACATCTTGTAAAAAGCAGCTTTAGGCTAATAACGAGGTTTTCATCCAAATATTCTTTTGATTCAAACCATCCAAACGCTCTAAGTGATAACAGATTGAGAATGATATCCGTCTATTACCCGATATAGATAGTGTTATAAGTTAAAGGATATAGATATTGGTGTAACATGAATTGAAAAGTCTGTCAAGTAAGTAACGATAGAATGTTGCCTGAAAAAAATACATGAGCCTTTACATTGCGCAATATCCTCGAATAGTTCTCAAAACGATGTACAAGGGGTCTACCATAGACAACAGCAACGCTTAACACGTAGGACGAGACATGATGCCGGTAAGGCGATATAACATTTACATCTTTTCGATAAAGACAACGCAGTTCCAATCTCATTGGAAGTTTAGAATTACACTTCCGGAGGACTGCATACATTATTTTGCGCAACTGATCTTCTGGTTTCAGAGTGATGGAATTTTATTATCTACTCTAAAAAAAAGCTTGTCATTTTTTTAAAATCATCTATTCTCGCTCTATTACGTTTCGTAATCCTAATAATCTGCCTATACATTCTGTTCCTAAAATAGTTATACCGCTATATGATTCAAAAGGTAACCTATTCACTAAGAGTCCTTCGAGGAACTGATCACATACATAGTTCTTAGGATTTTGAAACCGAAAGAGTAGAAGGAGTGACGTCATGACTTTTCTGACCTATTATAATAAACATCATATATCCGACACTGTCGGATATCCGACACTTGTCGATTATCCGGCAATATGGACTCAATATTCATACACCTCTGTTCCTCATCCTTTTGCACTTTATGTAATCCTATTAACTTAAAATTAAGTGAGGTGTATTCTGTGAAAAAGTTACGGACAATTTTGTCGAGATCTGAATAATATCTAATTGTTTTAATTTAAAAATCACTTTCGGCCACTTGTTCATCCCTACATAATGCCAAATGGAATGAATAAATAACAAAGATGAGCTTTTTGTTTTAAACTCATACAAAATACTTTGTAAATAATTAATCATAAAGCGATGAATCGTGTAAACTTAACCCAAATCGCACAGATATATCTGGTGATAAATTAAATTTTCAACACCCTTTTCAACACTTACTGTACTCGATCGCCGACGTTCCTGATAAGAGCACAGTCGTCCGTAAAACTTAAATCTTGATATTTAAATTGTGGTTGTCATGGGGGTCCCGATAACTCAGTTGGTAAAGCACACGCTTCACACACAAAGTGACCGAGATCTATTCCGGGTGAACTAGCGTCATATGAAACGGGAAGCAAGCAATTAATTGCTATTGTTATATTTACGCTATAGACACCGGGATAAACTCCAACTTCATGGGCTCTAATGGCTCTGAAGGACGACTTGTGGTCGTAATAACAAACATCTCATTATCACTAAATTGCCCAATTGTCAAATATTTTAACCCAGAAGTCCATTCAAACATTAGTCTCTTCTTTTATCTTTTCTATCCTTGACAATTGTAATTCATTACTTTTTAATGTCTGATAATCTTTTAAAGAAACTACAGCTTTTACAAAACCAAGCTACACGAATTGTTTTAAAGAAGAAAAAAAAGAGAATGCATAGCTACGTTTTATGATCTTCAAAATGCTGCCTGTTGATTATAAAATTGTGATGCGATGTTTCAACTCTATGAACGATTGCTCTATCTTAAGGATTTAGTTAATGATTATATCCCACCTCCCTAATGTAAGATCGTGTGATCAGCATCTTTATCGCGCCACAAAAAGGGAGAACTCAAAATTAAAAGACAGAACATTATAGTGCGCAGCTCCAACAGTGTGGAATTCTCTGCTGTTTAATCTGCACTCTATCTTTACAGCTCTTGAAGCTGTTTTAAACAGAAAATTAAAAAGGCATTACTTTCTTAACAGGTATTTCGATGATATGTAGAAAGAACCAATTAAGCATTTAATTATTTTCCCATGAATTAAAGGTGTAAAAGAATGGATAAGCAATCCTCATAATATAGACATAGGTATCTAATACAAGCAATAGAGTTCTAATACATTGGGATGATCAACGAGTGTCTTTTCTCGTTCAAAATGGATTATAAATTCCTCTTTAAACCAAGATAATTATGGTGCTAAAGTTGTATCAGGTCAATACATTGCTCTTTCCTTTGCTTTATTTTAATGGCTGAGCTCTTACGTGCACGATATATTATCACACCTAAAGGTAACGTTCAATAGAATAAAACAATGCTTGTATGTATTATCACACCTAAAGGTAACGTTCAATAGAATAAAACAATGCTTGTATGTATTATCACACCTAAAGGTAACGTTCAATAGAATAAAACAATGCTTGTATGTATTATCAAACCTAAAGGTAACATTCAATAGAATAAAACAATGCTTGTATGTATTATCACACCTAAAGGTAACGTTCAATAGAATAAAACAATGCGTGTATGTATTATTACACCTAAAGGTAACATTCAATAGAATAAAACAATGCTTGTATGTATTATCACACCTAAAGGTAACGTTCAATAGAATAAAACAATGCATGTATGTATTATCACACCTACAGGTAACGTTCAATAGAATAAAACAATGCATGTATGTATTATCACACCTACAGGTAACGTTCAATAGAATAAAACAATACATGTATGTATTATCACACCTAAAGGTAACGTTCAATAGAATAAAACAATGCATGTATGTATTATCACACCTAACGGTAACGTTCAATAGAATAAAACAATGCATGTATGTATTATCACACCTACAGGTAACGTTCAATAGAATAAAACAATGCATGTATGTATTATCACACCTAAAGGTAACGTTCAATAGAATAAAACAATGCATGTATGTATTATCACACCTACAGGTAACGTTCAATAGAATAAAACAATGCATGTATGTATTATCACACCTAAAGGTAACGTTCAATAGAATAAAACAATGCATGTATGTATTATCACACCTAAAGGTAACGTTCAATAGAATAAAACAATGCTTGTATGTATTATCACACCTACAGGTAACGTTCAATAGAATAAAACAATGCATGTATGTATTATCACACCTAAAGGTAACGTTCAATAGAATAAAACAATGCTTGTATGTATTATCACACCTACAGGTAACGTTCAATAGAATAAAACAATGCATGTATGTATTATCACACCTACAGGTAACGTTCAATAGAATAAAACAATGCTTCTTGTATTTATATTGATCAATCTAGTTCAACAAATTAAGGGACAACCGGAATGAAGTCCTTTAATTTCAACTTTTATTTTTGTCAATGAAATAGTGTCATCTTTTAATATAATATTATGACAATGAAAATGATCTAAAGCAGACATTATAGGTTAAAATAATATTTGTATTGATGAGAATTCCGACATCAAGGCTAAACATCCACTCCAATTTCTTCTACCCATCCGCTAGACTATAGAATCCCGACCACCTGAGGCAGTGGAAATTGACAGCCTTGATAATTTCCACCGTTTGATATCACTATTTATTTTTTTTCCTTTCCTTTTGGGGGAAAACCAGATTTTAATATAGCATAATAACAAAAATATAACGAAGCGTCCCAATTATTCTTTGTGTAAAAACGTGGAGTTCAAGATATATTTTTCTCCAGCACGTGACCGGTTTTTACTAAGAACACATTTTTACGATTATGATATTCTGATAATTTTGAATAGCAAGTCGTTTAATTCGATAACCAATCGGTGTAAAAAATGAATACATCCATACATAATTTGGATGAAATCAATGGAAGGGGGGGGGGGGGAGGGGGTATACTATAAGTATCCTTGAACTGAGTTTGAAATGTTAAACTTGTTCCCAAAGCTCGCACTAAGATTGCGAAGAGGTATTGGAAACTCCTTTGGAACACTTTAAAGCAGGAGTTTTAGAATTTTAAAATATTCAAAAACATCCCCCATCACCAATGCTCGTTATATCATAATGTATTCTACAACAAGACTTCATACCCCCCCCCCCCCCCCTCCTTAATCTCTTTTCAAATCATATGTAGGTCAGTCCTAAAACTTGAAGTTCGAACATAACAAAGAAAACGAAGAATTATCCAGTATAATTATGCATCGAGGTGAACATTCTCTAAGAACTATCGAATTAGTGGAACTAGTGGGCGTATATCATAATATCCATTCATTTTTTTCTTTTTAATTACAGGACGAGAAGAATCAGATTATCACCACCAACTGTTGGCTGAACCAGGTAAGATTTTCACCATCATCACCACCACCACCACCAACACCACCACCACCACCACCACCATCATCATCATCATCATCATCATCATCATCATCATCATCATCATCATCATCATCATCATCATTAACAACTTTACTACCATAATCACAATCATCATCATCGTCGTCATCGTCATCACTATCATCATTTCCTCCAAAATATTTGCCAACCCCGTCATGTTTAGTAACACTCAACCCTAAGGACCTCTACATCAAAAGTTCCACTTGTCAAGGACAACCTTTAAAGGCTGGATTCGACTTTACTATAACATGACATCATATCTTACCGTTTTCATTAGAACACCAATAAAACGAAGCAACCCCCCCCCCCCCCCCCCCCCCCCCCCCCCCACATCAATGATGACGATTTCACAGAACTGTTTGTGACAAATCGTCTCAAAATAGTTTTATCTCGGGGTGAACCTAATGCATAAAATTCTTTTTTTTCGTAACTCTTACACTCTGAGTTAAAATAAATTACGGAGACAAAAAGAGAGATTTTTATTTCATAAACTTCATGAACCTTACATTTCCTTATTCTGATTATTTCGACCTTAAACGGTAATCATCTTCTTCATTCGGACATAATACCAGATTGACATAATGGGTCACATTTATGAAATCAATCAGGTCTGTCTGGTATCATTTCCATAAGAATTAAGTGAGTAGAGAAGTGACAGAAGACGTTAAAGGATTAAAATATTTTTTAGTGACGTGAATCGAACTCTGGAACAAACTGATACCGCAGCCTATCCTGGTTGACAGTGGGGCGCTTTGCAATCAGCGCCATCTACCACTCAAAAAAGGGGGTTTCAAAAGTTACCTTCTATGTAAAACTCGTCCTCAATAATAATTTAAAAAACTGTTGGCTCAGAAAGAGGCTAATAATGAATTGTAGAAATTCTGGTTTAAAACAAGTTCAGTCTCGCCTTTAAGGAGTTAAAGGTCAGTATGAATCAACTCTTGTCGATCTGAAATTGGAAGGGGAGAGAACCCGACGAGCACGTTCACCCTTCCATTCTGATGACCAATTAGAGACAGCCAGGCTGATCACGAGACGTGCATGTGCAAACGTCAATTTGATAGTGTTTGGTGACAGGGTAATTTGGGTGGAACAACTCTCTGTGATGAAGGAATGAAAGAGAATTGAAGAGAGGGAGGGGAAGAAAAAGAAGAAGAAGAAGAAGAAGAAGAAGAAGAAGAAGAAGAAGAAGAAGAAGAAGAAGAAGAAGAAGAAGAAGAGGAGGAGGAGGAGGAGGAGAATTAAGAGCAGAATGAGTAGAACTGGTTTAGGTTATTGACCCCAAGTTTGAGGGTCTGTCCATTTCAAGGCAGAATGACGAAAACTGAAACTCTTGACTGTTGTCATATGAAATGAAACGAATTCGTCGCCTGTGGTCCAATTCTAGGCACTTCGTTATAAATGGAATATTATTTTGAAACTGTAGTCAATTCGATTTTGACCCTTTACAGGCGGAGTTCAGCTTCACTCCAGTCTGGCATAAAGAGAAAAATTATTATATGGAATCGGCTTGTTTATAATGACTCGCAATTAGTCATAATTTCTCAAACCTGAGACTTTGAAGAAAGAAATATTGTTTTCTACAAAGTGATGTGTATAAAAGTAAAGAAGAAATAAACTCCGACTTCATGTTCCTCTTGGCTCCGCGGGACGACTAAAATTCAATATGAAGTATTCGGGTCACCCTGACATATTGCCGTTTTTGAGACGATTGGGTGCGTTAACATGGAGCAGCGTGGCTCAGAGGTACAGTCTTTGCTTCGTGCCCGAAAGGTACCGAGTTCGATCAACTACCGGTACCCTATGTGACTTTGAGGAAGTCACCTCGCCTTAACTCAATTTGCGGCGCTGCACTGCGGCCGAGGCCTGGGTTATTCCAGTCTTCCCTTAAAATAGACATTAGAGACAAATCTCCCCTATGGGATGAATAAAGGGAATTTTATTTCTTTATATTATTCATTTTATTAAGCTTTTTTTAACAATAACAAATTCATTACTTTGGTAAAATAATATAAACTGAAAACAAAAATTCAATTTGCGAGTGCCAAGGTGTTCCATCACTTCCCACCCACAACCAGTGTTTTCGGTTATCTTTTCCTTGTCTTAAAAAGTTTGGGTTATTCCATGGAATTTGAGTTGCAACAGAATTTTAACATATGTGTGTTTGTTTGTTTTGTTGTGTCACTCGATGGCAGCTGATTCTATTCCAGCCCGGAGGAAGCAATGCAATATAGCACATATTTTGCAAAGTAGTTTAAAATGCACAACTTACATAACACACAAAATCAAAGAAAAAAATATCATATGTGCCCGGCCTTCTTAAAGCAGTATTATGTCAGGAAAAACTAAATGCTGGAAATCGAATATATAGAAGAAGCAAAACTGACGTCATTCAGCTCTTTGTTATTGTTTTTAGACAGCCATTTTTTGGTGACTAGTTGTCACTAAATTATATCAATCGGACACTAAACGTTCAAGGTCACACATAGTTTTCTGTGTTGGTGCGTTATATCCGGCTGTGAGTAGTTTCCCTAGGCGCATAGCATCAATAGTCACAAATAGGAAACTTGGGCTTCATGTCTCTTCGTTACAGCTTTGTCATTTTATTTTTTCCTTTCAGCTCCTAAAAATGAGAAAATTTGCATGCATAACATACAGTTTTGAACGACGCTTGGTACATTTTGATAATGATGATGATGATGATAATAATAATAATAATAATAATA
>NC_088361.1:31910625-31933125 GCF_034508935.2 Berghia stephanieae
TTTCAGATTTAATTCTCATTTGAGTTTGCGAGTGAATTTTTATAGTTGAAAATGCATATATGACTATGCATTATAGAAAGTTCTGTTGATAGGAGAGAGAGAGAGAGAGAGAGAGAGAGAGAGAGAGAGAGAGAGAGAGAGAGAATGAAAGAAAGATCAATGAGAATGAGAGAGAGAGAGAGAAAGAGAAAGAGAGAGAGAGAGGGGGGGGGGAGGGGACTGAGGGGAGAGAGAGAAAGAGAGAGAGAGAGAGAGAAAGAGAGAGAGAGAGAGAAAGAGGACTTCTGAGTTTGAGAGTGAGCATATGTGTCGTAGGAGTCCATAAAAGTACGTGTATCAATACAACTTTGAAAGCACGCGTCTGTGAGTCTGTGTGTATGTATGTATGTGTTTGTGTGTGTATGTGTGTGTGTGTGTGTGTGTGTGTGTGTGTGAATCTTGGATTAAAAGCTCAACGTTAACTACATCCTCACGTTTACGGTGTTCAAGACATTAAAACGCTTGTATAAATCTTAATCTAATTAACCCTTTTACGGCGATCTTAGCGTCTCTCCAGTCATCAGTTCACCCATTCTTTACCTGACCAAAAATAAGGGGTGGGGTTGCGGAGTCGTTAAGGCATTGCACTCTGGACTTTCAGATCCTAGATTTGAGCCCCGTTCCAGAAATTTCTTTGATGGATTGTCTGTAATCCTTCAGAAATGCGCATGCGACGGCTTTTGACGATGTTGCTCGGAAGAGCAACTTGTTTTGTTTGTTGTTGTTGTTATTTGTTTTGTTTTATTATGTTTTTAATCGCAGACCGCTTTTACAAAGCGAAGTAAGGGATACCCGAATCGTATTCGTTGTTAATGCTTTCTTAATAATACCAATTAGATAATGAGGACAGAATCTTGTAAAATTTACCTCGCGTGCAAAGGGGTAATGTGTATAATGTATGTGTGTAAGTGTGTATGTGTGTGTGTGTTCGCGCTCAAGCATGTGAATGTGTGTAGCTAAATTATTATCTGACATAATTTAAAATACATGGAATTTCTACAACGGTGCCAAAGAAAACACTAAATCGTTATTTTTTCATGACATTCAAAAATCATTCTCTTACTCTCTATCATTACCCCCCCCCCCCCCCCCCTCTTTCTCTCTCTCTCTCTCTCTCTCTCTCTCTCTCTCTCTCTCTTCCTCTCTCTCTCTCTCTTCCTCCTCTCTCTCTCTCTTCCTCTCTCTCTCTCTCTCTCTCTCTCTCTCTCTCTCTCTCTCTCTCTCTCTCTCTCTCTCTTTTCCACTCTCTCTTCCTCTCTATCTCTCTCACACTATCTCCCCCATTTTTCTCTCATTCTCTCTCTTCTCTCTCTCTCTCTCTATCACACACTCACACACACACACACACACACACTTACAGACGATCCAAGATGGTGAATTTTTGGACAGGTGACTAACTAGCATTTAGATATGAGTCAAGCGAAAGGCAGAAAGATTACATGCGTTCTTTATGTCATTTTGGTATTATAATCGTTTGGGTTTTTTTTTTGATCAGGAAAATACTTTCTTTTTAGAATAAACAAAACTTTCTCTCACCATTCTCGTTTCTTCGTCCATAAATCAAGGACTTAATCCTAGAAAAAAAATCAAGGTAAGATAAAGTAAGTAAAATAGGAAGGCTTGTCTTTCCATTGTTAGAGATTCGCGCAATTCTCTATTTAAAATAATAATAAAAATACAATTTTTTTCATTCTCAGAGTAAATGTTTACTAGGATCTATCGCGAGGAGACACTCGGATAATTTCCAGGCAAAAGTCGCATTGCATCAACGCAAATTAAGCGATTGGGGGGAAAAACGAGATGCCGACATTAGGAATCGAACCCAGCTCCTCCTGGCATCAACGTGATGCATATTTGCTGTTGGCCGTCTTATTAACTAGTTTTGTTTTTGCATCTCTAATGTGTTTGTTATTTATCCATTTTAATGGAGGGTTTTTCAATTGTTTTTTTACTTGGTTTACGTTGGGGTTTCTGGGGTTTTGTTTTTTTCGGGGTTTTTTTTTATTGGTCCGCTTTTTTTTTTTTGGGGGGGGGTCATTTTTTTTTGGTTTGTTTGGTTATTTTAATTTTAATCATTGATAATCATTGAATGTACTTGACTCCCAAATTCCAGTGTAATGCATACCACGTGCTATCTTTCTTGAGTATTATTTAAAATATCCAAACCTGTATAATATATTAACCTGAGAATTGATTTACAATATATACCTGTAATCATTATGCCGCACACTGACAAAACGCCTATAACATTTTGTCCACAAAACTTTTATTTCTCAGATAAAATATGCTAACTCGCGTTGTTTTTGCCTCAAACTACTTATTGATTTATTCAGGTAATGGATTTTGTTCATTATAACTTTTGATATCCAGAACAAAGTAAGTCATGATACAAACCGTCAGTCTTGTATGATGCAGTGCCAAATATAGAATATGTTTAGAAACCAAGAGAAAAAAAAATCATTCACAAAGTTTTAAACAGCTGCCTTCTTGGCAACGGTTTATTGTTGATCTTTTTTGTGTGTATTTTACTTTTATTTTTTTATTTTTTGTTGTTTTTTAAATTTTTTTTTTAGTTGATTCTCTTGAACCTCTTGAACTCTTATTTATCTAAAGAAATTTGACATGTCGTCACATGCATTTATTTATTGGAGTGGGTTAAATAAAGTAGGTGTCTGTGTATGTGTTTGTGTTTGTGTGTTGTGTGTTAATGTATGTGTGTTTGTATGTTGTGTGTGAATGTGTGTGTGTTTTGTGTGAATGTGTGTATATGTGTTTGTGTGTTTTGTGTGAATGTGTGTGTGTGTGAGTGTGTATGTGTGTGTGTGTGTGTGTGTGTGTGACGTGAACGGCGGGAGTGAATATTTTCGTTCCTCTCCTTTTCACAATATCAGTTTTCTCATACCCATACCAAGGATGTTTTAGATGACTCTAGTTATTGATGTTCGATACAGGGTTCAACATTCACTTTAGTAATCTATTGCCTGGTGGAATTTGGGAAATGGGCCAGAAATGTTGCACTTTTAGATTTTGACTTCCAATAAAAAATGTAAAATTAACGGGAGAGGGGTACGAGGAGGGGAATATATCTAACGATTTTCAAAATCAATGTGCACTACCTAATGGGAAAAGGAGAGGGGGTGGTGTGGGATGGGGTGATAGGATTACTGACATTACAACAAAATATCTAATGGTGCATGGGGTGCATGGTTATTGGGAAAAGTTGTTAAACATTGAATGTAATTTCAGTCTGTATGGGTGGGGCTGATATTAAAAATAGAGGTGGAGGCGGGAAGATATTTGTTAGTTTGCAAAGCTTGTGATATCGTAAAGGAGTTCTTTAAAGATGTATTGCCATCATTAGGGAGATATCCCTAGCTTCACTATCCTACAAGAGTATTCTGACGCGATCAAATTACCATCTCATACAGTATATTATGTCACCTGTAAGGTTATTATTTTTATACGAGCAGTCTTACAGTTTCCGACATTCCCTATAGTCAAGTACTTCTCTTTCACCAACGAATCGGGTATTGCTTAATGTAGAATGCACTATGAAAACTAATATTATTTGTTTGTAAAACGAATTTAGAACAGGAAGTAAGCTGGCTGTGACGACACGTTATTGTTCCCCGTTACAAGAGAAACTATTAACTTCAGATAATTTTTGGAAACAGAAAATTACACCATCCGTCAAAATTAGGTTGCACAAGCTTTTTATGAACAAAAATATTGCTCAACAAAATGCTTTTTAGATATTTCTGTTTTTGTGACTTTATTTCCTTTTCCCTCATACTTAAGCAATGAGTTTCATAGTTTAGAGGCAAAAAAATACCAACGAGTGATGATCGCCAAATAATTTGAAATTTTTCATAGGGCAATGTATAATTTCAAATATGATTAAAATACCTCTTTTTAAAATGACATTTTACCAGAAAGATTTTACATCATGTAAAGTAATTTTATAATGTCTCCAAGCATGTGATAAAGTCTGAAAACTCTTTAGATCATACTTACCTTTTCAGAGATTTAGGGTCTAAGATTTTTGACAGATTGGGTCTGACATTATTTTAGCGGTACAAGGAGTAAAAAATCTATTGGCAATTTTATTTAAAAGCTGTTTATGTCAGGTTACGACAGAAATGAGCGGACAATGATATAGTACAACACTAATGCATTAGGACATTTTATGGCGACCACCTTTCCTAAACAGGCTGGAGATTTTGCCTTCGATAAACCATTTTAGATGCTCGTTAAAGATTATTTTTACGGGCACGAATCGGATTGATATTCAAATGTCGATAGATTATTATCAAATATTGCCAAGTAGCTTTCATCGACTCTAGTCGATTTTTGTGTTTTTTTGTTTTTTTTGTTTGCTTGTTTTGCTAATGGCTCTCGATTTCTTTATAATTCATTTCCCCCGAGTTTTGAATCCTATAAAACGATTCGGGCCAATTTCCGCAGCTAGGGGATAAAAGCGATTACCAATGTAATCGGTTCCCCAAATTGGCCCCAGTCTCATTGTCGGGTATTGCCCAGCCGACGGCCCAAGACGAAAAGGTATAATTCGGTATTAGGAAACAACGTATCAAAATATGAAAGAAGAGAGATAGAGAGGGAGAGAGATAAGGGGGGGGGGGGGGGGGGGGGGGGGGTGAAGCACGCGAGGAGCGGGGGAGGAAATTTCTTGAATTTTGTCTTAAGAGAATGAATGTAAAGATCGTTATTCAATTGAATATTTTTGCTATAAAATATTTAACTATTTAAAACTGTGATTCGCATACTTAGATTCCTCTTCCAGTCTGCCAATCACCAATACTCGAGAACTTTATGATGGGAATAATATGATAATTATTTTATTGGAACTATTGTCTCGTCTATAACAATTTTTGTTCGGAGAAAATCTGGTCTTAATAATCGAATTTTAAGCAAACCCTCTAAACTGACGTGCACTTATTTGCAGGACTGATAACCTTGTGGGCTCATTGTTGTAATGGAAATATCAAAAATGCAGCAAAATACGTTCCTGTACAACAATCTTAAACGAGGCCCATAAGTGGGTTCAGATGTCAGACCTGCATATATGTGCACGTCGCTCTAAGCTCTTTGGTAGATGAAAATCATTTATTGTGGAGAATGAATGTTGTGAACTTCAATCAATAAACAACACCAGTCCACCACTGTCAACATGCAGGCATAGGACTCGTAACACCCACGCATTGGGGTACATCATCACAAGATCAAACATAATATAAAATAGGCAAAAGAGCTTTATTATTTTCCACGAACCACATTGAATTGGTACAATCTGCCAGAAGAAATAGTTACAGCCACCATGTCGGAAGAAGAAGAAAAAGAAGGAGGAGGAGAAGGAGGAGATGAAAAAGGAGGAGGAGGAAGGAGAACCTAATGAGCATGAATAGAAGAAAATGAAGAAGAAGAGGAAGAAGAAAAAGAAGAAGAAGAAGAAGAAGAAGAAGAAGAAGAAGAAGAAGAAGAAGAAGAAGAAGAAGAAGAAGAAGAAAAAGAAGAAGAAGAAGAAGAAGAAGAAGAAGAGAAGAAGAAGAAGAAGAAGAAGAAGAAGAAGAAGAAGAAGAAGAAGAAGAAGAAGAAGAAGAAGAAGAAGAAGAAGAAGAAGAAGAAGAAGAAGAAGAAGAAGAAGAAGAAGAAGAAGAAGAAGAAGAAGAAGAAGAAGAAGAAGAAGAAGAAGAAGAAGAAGAAGAAGAAGAAGAAGAGAAGAAGAAGAAGAAAGAAGAAGAAGAAGAAGAAGAAGAAGAAGAAGAAGAAGAAGAAGAAGAAGAAGAAGAAGAAGAAGAAGAAGAAGAAGAAGAAGAAGAAGAAGAAGAAGAAGAAGAAGAAGAAGAAGAAGAAGAAGAAGAAGAAGAAGAAGAAGAAGAAGAAGAAGAAGAAGAAGAAGAAGAAGAAGAAGAAAGAAGAAGAAGAAGAAGAAGAAGAAGAAGAAGAAGAAGAAGAAGAAGAAGAAGAAGAAGAAGAAGAAGAAGAAGAAGAAGAAGAAGAAGAAGAAGAAGAAGAGAAGAAGAAGAAGAAGAAGAAGAAGAAGAAGAAGAAGAAAGAAGAAGAAGAAGAAGAAGAAGAAGAAGAAGAAGAAGAAGAAGAAGAAGAAGAAGAAGAAGAAGAAGAAGAAGAAGAAGAAGAAGAAGAAGAAGAAGAAGAAGAAGAAGATCTTTTTTAAAAACATTATTATTTATATCATTTTGACTCAAATCTCACTTTTCATCTAGTTCAATTCGTCATACTCCAAGATTAGAGTGTATCACAATATGTGATTAAACTCTTCAATGCAGAATTATGTCAGGTGATTTAGATACTAATATTTGAAAATAAAGATAAAAATATGAGACTTGGGTTAAGTTTACATGTTTTTTTGTTGTTTTTAAAATAGATCTAACAAGAATTAAAGTTTAAAATGTATTGTCATCTCAACTTTCAAATACACCATTTGGCATCTTGTTCATATCGACCTAAAACCGTCTTTAGGCGATGGGCCTCATACATTACGTTGGCAATAAACAAAGATTTGATTACGCTTATCAAGTTTTAGTTGTGATGTTGTAGGATTAGAAATCACCCTGTGCATGTTTGATTTGTGGAGCATTATTACCTTCAAACAAGAGTTAAATGAGTTACCATCCGAGTAGCTCATAGTGCTCTGATCTTGATCAGACTTGTCAAAGAAAGAAACAACTATCCTAAAATGAAATACAAGAATCGATTTGATTTACAAATACAAATGATTTGGACGTTTCGGGTTTCCCCTTTGGCAATAAAACATCATGAATGAGACATTAAAAATTGCATGAGAGATGGGAGGATGGCGATTTGACAGTAGTATAATATACGATTATTACACTCATGCTTGTTGGCATTCAGGACGTGTTCGAAATCGTTGCATGTGCTTGCGAGTGCGCGTGGGAAACAAGGTTCGAATTCCAAAACGCAAGATAGTAAGAGATCTTTTATTCTACCATTCAATCAATTGAATAAAAGGCATATACAAAAGCGTACTTCTTTTTATAAGAATCTATTTTTAGTGAAATTTACCACTTGATTGTCTGATGTCACAAATTATTCCGCGTTACTATTTACGTGGAGAGGGAGAATAATATATAATATATCGTATCGTATCGTTGAAGGGCTAATAGGTTCTAAAAACCTTTAAATGTTTTGGGTAACATTTGCATATAGATACAATTTATTAATAATTATATATACAGCATTCAATGTTAATTGATTATATTAAGAATTAAATGTCTAATACATTTATAAGTGTGCTGTATTCATAGTATAATTAACTCTATTTACATTCATGTGGCAAGTCTAACTTTGTACATTCGAGGGTTTCAAATAATTGATATACAAAATGCAATAACATCCAAAGTCATGTTACATTATTCATCAAAATCAAATTGTAAGTTTTTTTATCAATGACATTTAAAAAAATATTAATTGTATTAGGATTGTGTTCTTTATTTTTATACAATCACATTTATATTCATCAAAATACAATTTATTATCAAATATGATCCCCAGTTCCCAATTCCCTTTCTAAGCATGTAGTTGGCATAACAGTCGTATTATTGTCACCTATGTAATAGGAGAATAAAGCTTTGACCTACCAATGTGCAGCACTCTACATTTAGTAATATTAAAATAAAGCTGCCAATTTTCTGACCAATTGTATAGTGAATTTATTTCGTTTTGAAAGATATCTTTATTTAATGTTGGTGTCATCAGTATCAGGTAGATCATTTATATAGATAATGAACAGTAAAGGACCAAGTACACTGCCCTGAGGGACACCACTAGCTGCGCATATGAAATCAGAACAGCTTTCACCTACGACAACCCAATGTGTAGGGCCACTTTAAAAAATACAATCCATTTATAACCATTACCAGTAATGCCATAACCTTTAAGTTTCAGAAAGAACCTTTTGTATGGCACAGAATCTAAAGTTTTCCTAAAATCTAAATACATAACATCAATATTGCATTTTTCATCAATACATCTTGTAAAATCAGCCATTACTGGCAATAATTGAGTAGTGCAAGAACGTCCCTTTATAAATCTATGTTAACAATTATTTCTCAATTGATTCATTTCAATAAAACTATTTTCTCTTTAAGTATACTCTCTAAGATTTTACTATGAATACAAGTCAGGCTTATTAGTCTGTATTTAGACGGATCACATCGATCACCCTTTTTGAATATTGACGTAACATTTGCAAATTTCCAATCTTCAGGGAGTACACCACTAGGAAGAGATTTGTTATATAAATAGCAGACAGAAAATGTTATTTTCTTTGCCAATTCCTTTAATAAAAGTGGATGTATATCGTCAGGTCCCATATTTTTATTTGTATCAAGTTTCACTCATTTATTATAAAATTCAATCTCATTTACCACAATATCATTCAAACAAGACTTAATAACTCGGCTGTGGAACATAGGCATATTATCAAAAGTTTCTTGTGCAAATACACTTGGAAAAAATGTATTTAAAACATCTGTCTTTACAGCCGTCTGATGTAGTCCGTTTCCCAATACCGTTTTTAACTTTAAGTTAACTGTTAAGGTAGATATCTCCAAAACCCCTTTTCATTTGACTTACTCGCAGACGCATTTTATTTCTCAAATGATTTAATCTTTTGTTTTATAAAATGTTTGTCACATGCATGTGACTATCATAGGTTTGAAAATGTTCTTGAGATTTATACTTTAATTTTAAAAAATATAATCTATGGTTTTTGTTCACAATTTTGTTTAACCTCACGAGACATCCATAGGGGTTTATTTATTTTCGTAGATACTTTAAAAGGGATAAAACATGACTCCATCTCTTTTAGTGTATTCTTTAAATTATACTTCCAAGTCATTTGATTATCGTCTCAAAATAATTGGACCAATCCAATTCAGCCAAACACCTTCTTCCTTCTTCATAGTTTACTTTATAATAGTCATAAACTTTCTTTGCTTTCATTTAAAAATATGTTTTATGGTATGTTTAGAGAGATATGTATAACTTCATGATCACTATTTCCAACGGGAGACAAGTGCTGAACAGATCCCACCCAAGTTTCATCATAACAAATAAAAATCCGGAATATTACTCTGTTGACAATTTCTATGACGCGTCGGATTATTGATCATTTGCACGAGTTATGCATCTCGCAATGTTTCAACAAATAGTGACTCTGAGTTAATGTTACAATTACCATTCTGTGAAATAGTACGAAATTAAAAATATCCCATTTATCAATAATATAGTAAAAATTGTTTTTGGTCAAGTGGCAATACGTTATTTCTGAATAGTTCTATGAAATGTAATTTATTTAAGTTGTCATTCCTATAGAGATTACGTATTAAGAATGTTAGATTATTGTGCACCAAATACTTTCTTCAACAGTGTAGCTAAAGGTAAATTCGTGAGCACTAAGCTTTTCTAAAGGGTATATTGCAACTCCTTTGTGAGGTTGTGCATTAAAGAAAGAATCGCAGCCCTTAATTGAAAATTCCAACTCGATATTGATATAAATGTAATGTTTAGGCACTAATTCTGTAATACATAATATGATTTTTGGACATATCTGCTCAATTAAAATATCTAATTCATTGCTCTTATTCAGAAAACTGTCAACATTGGTATGCACTATTTCAAAATCAGGAGTCGTAGTCAGTATTCCTTGCGCTGAGAAAAAAAATGTATAGGAAGAACGACGATAATGATTCTTCGTGTTTGGATGAGAGGATGTTGGTATAGATGTCCTCACGTTGCTAACGTCATTTTTGGACCTTTCGTGAAGAATAAGTTGTCCCACTTCCTGCGATTTGACGAGAACTCTTATAGCTGTCAGCAACCCTAGTTTGTCTTTTCCTATCGGTGTCTTTAGTATGGCGACCCGCTGTTTACCACAATTGGATCGAATCGTTATAACAATATCATTGGAGATTTTGTTGCAACGTGAACAGTTGGGGTGGATCGGGAATTTGTTTTACCCTTGTTTCGTCATCTGATAATGGTGGGCTAAATTCACAAGATCCAACTGCTCATCCATTGGATAAAGGGAATCCAGAATAACTCGTCCTCCGTTTTTAGTAGTTACATTGATTTTGCATTGGTACGACCAAACCTTATCAACCTTATCAGCGGAGCAATCTTGTGTTAGTTGTCGTTTAGTTTTCATATATTGACAGTCCAGAGTCTATTAACTGCTGACAAGATTGAAGGACAGAGTCACGACCAACCCGTCTTATAAACGTGACAATTATAGAACGAGGTTTGATCGCGCATTTACCCCCTGTCCTGTGAAAGGCGTACAAGTCTTTTTATGTATGATCAGTTTCATGTTATTGTTAAAAAGACTCAATATTTTTTCAGACATTGATCCTTTGGTTCGTTATGGTCCTCTGCCATACCAAAAATCCGTATATAATTCCTCCCAGAGTATATTCCATTTTTGTTTAGCTCACTGTTGATTGAATTAATTTTATCCACAAGAATCTTGCTGTCATTTTTGAGAAGATTATTTATTTCATTTTGTTTTTGAATTTCCAATCAAAGGCCACTATTTTCCATAGTTTGAAGATAAATTATAAAGTGACAAAAGTTACCATGTGCGCAGAGGCGCTATCAGTAAATGGATGCCATATTTGTCAATGAATGTAAAGCCAAGAGATTCTTTCAAAAGATTCTGATTAAAAAAGAAATGCTTTAAATACTCTAATTATAATTTGTTCATCCATCTATTCATCCACTCAAGCTTGAATTCCCTGTTCCTTCATTCGTTTCCTCATTCATTCATTCATTCATTCATTCATTGATAAATCAAGTCATTTGTCAACCCATTTAAAAACGCATCCTTCCCATCTGTCAATCCACCAGATTTGGAGGGACCCCAAACTCCAGTGGGAACCTCAAAAGTACGGCAACATCACCGAGATTCGTATTCCCTACGACGCCGTGTGGCTCCCTGATATCGTGCTGTACAACAGGTAGGACGGAATTGGCTTGAAATCGTTAACCATGAAATCCGTAACCCAATAAAGGAGGGGTTCGGTTTCACTCTACTTTGACATCACATCTTAGCGTTTTCACTAAGAATTCAGTAACAGCAATGTCATGCGAGAATCCTAATCCTAATCTATTGCTCTTTTGGTTTAAAGAAAAATGAGTAGACAGCCACTTAAATAATTTGAGAAAGTATATATTTTAATTAGGTCTCCCTGCCAATCATGTGAATCGAATATAATACACACACACTCACATACACACACACACACACATTCACACACACACACAGGCACACAGATTTACTATTTTATGATATTAATATAGATTGGACAAAGGAAAGATTCGGATCTCGTGATTACGTTAAAAATATTACAGGAGTCTTTCAAATAACGAGCGAAAAAAGTCTTTGTTAAGTCTGAAATAAATAAATAGATAAGTAATTAAATAAATCGATAAATATTTGAATAAATAGAAAATAAATGAATAAATATATAAATAAATGAAAAAAGAAATAAATGAATATATAAATAAATAATTAATAAATAGATAAATTAATAAAATAGATACATAAATAAAATAATACATAAACAAAAGGGACAATAGAAATGGAAGTATCACATTCCGAAAAATATTTTTTAAGTTTTGTATAAAACCTCAGTAATTAAAATCAAAATATATTTAGAATTAGACACACAAGATGTTAATATACGTTTTTAGAAGCTCAATTACCTTACTCAACGCAGGTCCCTTCTCTCCCAGGGAGGTTGGATGTCATGGCTTTCCATCCTTCATTGTCCATTAGCCTCGTTACATTCTTCATATCTCGTTCCTGTCATTGTATTAATGTTACCTGTCCAATTTTTCCTTTTTTCTTCCTATTAATAACTGACCCGTCTCTTCTAAACAGTACCATGCCAGGATGCCAAAATTTCATTCTATTGTTTACATTACGAGAAATGTGATTTTTTTAAATGTCATGTTAAAGAACCATATCTATTTTTCTTGATAAAACAAGAAATGACAACAGAGAGAAAGAACTTCGCGGCGGCGATGGGGGTTCGAACCAGCGAACTTGCTGGTACAACACTCTGCCTGGCTGGGGAGATCGTGACTCTGCCATGTTGAACCCGTGACCTCAAGAAGTAGGGGAGAGAAGGCTCTAGATTAAGGTTTGAAGCGACTTTTTGGAGGTGGTGGATAGCTCAGACGGTAGAGTCACGATCTCACCGGCCAGGCGGAGTTGTCGTACCAGTAAGGCCGCGGGTTTGAGCCCCCATCGCCGCCGCGAAGTTTTTATTCTCTATTGTCTTCTGGCACTTTCCTGCTCACTTTATTTATTGTCATTATCAACATCAGTGCCTGCTCCACTCACTTTTCTTGATAAAACAAAAACCTAATCAAAATCTCATTTCTTTTGACTATTCATATCATCAAGACCACCCCAACATAAAAACTGTTTATTGTCACTTATCCTGTCTCGTCACACTTTCCTTCGGGTGTCTTTTCTCTCTGGAGTGTTTTCTAGTATGGTCAAAATAATGCGACCCAATGCGTCAACCAGATTTTATGCAGGAATAAACTATCTGAAGGCAGTTGAATCTACACCCAAATTATCAAAATTAGGAAGTTTACGTTTTGTTTTGTTTTGTTTTGAAGTTGAAAAAAACAAGACCTGGGTGCACATATTATCAGGTCTAGTGACCGAACGCCATTATGGACTTGGTATAACATTGTTGTTATAGACAATAATATTTAGCGTTGGTTATAGGGTATTTCAGTTACAGCAATGAGCCCATGACTACTTAGGTTGTCAGACTTGCAAATAAGAACACATTGATCAAACTTTATTCTCCTGAATGAGAGCATTTCTTTTAACACCAATGCAATAAGTTATGTTTAAAATTCAATATCAATTATAATGTGCATTTCGATAGATTACCTATTTAAGAGGATTAGTCACAAATATCCAATACCACATTTAAAAAGACCATTTTTGTCTACACGCGAGAGAAAGGGGCGGGGGGGGGGCACAAGAGGGGGTATTATCTATTCAATTAATATGAATTTAAACTGATTTACTAACTGCTTTCAAACATTTTCTAGATATTCGAGAGCCTGTCTCATACAAATCACTTTCATTGAACAGTATCTGTAAAACTTCCTAAAATATTATCGAGTGATATTTTACTCTTTAGTCTACGGAAGCATTTTGTGAACTTATGCTTTAATCAAGGAAAATATTAGTCGATTATTTCATTGATATCCATGTGTTTGTATGCTGTACATAATATATTGTTGATAATAATACCATGAAGAAGATGATGATGATGATGACGATGACGACGACGATGATGATAATAATAATGATGATGACGATGATGATGATGATGATGATGATGATGATGATGATGATGATGATGATAATTATGATGATGATGATGATGATGATGATGATGATGATGATGATGATGATGATATTGATGATGATGATATTGATGATGATGATGATGATGATGATGATGATGATGATGATGATGATGATGATGATGATGATGACATCCTTCCATCCTCAGCGCCACAATTACGTCCGAATCTGTGAGTACCAACGTGATAGTGGACCATGCCGGCAGAGTGATGTGGTTATCCATGGTCATTTTCAAGTCATCTTGTGCCATTACAGTCAAGTATTTTCCTTTTGATTCACAGGTAAGTCCCGAAACGTTTGACAAATTACTTGATTCCTTGCAATGATAAAAATCGTGTCTTTTAAACGCTACAACATACAGTTTAAAAAAACACCGAAACACCGAAATACAGACGGAATGGTTAAGGTTGGACGGCAGTGTCTTAGATGAACAGTTCAATGAATAGGTCGGATATATATATATATATATATATATATATATATATATATATATATATATATATATATATATATATATATGCAGGTCTGACATCCGAGCCAATTATGGGCCTACATTTACATTGTTGTAATGGACAATATTTTGGGTCATTTATTAGGATTGCCATTACAACAATGAGCCCATAATGAATTGGGTTATCAGACCTGCAAATTAATGCATGTCGGTCGGAACAATAGCACTCTATACTATAGAGGGCCATGGTTGGAACCGGAAGATACGGTAAAGGTGATGTGAGTTTGTTGGAACGCAATACTCTTCAACAATCGTAACTTCCCTCGCAATGACGCGTGGTAACTGGCTCTAAACTATCGGAACACTGGCGGACGCCCTTATGAAATATTTCTCCGACGAGCATAAACGCGTATCGAGAGGGAAAAAAACATTATAACGCTGATCATGTTTTGACTTTTACACATTCTGATCACAAGACATATGAAAATTTCTAGCCAGCATGAAGAATAAGAAGTACATATTTTCTTTGTTTAGAACCACAATGGCCGCCGTTGCTGGGCGACGTGACATCAGATTATTGAATCCAATTAATAATAGATATCCTATTTTTATCTGATATGTCTGCAATTGTACCATACAAAGTATTCCAGGTTTTTCACGACAAACAATAAAAGAAACTTACACCAAATCACATCTCCCTCCCCCCCCCCCTCTTCTCTCTCTCGCACATGCACACACAAACACACACACACAAACACACACACACACACACACACACATATTATATATATATATATATATATATATATATATATATATATATATATATATATATATATATATATATATTGAATCGTGTTGGATATAAATATGGTACGAATAGTGCTCGACATGTAACAATGGAGCGAATTATTATTGTAATATTTATTATTGTGATATTTACCACGATGTTGTAACATCATGGTAAATATTACAATAATATATTTATATATATATATATATATATATATATATATATATATATATATATATATATATATATATATATATATATAACGGACTAACACACAAAACTATGTGTAACCTTGAACGTTTATAGTCTGGTTAATACAGTTTAGTGAGAATTACTCATAAACGCGGATGGCAAAAAGCAATAACAAAGACCTGAGTGATGTCAACTTCATAATATCTACACTCACTCCCTCACACTTTTTTATCACTTTCCCTCTATAAATCCTTCTCTCTCCCCTCTTTCTCTTTATCTCTCTCTCCCCTCTCTCTCTCTCTCTCTCTCTCTCTCTCTCTCTCTCTCTCTCTCTCTCTCTCTCTCTCTCTCTCCAAACAACCCCGAGCACGATCGCCTTTTTTGACAAGCCAGATCGGCCGCGAGTCACCCGTTATTTTTATTCCTTGGTCAACACCAAGAGGCAGGACTTGGTGACCTCCAGTAATTAACAGTCAATACCAGTCAGCTATAACATAGTCTTGCTTGACCAAATAACTCAGGGCTGTCACGTGATTGACAGCTTGTATCGACCTTGCATTGAATCCGACATTTTGGGGTTATGATTTATTTTCATCTTTATCTTTTTTTTATATATAGTCCAAAGTCGGCCAAGTTAACTTAAAATAGTTTTTGTTTGCGCTTTTTTTCTGCCTGTTTTTTTCTGTACTTCAATTGATGGAACGAAGATGACGTCACTAAGCCCTTTGAGGATGTTTTAGCTCGCCCGTTTTATGAGTAGTTCTCTAACATTCAGACTATAAAGTTAAGTATGTTTGTTTGTTATATCCGGCTGGCAATATTGTGAGTATTTTTAGATAATTGCACAGCATTAATACCAGCGTTTCACATTAAAGCGATAGCGGTTATGTTTATTTTTCTTCTTTAAGTTCTCTTTAATTCTCATTTGTTAATTTACATTTTTGCTATTATTATTATTATTATTATTATTATTATTATTATTATTATTATTATTATTATTATTATTATTATTATTATTATTATTATTATTATTAATATTATTATTATTATCATCATCATCACCATCATCATCATCATTATTATCATCATCATCATCATCATCATCATCATCATCATCATCATCATCATTATTATTAATATATTATTATTATTATTATTATTATTATTATTATTATTATTATTATTATTATTATTATTATCATCATCATCACCATCATCATCATCATTATTATCATCATCATCATCATCATCATCATCATCATCATCATTATTATTATTATTATTATTATTATTATTATTATTATTATTATTGTTATTCTTTCTTATCATCATTATTATTATTTACGCTTTTATTGCTGTTCTTTTTGTTGCTGTTGTTATTTTTGTCATTTCTGGGTTTTTTAATTGTTGTTGTAATTTTTAGCCAATCAGATCAGGATAATTTCCTATTAGTGGTTTGCCGCGGTGCAATATCAGCTTGTCAATGTTGTTTATCAGCTTAATGACACTGGCGCACCATGACAAAACACAGTATTTAAACATTGGTCAGAAAACTTTGATTCACACCAGTAGATTAAAATGGCTGGCAACGTATCAACAAGACTGAAAACCTATACTTTTATTATCACTCCTTTAAAATCTCATTTTAAAGACGTTTTGAGAAGTTGAGGGCCATTTTTTAAATTGATTGATTGCAAAGAAAAGTCTTTTGTCCAAAATGTGAAAGTGTGTTTTGATATTGTAAGGTAGAATAATTGGCCAATCTTCTGTAGCTAAATTGGCTTGCAATTGAATGCAATGGGAGGCCGCAATAATTGACGAGCGGTAGAGTGTCCTGTTACAACGTCCAGATGCATTAAATATGATCAGTTACAGGACGGGTGACAATGAACTCAAAACTCTGACCTGGGTGTTTTGTTAGTGTCCTGTTACAAAGTCCAGATACATTAAATGTGATCAGTTACCTGACGGGTGACAATGAACTAAAAATTCTGACCTGGGTGTTATTATTATTTTATCATCATTATTATTATTATTATTATTATTATTATTATTATTATTATTATTATTATTATTATTATTATTATTATTATTATTATTATTATTATTATTATTTTTATTATTATTATTATATGTTAAATATTATGTAGCCTATCGTTTTGTCTTATCTATTCAACTCACAATAAGCAATTAGAATGCCACTCCTACCTGTGTTAAGTACATCTGAGATAGACCAAAGATTTTGAAAAATACCTTTTCAAATTAATTTTAATCATTTTTTAATGAAGCCGCTCCGTGCCACAGTCAGAATTACTTGGAACGGATATGAATCTCAATTTACGTCTCCCAAATGTCTACACAGATAGATATTCGAAAAGCTAAAACTGTAGAGAAGCTTTAACAAGGAGGTCATTAGTTGACCTAGTGAAGTAGTCCTTCAGACCTATAATATCCCGGAGCTGGAGTTTATCTATAGCGTTTAACGGGTAAAATAAATCTACCGTTAAGTAATTTCCGCCAAATCTATTATTATTATCGTTACAGTAATGAGCTGGTGGACAAAAACTGCATTGTGACGACAAATGCACACGCTCAACTTAAACAAGTAATAATAACAAACAAAAAAAACAATAAATAAACAAATAGAAAAAGCACACAGACGTTAGGAAGGCGAGAATACAGTGAAATGTCAGGGACGGGTAGACTGCAAGAGATAGGCATCTCCCATTAGTGTTTGTTAATTTTCGTCCATCGCTACAACGCTTCCTGGCCTCAGCTAGTGGGCCGTGTGATTCAATTAGGTTATCATTTGGGGGGGGGGGGGGGGGTTCGACAGTTGGTTGGGGGGGGGGGGGGATAGGAGTGGCAGAGGGTGATGTTATGGCTGAAAGAAACACCGGTCAAATATAACTATGGCGTAATATCATAAAATAATTTAGATATTTAATATAGTGCTGGTTGTTTTCGTTATCTACAGTAGCACACAGACAAGTCACACTGGAAAAGTCAGTTTTTGTTTGTTTGTTTTTTAACTTGCGCATTGACACGTTTTCATCGTGATCAATCATTCATTTCTCTCAAGACAAACTTCCATTCATTTCATACCGGTCAAGATGTCAATATTTGGCCATGCATCTTACAAGATCCGTCTTCACCTGGGGTCAAGTACCCATTCACACTTGAGTTAAAGTGTAATTATAATACCTTAATGTCTATCTTATTTTATTAGGGCGTTCTTTTCTTTTTTGCGTGGAATGAATTATGAAGTGAGAGAAAATGTAATGAGATAATGAGAGTCAATAGAAAAATAGGCAATATTGGGTAAGGGGTATAACGTGAGAAGAAATAAAGGGGTAATTGATGAGAGCGAAAGAGAGTCAGAGAAAGGGTGGGGGGGGGGGGGGGGGAGACAGAGAGACAAAGAATGAGGGAAAGAGACAAGGAGACAGAGAGAGAGAGAGAGTGAGGAGGAGTGAGACAGAGAGACAGAGAGCAAAAGGAGAGAGACAGAGAGACAGGGAGATGGATAGAAAGATCGATAGAAAGAGAGAGAAAATGCTAGATAGAGAGAAAGAGAGAAAGAGAGAGAGAGAAAGAGAGAGAACAATTCCTAATATGAAAGACAAATGCCAGACAATGTCCAATAATCGTCTAATCCATTTATTGACAAATTTCTGGGATGGTTCACACACTGACGGTTCCCCATTAGCTTCTTTGTATCCATCATTTTTGAAACAACAGACATAGAGCCGTGTCAATAGGACACATCCCTGTGGAACGCCGCCTGCCTGCCTCTATAACAAACCCTCACTTCAATTCCCGTCATTAACCCTTTACAGACTAGACTTACTTATTTGTTTGTTTTTATTTTTTATTTTAAACCTTGAGCAGTTATATAATAGCGCAATATCCACTAATAGTGCTCACACGTTTCACAAAGGGTCTTTGGCCAACAGTAACATGTATAGTAACATGTCGCTTATTAAGCGATTATTACAATATTTGGTAACTTCGCTCCGTTTTTTTACCCGGCGATCAAAACAATGCTGCACACTGAGAAAACACATAATATGTGACTATTCGTTCCAAAACGCTATGGTGTCGGGCTAAGCCTTATGCTTAAAATCAAATCTGATGTTTTAATTTATGTCATCTGGGAAAGTGTGGCTATGTGGTCTTGTGGTATGACACTCGCTTTCGGATCGGAAGGTCCAGGGTTCGAGCCTCGCTCGACGCATAGTTGAGTCCTTTGAAAAGGCTCTTTTCTCACATTCTCTCACCGTATTCAGGTGTAAAATGAGTACCTGGCCGTTTACAGCCATGCCTCTGTCGGGAAAAAAATGTTATATCAACTGTTGTTCCGGGGCCCCTTGTAATGCGCTTTGAGCGCGTTTGGTGGATATAGCTCTTTATAAATGCTTTAGTTTATAAAATAGGTTTTGTTTCTTCAAAAAATCAAGTTTCCTAATTCTCTTCCCCCCCCCCCCCCCCTTAACCTCAAGAAGGAGAGACATCCATGATTTACCGCCATTTTTGTTAGTTTACATTTTATTAAATTTTAATTAAAAATACGAAAATAAAAGTACATCATTAATTTAATGATGTACTTTTATTTTCGTATTTTTAAATATATTTTATCTAATCACCTCAACACTTCAAAACAAATCATCGAGATTTCCCCGTTATGGCCAGAATATTTTCATCCTGGTTTTTTTTTTTTTAATTTGTTGTTCTGTTTCTATTATTTTACTTTTCTTTTTTCTTTTTTTTTTTTTTTTTTTTTGTTATTAACATGATGAGGGTCATTTTAGTCGATCGATATATGAGGGACGAGTTTCCTGGCCAATTTTTTAAAGTTAAAAAAGTGTTTTCGTTTCAGAGCGTGGCAGAATATCAAATTTACCGGCGGGTCATGTGACCCAACGCCTTAAACCGGCAATACGTTGAGGTTGACCAAATACCGAGAAGTGATTTTTTACTTAAAATGGTCAAAAATTTCATTTCTTACTTTTGTCATTTCAGTTTTTCTATTATTTTCAATAAAACATGAAGCAGACTTAACACAACTTATGAATAAATTAATTCAGTGTTTGCATCTGAACCACTCCGACATATTACCCTTTTTTAAGCGTTAGGCCAAATTTGCTTGAGATGTCTTGTTAGGTTACAGCACAACCGAATGGTGCTTTGAAAGGATTAAATGACTTGTATCGAGTTGGCATACAAATGGCATTTCTATGTGATGGAATAAACTATACAACAAAAAAAGACGACATTAGATAGAAGAATCCCGTCTGAGACAACGTTTGAGAATTTCATTGAAGTGATAATTAATGGGATGACAGTTATCCACATAATAAACAACAACAACAGCAGCAATAATAATAACAACACAATAAATAAATGAAAATAAGTAAATAGAATAAAGTAAAATTCACTCCAGTTATGAGGAATATTTCTGTTGGATCTGACTCGAAAAAGTATAAGATAACCCAGACGTCCGCGAAACATTGCCAAAAGGGCAGAGTTTTTTGCTCAATGAGAAGAAGAAAAAAAAGTTCAAGACAGAGAATTCGAACCGTGGTCCGTCGGTGTTAGAGCGCTTCCTTCTTCACTCTACCTTTTCGACCTCTTCAACAGGAACACCTCTAGTACTACTACTACTACTACTACACTACTACTACTACTACTACTACTACTACTACTACTACTACTACTACTACTACTACTACTACTACTACTATACTACTACTTCTATTGCTACCACTACTACTACTATTACTACTACTATTACCACTACTACTCTTACTACTACTACTACTCTTACTACTACTACTATTACTACTACTACTACTACTACTACTACTACTACTACTACTACTAATAATAATAATAATAATAATAATAATAATAATAATAATAATAATAATAATACAATAACAACTACTACTACTACCATTACTACTACTACTACTACCACTACTACTACTACTACTACTACTACTACTACTACTACTACTACTACTACTGCTGCTGCTGCTGCTACTACTTCTACTACTACTACTACTACTACTACCACTACTACTACTACTACTACTACTACTACTACTACTAGACTTCTGTTATGCTTATCTACAAGCATTTATATAGTACCTTCCATTGCACCCCCATCTTTCCCACCAGAATTGCTCCCTGGATTTCTCCTCGTGGACGTATGACTACAACGGAATAAACCTGCTGATTCTTCCCATTGACGAAGGGGTGGATCCGCTGGTGACAGATGTGGCCAGGGGTGATTTATCCAACTACATGAACAGTACAGAGTGGGAGCTGGTCAGTTACATCCAAGAGAGACAGGTCAGTACTGAAATGGGAGTGATCTATATTCATGTTTTCGTCAAACCTGGTCATCGATCACATGATTTGTTGCTGTATAACGATTGGACAAATTTCTCAATATATCTAAACACGCTGCTTTGTTTATGAAAGTTGTAAACATACACACGAGTCATCCTGAGCCAAATGAACCATTGTAACATTGAATATTTCTCAAACTGTGAACACTTTTCACTATGCGGGTCATTTTGAGCACACTTTGCAATATGACCAATGACCTCGAGCACATGGAAATGTAATATAGATCGTGCCCAATGTTCGACTTTGTGGTTTTGAGGTACGACCTGGTCGACCGAGGTCGGAGTACCGCAACGTTGGGTCCTCGGAAAAGCCTCTTTACTTAAATTTTCTTGTCTCGCCGCCACTGTCATGTGTAAAATGAGTACAAAATTGTCTCTGTCTGAAAAAAAATAACGTAACAGAGCTGTAACACTGGTGACATGTCTCGTCTTACATGTTAAGTGGTGTTGTTATCTTGAGACCCCTTGTAAAGCACTTCTAGAATATTTCAGTGGATATTGCACAATAAAAAAGCTCAAGATTTTATTCGCCCCTTACCCTGACTTTTAAAAAAATAGTCCTTAAGAGCCATAAGATCCATAGAGCCGGAGTTTATCCCGTTTCTATAGCGTGAAACGGACAATAGCAATTGCTTGCTACCCTTTGGATATGGCACAAGTCTATCACAAAGTACTTTCCGCCAGATCTAACAGATCCAGCTACCCATTTACTGCTTGGGTGGACAGGGGGTCGGAAAAAATATCGAATGCACCTGGGATCGATCTTGGTCCCTTTGTAGGTGAAGCGAGCGCTCCACCAATTGAGCTATCGGGACCCCC
The DNA here is from genome assembly GCF_034508935.2 of Berghia stephanieae. Lineage (NCBI taxonomy): Eukaryota > Metazoa > Mollusca > Gastropoda > Nudibranchia > Aeolidiidae > Berghia > Berghia stephanieae. Next base: position 31,932,795 of record NC_088361.1, read on the forward strand.
CCCCCCCCCCGCCCCCTGCCTCGTCTTACATGTTAAGTGGTGTTGTTATCTTGAGACCCCTTGTAAAGCACTTCTAGAATATTTCAGTGGATATTGCACAATAAAAAAGCTCAAGATTTTATTCGCCCCTTACCCTGACTTGCTGGCTCATATAAAGTCTCCGTCCAAATGAGCGAGATTCTTTCGATGTTAGCTCACATCGTTTCACACGTGTAGTGAGGTATTCCTTCTTAGACTTTAGGCCCATGGAACCATGTTGTATGCCGGTGTCTGTAATATTATTAGGCCATTGACAATTCTTTACATTAACAATTATTGTGTAACAACCGCT
>NC_088361.1:31940625-32045625 GCF_034508935.2 Berghia stephanieae
GTGAACACTATTAAGAGGACAGACACAGGTAAACGTTATTTTTAGGGTTCGATGGTTTCTACGGACAAAACTAAATGTCTCTTGTCTGCCAAATGGATGAGAAATTGATATAAAATCGAATATAAAATCTTCTGTTTATTTCAATTGGCAGTGTAAAGAATAAGATACACACACACACACACACACATACACATACGCACAGAGAGAGAGAGAGGTAGAAAGAGAGAGAGAGAGAGAGAGGTAGAAAGAGGGAGAGAGAGAGAGAGAGAGAGAGAGAGAGAGAGAGAGAGAGAGAGAGAGAGAGAGAGAGAACTATAGTATTCGCTAAAATGAAAATGAAGATGACATTTTGGCTTATGTGTACATGCACTTCGGGTTAACATCCCTCATCTATATCTTTACAATAGCAGCAAAATATAATGTTCAGTGAATAATTGTTGAAGCTTTCTCTTTTTCTGTAAAAAGCGCAATAATTTGTAGACGATTATTTCTGCCCTGGTTCACAACTTTGGCAAGAAGAGTAGGTATTCGTTCATGAACTCTTTAGGTACACCGAGTTTTTACTTTCTACTTTAGTTCTCTATAAATATTTGATAACGAGTCAGGTGAGACTAAAAAGACAGTGGGAATTTCCGTTATCAACCTAACTCCATTTCAAACATTTTGCGAAGGTTGAGATCTATCTACCTAATAAAAGTGTACTAGTCAATACTCCTGGGGCTATTTTAGTTATACTGTTTCAAGAATAAAAGAAAAAGAATAACGTTTGACCTATTTTACAATGAGCAACAATCTGGTAGACAGGCGCATGCGCAATGCTACAGGATGGATGAATTACCGACAATCCTTGGCACCGGTAATATCATTAAAGGAAATAGAAGTTAATTAACTTTTAAGTTTACTTATACCTCTTCCTACTAAATTCTCCATGCCCCTCCCCCAAGAACTACTATTCCCTCTTCTTCTTCTTCTTCTTCTTCTTCTTCTTCTTCTTCTTCTTCTTCTTCTTCTTCTTCTTCTTCTTCTTCTTCTTCTTCTTCTTCTTCTTCTTCTTCTTCTTCTTCTTCGTCGTCGTCGTCGTTGTCCCCATCTCCTCCTCCTCCTCCTCCTCCTCCTCCTCCTCCTCCTCCTCCTCCTCCTCCTACTCCTCTCCTCATCTTAGGAGGTGCACTTTTATTATTATTATTATTATTATTATTATTATTATTATTATTATTATTATTATTATTGTTATTATATTATTATTATTATTATTCCTCATCATCATCGTCGTCGTCGTCATCATCATCATCATCATCATCATCGTCATCATCATTATTATCACCACTTTATTATATCCGAACTCAAAATATCAGTGTCAAAGGTCACTCAAAAATATTCCAAAGCAATAAATCAGTCTACTTGAGAACTTACTACCAACCCCCCTTCAACCAATTATATCGTTATGGATTTTGAGTACAGCCGTTGTTTTTAGTGTTTGTTTTCTCCGAGTTTTTCCAAAATATTAACCCTTTAACGGCTAGAGCCAATCTCTTTCTCATCAAAATCTGCTTTATTATCATCTATCAGCAACAATATAAGATGAAACGTGGCATATTGGTATAGAGCAGTAAAATTAGGTGCCCCAAACGTAAACAAAAGTCTAGAAGCACATGGCAAACCACATGTTCCTGTCTTGACAGCTCACGTTCCAATGTAAATAATAGAAAAAAAATAACCTTTAGAATTTGGCTGTTAGGTGGCAAAAGAAACACATATTCATAAATACTCGATCATGCATCAAATAATGTCTAGATATGGATATTTTATGGAACAAAAGGTAAAATTTATCAAAAGTTACAGTCTATCTATTTTTAGACCAGAGCAAATTATTGCGCTGGTGTGAACAAAACGAAAATTATTCGGAGCCTGATTTTCATAATAATTTAGCCTTATATTATTATTTCTGCAACTGTTAGATTTTATGTAAACATATTTTCAATACTGAAAGTGTATTGCCTACAACTCAAACTACAAAATTGGGAGACCTATATTGTGCGTAAATTATTCCGGTCCCTAACGGAAATCACTAGCAACTTGTTATTGTTTACGTTTGGGGCACCTAATTTTACTGATCTATAGTAATCTGGAAGTAACAGGCTAGATCTTAGTAATCGTAAACTCTTAGCCTGACACTGTTCAAACGATTACTTCACAATCCCAGCAACGACCATCACAAGAAAGTGAACTGCTAGTTCTATCCACAGACTAATAGTCAATGTATGGGATTATTTGTTTGTTTGTTTTTTTGTTTTTGTTTTTGTTTTTTTTTTAAATGTGTTTCTTTTGCTGTTTGTTTTTATTTTTTTTTTTAATTTGTTTTTTTTTTTTTATTTATTTATTTTTGCGGGGGGGGGGGGGGGGGTTCTGTTTTGCTTTGTTTGTTTTGTTGTTTTTATTTTGTTTTTGTTTTGTTTTTTTGTTTGTTGTTTTTTGTTTGTTTGTTTTTTGTTTTTGTTTTTGTTTTTTTTTGTTGGGTTTTTTTTTTTTTTTTTGGTTTGTTCTGGGGTTGTTCTTTGTTTTTTTTCCCCTACTAAAACAACCCATTATTAATTTTCTATCGTGACGTAACTTTAAGGCAAGTGTCACATTATAGATTAACGAAGCTACGGTTCGACAAAATTACAAAGCAGGGAGCAGGTACTGTTGTAAGATAAACATGTGAAAAAGTGTGTTATTGACATATTTGACACATTTGCGTCACGCTATGCCAATGTGGTCTTGAATAAGTCACCTTGCCTTTGTTCCCGTTGTGCCTCTGGCTACGACTGTGCTAACGCTATGGCTATTCTAGTCTTCTCCAGGAATCGGCCCTGAAGACAAATTTCCCTCTTGATTGGAAAGAATAAAGGAAAATATGATTGATAATTTTCTATTAAAAGAACTCAAATTTTTAAAAATTAAAAAATAACAACAACTTTAGACTCATCGTTTTCAAACACACACATACACACAGAGAGAGAGAGAGAGAGAGAGAGAGAGAGAGAGAGAGAGAGAGAGAGAGAGAGAGAGAGAGAGAGAGAGCGATGAACGTTAAGTCTTAATGAAGATGGAGTACAGAATCAGTCCTCCATTTTGTATATGAAATCATCACAATGATTTGATGCTTGCCTGGAATTACGCTCTATTGAAATACAATGTCATTCTCTTTTTTAATTTACACGTTTCAAAAATGTTTTACAGAACGTGTATCTCTTTGTTGGACATGGGATGTAATAATGCTCTTCCAATGTACTCGTTTTTTTAAAGTCATTTAACGCTATGGCTATTCCAGTCTTCTCAAGGAATCTGCCCTGAAGACAAATTTCCCTCTTGGTTGGGACGAATAAATGAAAATATTATTGTTTAATTTTCTATTTAAAAAATCCCAAATGAAAATGTGTTGAGAAAATAATGAATTTAAAAAATGGCTGAGAAAGGAGAAAAAAAGTAGTCCATCAGAGCACTTCGGCCCATGGAGCCGGAGTTTATCCCGGTTTTTTTAGCATGAACAGACAATAGCAATGGCTTGCTATCTTTGGATAGGACGCTAGTCTATCGCAAAGTACTTTCCGCCAAATCTAACAGACTCAGCTACCCATTCACTGTTGGTTGGTCAGAAAATAAACTCGACTGCACCCGGGATCGATTCGGTCCATTTTTGCGTGTTAAGCGAGTGCTCTACCAACTGAGCTATCGGGACCCCCAGCTAGGATAGGAAGTACCGATATTATTTCGGTTGTTCGAATACATTCTGCCTTATAGAAAAGATATTAAAGTTATTGTGACCCAACGCCTCAAAACGATATATATTATGTTGGGGTGATGTAGATACTTACAACAGACTTCTAATGAAGGGGAACATAACCACACCCCTCGGACAGCCATCTGTCAGTAAACAAAGGCAGTGATTACTGAACTTAGTGAACTAAACAAGTGTTACCACTGATGGTATGTGTACGTACAATACCCACTGTTTTACCGCTTGGTCCTTAGAACCAACGCAGAAAACTATGTCTAAACTAAGATAGTTTACAATCTGATTGAGAAAATCTTCTGAAAACTAGTTACCCAATTGGCGTTCTAGAAACAATACCAAAGAACAGAGAGGGGCCGATTTCATCCACTTTATTGTTTATAAATAACCAACTAATGTTTGTCCGAATAATATTGAAGGTATGTCACAAATTCTGTGTATTGATTGGTCAAAATCTACTGGGTAATTGCATTCATAGTCAAAATTTTGAAATTTGGCTAAGTTCATAATATATTTTATTGGGGACAATGAATATTATTCTTAAAGTGACACATACTAGAATCTCATATTTACTGGTCATTAAATTATTTTTTTTAATTCAGTTGTTGGCATCTTGTTCTCCCAGAAGCAATACTACTTTGAGGCGATGGGTCATATTTGGAATACAGTAGTCGCTGGGTTGAATTCCAGCACGCTTGCAATATCGCAGGTTGGAGCTGAGTGAACGAATTCTTTCTACAGATGGAACGAAATTGACGTTACCCAGCTCTTTGTTATTGCTTTTAGACAGCCATTTTAAGGATTGGTTCCCACTAAATTTTATCAATGAGGGTATAAACTCACAAGGTCACATAATATAGTTTTGTCTGTTGATAAATTATATCCGGCTGGCGGGTACTGTGGGTATTTTACCTAAATGCAAAGCATCAACATAATAGGTCATTAAAACATGAACACCGGATTTTGGCATGCTCGGATAGTAGCACGCTTTTTGGCTTCTCCCGACAGCGTGCTAGAATACAGCGAGTATTGTATTTTTGTGATGGTTTATCGCTTTTTTAAAGCATGAAATGAAAGCTGACCTGATCTAGCCAACAAGATATATGGCTGGCGTTTTGTAGAATTGTTGACTAGATTACCTTGGATAGCGTGAAATAAGATTCACGCCATTAACTGTTTGAGCATGTTTGAATGCTTGGAGTATGTAGTAGATATTTTTCGCCCACCAGTGAGCTAATTCTTTTGCTAAATACATCTGATTTGATCGACGTGCACTTATTTGTAGGTCTGATAACCGAATTCTTTATGGGCTCATTATTGTAATGGAAATCTCAAAATATGACTCAAAATATTGTCCATTCCAACAATTTTAAACTAATGTGTTCGGATGTCAGACCTACATCTATGTACACGTCGGATTTGATGATTATGATAATTTTGATGATAATGATAATAATAATAATAATAATAATAATAATAATAATAATAATAATAATAATAATAATAATAATAATAATAATAATAATAATATTCTTACTATTATCATCATCATCATCATCATCATCATCAACATCATCATCATCATTATCATCATCATCATCATCATCATCATCATCATCATCATCATCATTATTATTAATATTATTATTATTAATATTATTATTATTATTATTATTATTATTATTATTATTATTATTATTATTATTATTATTATTATTATTATTATCATTATATCTCTTTACAGCAACCGATTCCTCAAAACGATTACTACGCCAGATTTGACGTGGACAAAAGACCTGAAAACGGTGGGATCTCGCCCAGGTTTACCAGAAAGTTCACACCACCTGTAAATAGTACTCAGTCTAGTGCTGACAATACAGAAAGACAATTTATGAGAGTCTTACAAAAGGTAGGTCCATATATCAATCTATATGTATATCTATCTATCTATCCATCTATCCACCTATCTATCTATCTATCTATCTATCTATCTATCTATCTATCTATCTATCTATCTATCTATCCATGTATCTGTATTAATATTCTCACCTCTTATTCTTATTACGCCTACAACGTTGTTTCTGTATTTAACTGCGTCACAGTGAGGGCAGTGAACTGCTGAATAGCGTTGTAGGTGTAATACAGAAAGTAAATTTATGAGAGTCTTACAAAAGGTAGGTCCATATATCGATCTATATGTATATCTATCTATCTATCCATCTATCCACCTATCTATCTATCTATATATCTATCTATCTATCTATCTATCCATGTATCTGTATTAATATTCTCACCTCTTATTCTTATTACGCCTACAACGTTGTTTCTGTATTTAACTTCGTCACAGCGAGGGCAGTGAACTGCTGAATGGCGTTGTAGGTGTAATAAGAACAAGAGGTGAGAATATTAATATAAATCAAGCTCCTTAAATGATAGATCACTCTATATATTCCTTCACATCAATATCTCACGAAAATGTATATATATATATATATATATATATATATATATATATATATATATATATATATATATATATATCCATCAATCTATACACAAGTCCATTAGTCCACCAACTATCCCTCTATCAAAACTACGGACCTAGCAGCAATACTATAATATTCTGTCCACTCCAGGTGTACCAGACGATCGAGAAGAACGAGATGCGTCTGGAGGACCAAGACAGGCGCGACATCATCAAGAACGAATGGCAACAGCTTGCCCTTGTCGTGGATCGCCTGCTTCTCTTCCTCTTCGTCGTCATGACTGGATGCATCAACCTCGCCCTCATCCTCCCCGGGTACTATGCCCAGATGGACCCCAGTGACTACAAGTGGGATGCCGGCATCCATAACAACAATGGGAGCAGTTCACCGTAGATCTTATAATAATATGTCAGAGAGTGGAGATGGAACGTAAAGGAAATTGTATCAATGATGATGATGATGATGATGGTGATGATGATGATGATGATGATGATGATGATGATGATGATGATGATGATGATGATGATGATGATGACGATGATTGGAATCAATGGGTGTAGAGAAGCACCAAGAAGATTACAAAGCAAAAACGATAACAAAAAATATTTTTAAAAATAAGCTGTGAGTTGAAATCGAACCCAAGGCCGGCCCGGCATGTGCTGCACACTTGGCCTAATTGGGAGAGACGAGGGAGACAGAAAGGGTGGAGAGAGAGAGAGAGAGAGAGAGAGAGAGAGAGAGAGAGAGAGAGAGAGAAAGGGGAAGAGAAGGAGAGGGGTTAAGATGGAATAGAGAAAGAGAGAAAAGGGGAGAAAGTGATTGGTAGAGAGAGAGAGAGAGTAAGAGAGAGAGAGAGAGAGAGAGAGAGAGAGAGAGAGAGAGAGAGAGAGAGAGCGAATACGATGTGTTTTGGCCCTAAAATCAAATATAAATATTGCGGCCGAGGATAATGGCCAGCGAGAATCTTTTTTTTTTTTTAAATTTTGATTGAGGCAAAAAAGTAGGGGAAAACAAAGGTTTACTGTTGCTTAGATATTGAATGCTAGACGCTGGCAATTGTTATTCACCGCTATTTCATTTATTAGTGAGTATATACGAGTGAAATGCTATAATAAATATTATTACATTGAGTCGCAGATTACATGATAACGATCTCTTTCTCTAAAAGACATATTCTGATTTCACAAATCACAACATACACTTACAGAGACAGCCCCTGTCCCTTCTTCATTCAATAAAAATTATACCATCCTCAAGATCCCAATCAACAATCCAATTCTAACGTACCAGTACCAGACGGTATGCCTGGTTTTGACAGAGATGGTGTGTAGTAAAGGTTCGTTGTTTTGATTATTCTAATGGAACTAGATCTACCAAACAATTTGCAAAAGTAATTTTAAAGTGTTCGACATTTAAAAAAAAATCATGTGAGAATCTAAATGAAACGCAACGACTCAAAACGGGTTATTGATGGGTCTTTTTATGTGCTGGAAATCAATTTATAATCAGAAATATGAAACTTAGGATTAAGTTTGATTGTTTTATTGAGGGAAAAAAGTATAGTATTATAACGTTCGAATACTGGGCGGGGAATACTGGGAGGCCCTTGACCTCCCTTAGTGAACAGAGAGATCACTTTTTTTGAGCTTCTACCATTGTCTACTGATAGTATATAAGAAGTCACTGGCTTCTACGCTTCTCACAACCTCCTCTCTCTCTCTCTCTCTCTCTCTCTCTCTCTCTCTCTCTCTCTCTCTCTCTCTCTCTCTCTCTCTCTCTCTCTCTCTCTCTATCTATCTATCTATCTATCTATCTATATCTATCTATATCTGCATGCAACGTGAGGGGTCTATCAATTCTTGGATCCATGTCTGTACAAAACCCTAACACTTGTTTTGTTATTTTCCTTACTTAGAGAAATAAAGACAAGCATTTAAAAAGCAAATTTAAAGAGATTCAAAGGATCAGTTGAAATATCTACACAAACCCATGGATAATCCCCTCTGGTATTTGTGTCAGAGAACTCCAGCATCCATTAGACAGTCTTAAATGTTTAACCCTTTACACACGGGGTTCAAGTTTACTCTAACCCAGATCTACCTGATTGAAAAGCTAAAAATTCGTAATATTTTTTAATAGTTGAAAAATCAACAATTTACCTTCACGAGGAATATTTAACTTTTCAAAATCGTTAAAATGCATCAACTTTCATTTTCAACAAGTTTTAATGACTTAGAGATACTCATGAAGTTCTGAAATTGAAGACAAAATTTCGTAATTGTAGACAGGACTGCTCTAACACTAATTCATTCCATTGTGTAAAGCCATGTGTAACCCCCCCCCCCCCCCCCCCCCCCCCCAGTAGTGTTATGCCGGATTGAACCAAATGGGGGAGAGTAAGTTTAAAGTAAAGATGATCGGAGACAAGACATTATACTTTTTAGCTCCGTGAAAAGTTAAATTCTCTCTTCTCAACAAATCAAAATGTGTTGGCAAAAGTCTAATATCTCAATTTTCAAATTCAATTTTCACCATCACAGCTGTAGGTCAATAGGTCACACATACCTAGCAGTTTTCATCCAAAGAGAGGGTTTAGAATTTAGAGTCGCACCGCTATTCCTACTCTATTAGTGAAAACTGCTAGGTCTGTTGTAAGTCGTATAATTAATAGGAGATTTTTTATCAGGTTAAAATAAACTCTAATTCCGCCTTAAAAGGGTTAAGGGTCAAACTGAGTTTCGTTAACCTAAAAATTCCTCCCATTATAATTGGCTTGTTTATAATTTACTCCCGCTCATACTGAAAAAACACCATTTTAATTTTGGTCAAATATTATTTTTCTATTTTTTTAAACTTAAGATATTAATGATTTAAGATTCATCTCACTTTTGAAAAAAGGCTTAAAGCTGAATATTTGAAGTATACAATTAAAAGAAAGGAAAAAACCCACATCAAGGAGATTTCTAATTCGGGACTCAACCGCTTGTCTTCAGCTGTTAGTTTAATGCCTTACCTTCGTAGCCACCTTGACCCTGTTACCATCCAATGACAAACTCATGAATTTTTGACAACGTTCTTTGAAAAGTAAAGGATTCTGAATGCATAACTGGTTAAACTGTATTCATTCATTATCGCGATGCTTTATATGAAGGCATTTGTTTTTGTATGAACGAATAAAAATTTGTTATCTATCCGTACGTATAATATTATCGTCACCGTAGTGTCCAAATTAGAGTATGTTATAGTAATAATGGTACGCAATCGGATGTATTAGACCTCATTACCTTGACCTTGAGTCTTTTGTCAAAAGTAACCAATATATTGTATTTACGCATGTCTATGTCCAGAGACAAACGATCCTGAACTAAAAGAGCGGACATCCTCACTTTAGTAAATATACACTCATATTATTATTATTATTATTATTATTATTATTATTATTATTATTATTATTATTATTATTATTATTATTATCATCATTATCATTATTATTATTATTATTATTATTATTATTATTATTATTATTATTATTATTATTATTATTATTATTATTATTATTATTATACTAGCATTAAAGCAGGCACTCACGCACATTCTCAAACACTGACAAGTAAAGATATAAATGTATGGAGAAAACTGCTATGACTGTAATTAAGCCACGGAATTGTAAATATGATTTTATCGGGGAAAAGACAATTTTATCTGATTTGTTATGATTGTTGTATGATATTATCATTTTGATTTTACTAAGGACGGAGCTAGATCGACCGATCCTTCGTCACTATAGCCATCATGATCATAATCATCATTCTCATCCTCATCCTCCTCCTCCACCTCCTCCTCCTCCTCCTCCTCCTCCTCCTCCTCCTCCTCCTCATCATCATCATCATCAATATGTATCATCCGCTATAGACCTCAGCCAGCGTATTATAAAAAAATATATCAAATTCAGAAGGTTCTCGCTCTGTGTCGATCAATAGCTGCAAAGATTGGCTCAACATAAAAATAAACACACAACGTAACAAATGAATAAACAACACAAACAAGAAACAATTTACATTCTTTGACAATCTTGCGTCCACTGACCATGAATGAATGATACACACACACGTACACACATACACACACACACACACACATATATATATATATATATATATATATATATGTATATATATATATATATATATATATATATATATATATATATATATGCTCATACAGTGATATACAAACATCTCACATACGTGCGCATAAGCACAACACCCACGTACACACACATACACACACACACACACACACACACACACACAAGCAATCAAACTCAATCAAACCCAAATTTCGAAATCCATGGTTTTGACCAAAGATTAAGAACATTGTATATAGATCTAAAGTAAATCATTGCACCTCTTCATTGCAAGGGCGAATTATGTAAAGTTGTCCAGTAACAAATAAGAGAGCAGTCACTAGTGTAAGATATAAAAAATATATGAAACGGCGTGTGCGTGAAACAGTACCAGACAAAACAGGGAGAAAAATGTCAGTCGATGCAGTCGAGGCAGTCTGACTTGTTGGGGATTTTTTTTCCTTGTATTTTTATATCTACCTTTGTCTGGCACTAATTCCCATCGCCTTTTTCAGATTTGTAAATTTATACTGCAGTATAAATGGGAGAGATATGAATGTATTCCTGACGTAATATCTGTACATGCTTCATACCACTTATTTTCACAATGAGAAAATAGATGTTTTATTGGCATATTTCAGTGTGTAGGTGATATTATATGCATAAACGTTTTATCCTTGCGTCATGACCCCATCTAAAGTAAAACATACCATGCTCAATTATATATATATATATATATATATATATATATATATATATATATATATGTATATATATATATATATTTATATTATATATATGTATTATATGTATTATTATATTATATATGTATATATATATATATATATATATATATATATATATATATATATATATATATATATATATCCATAAATTCTATTCAATCTTTAGTGTGTGGTTTTGTTTTGTTTTTTTGTTTTTTGTTTTTTGTTTTGTTTTGTTGTTTTTTCTTGTTTTTTTTTTTTTTTTGCAAATCTGACCCTTGGCTACCGTACAATGTCAAAACACACTTTAAATTCTTAGGCTAAACGTCCTATTTCGTATTTCAATGTATTAAATAAATTAAATGACGTGTCACTTGTCAAAAAGTTTTGAATTCAAAACTTCAAAGACGAACATCAAAACAGATTGGAGTATAATGGATTATCATTTCAATTCTATACTTTAGAAAACAACATGGATAGGGCAGAGAAATGACGTCACAACCTCTCTACTCTTCCTGTTCAATTTCCTTGGAAGTGTTATGTAACCGGTCCTTGAGAGGACTATTAATGAATAGGTTTTATGTTGAATCATAAGGTCGCATGACTATTTTAGTAGCATGATGTTAAGGCAGATTATTAATATCATGGGACGATTGGTAACTGAGGATTGGTGATCTTTATTGACGACCAGCTTATATTATTTAGACTAGAAAATAAGGCATTTTTCCAGTTTAGAACCAGTTTATTTACATCACACTTTGGTTCCATATTTGTTCACACTTTGTTTTGTATAATGTTATCAAACTTACAAATAATTCATTATGTGTTAAATTGTTTTATGGCACGCTGTGCATTTCGACAAGGTAATAAATTCGATGACGTAATTATTATGATATGTATTTTATACATCGTTGCAAACCATCTATATCTATATAATTATATTGACATGACATTATATTGATCACATAAAACTGCCATGATATTGTTGCTAAAATAACATTGATATGATTTCATGATCATGGAGTCTTGATGATGGAAATCCGTGCGGTAATTCGCATGGCTTGATTTGTATGAATCAATTTGTTACAGTGGGTCTATAGATGCGATTTTGTCCGCGTCGTCATAAATTGATATTAATTGATGTAATTATATTAATGCGCTCGTATTCCTTAATAATGTTGATACAGATTGACGCGGGGAAATTACTCTAATGGGTGAGTTTCTATTTTTGCAGGAATGTTAAGAGATAGGTAAACGGCCAAACAATATTAAAGCACACATTTTCGATGGATTGACCTGACCTGTGCTACCTTATTCGTGAAATGTTCGTAAAATTTGAGCTCTTTTAAATGCAAGTTTTACTTACCTTATAAAATACTCACGTTGGGGGGGGGGGGGGGGGTCCAATAGCTCAGTTGGTAGAGCACTTGCTTCAGACACAAAGGGAAAGGGATCGATGCGGGGTGAAGTCTAGTTTGTTTTTTCTGACTCCCTGTTCACCTAGCAGTGATTGCGTTGCTGGGTCTGTTAGATCTGGTGGAAAGTACTTTGCGATAGACTCGCGTTCTTTCCAAAGGAAAGCCAGCAATGGCAAGTGCCTGTCTCACGCTATAGGGCCTAATGACTCTGAGGGACTATGAAATAAGAATATTGTTACTTGAAGCTTAAGGAAGTAAAAAAAAAAAAACAAACAAAACACTGAATTGTTGAATAGAAGCTTCAATTTATGTTCAGAAAAAAATAATGATGTGGATGTTTCAGCTCTTTCCTTTATCAGGATGAATAAAATTTTATAAAAGGGAAATCCGAAATGTTTTGTCATCATTTGTCTCTTCGAAAATGGAAAATTGGCTACATGCAACCTGATGATAAAATATCAAATGAAGCATTGTTATGCGAATTGAGAATAATGCAACCTTTGAACTACTCTATTTTAAAAAGTGCTCATGTATCTATTTATCTTTTTCTATTTCATATATTTTTCTATATATTTTATCTTGGAATTGCTATGAAGTGACGCAATATCATTATACACGCCATGACGGTAAGAATCATTACTTTATCCGAGTATTCTTATACTCGTATGACGAATACTGAGTACCAACTCCTTCCCAACGATGGGAAAAATCGTCATATTCATAATGCAGTCAACATTTTTATTATTCCAATTTCTTGTGTTCATTACAAAATTCAAAGAGCTATTCATTGGTTATAATTTTAATAATTTAACGCCGTGTAGTAGATAGTGCTCGTTTTGCTGATGTACAGCTTGGACATACTCCTTTGTGTTTGAGTGAAAAAAATCTATTTGTGTTTGTTGGGTTTGAAGTTTCGGTGAAATTCCTGAAAATGGCGGGTGGGGAGAGAGTTAACAACGTTCTACTGTAATTCGTCAAATGTAAGCCATTGTCTCAATCTGACATAGTGTCGTTGTGAGCCAGATCCTGAAAATCTACTTTGATATCTAAACTATGGAATTCCATTTGAATAAAAGTAAATAAAATAAAATTCCCTTTATTCATCCCACATGGGAAATTTGTCTCTACGGTCTATTCCAAGGGAAGACTGGAATAACCCAGTCGTCAGCGCAGTGCAGCGCCGCAAATCGAGCTGGGGCGAGATGATTTGCTCAGGGCCACACAGCGCAGCAGCAGATGATCGAACTAGTACATTTCGGGTACGAAGCAAAGACCGTACCACGCTGACCCTTGAATGATGAATTGAAATGCCCGATTAACAAAATCTTTTACAGTTTCTCAAATTGCTTAAGTTTCAGATTTGTTTAATTTGGACCGCTTTCGCGTAAAATAATATTTTCGAAATCTGGTTTTTACCCGATAATATTATAGCGAATTGAGGTAACGGGTCATGAGCAGGAGATTGGCACAGCACGATATCTACTGCTTATTAGACAATGTGATAAAGTAGGGAGCTGGCATTGATGTAAGATAAAGATGTGACAAAGTGTGTATGAAACAGTGTCAGACAGAGCAGGGAGTAACCTTTGTGATGTAATAGTAGCACGTGTGGGCGGTAATCAAGAGGTCAGAGGTTTGATCTCCTGTCCAGACACTGATATTTTGGAATGTTTGTTGTTGTTGTTGTTGTTGTTGTTGTTGTTGTATTTGTTGTTGTTGTTGTATTTGTTGTTGTTGTATTTGTTGTTGTTGTTGTTGTTGTTGTTGTTGTTATCGTTGTTGTTGTTGTTGTATTTGTTGTTGTTGTTGTTGTTGTTGTTGTTGTTGTATTTGTTTTTGTTGTTGTTGTTGTTGTTGATTTTTAAAATTTTTAATTTTATTTATTTTTATTTATTTCAAGGTTTTTTAAAATTATTTTCTACTCTGCTTTGACTGGCACTGTGTTATACAAACGTTTTCAAATCTTTATCCTTTTAAAAAAAAGTATTATTAGACAAAAATTTCCTCTGTTGTGGAGTTTTGTTTAACTGTAGAAATAATATGATCATATTTATTTATAAGTTTTCTGGCCAAAATGAATAACAAACATGTTTTGTCATTGTTCGACAGTAAAAACCTACGTGCATTCTTTTTACTCGTTTGATAACAACAACAAAAAATGGCTGGCCCTTCGTGCATAATATTTACAGGTCTGATCACAGAACGCATTGATAGACTTGTTTTAGCATTGTTGTAATGGACCATATTTTGCGTTGGTTTTTAGTGTGTTTCCATTAAACAATGAACGCATAACGATTTAGGTGATTGGCGTGCAAATATGTACATACCGGGCAGACCTCTTTGTCCTTCCTTGCCCTCTTTCACATGAAATGGGTTACAAGTGATTTTTCATTTGTAAAACGCAATAAAGCTTTGCAACCAAAATAATGAGATCTCAGCTACATTTGGGTTATCAGTTGTCAGACTTGTAAATAGCTACACATAGGCGAGTGTAAATACATAAAATGAATCTTTTATTAATATGGTGATTTGATTGTCTCATAACCTTTGGTTAATGACGTCATATTTTTCAAACTTCTACGTATGTGATGACACCATCGCATTACCTCTGGGAAACTGATATTATCATTTACATCCTAAGATTCCATCACTACCATCATCTTCATCATCATCATCACCATCATCATTATCATCCTCATCATCATCTTCATCATCATAAGCATCACCATCGTGGTTGTCGTCTTCGAGTCACCATCATTATCATCATCATTCATCACCACCACCTCTAGACATGAAAGAGATCTATGCATGACACCAAATAATTTGCACAGATTTAGTTGGTAAAAATCAAGCTCCGCTGAGCATGAACAATAATTGGATGACTTTCCGCGTGAGTATGAATCCTTTATAAAACACCTTACCCTTGAGTCTGTCGTTCTGTCGTTGGTTTAGTACCACAATCGACTCAGGTGTAAACGAATTCGGTCCAATAAGCAATGGGAGACGTTGCCAAAGAATCACCTTAACAAGGAATGTCTATTCTATCCAATTGTCAATTGATTCCATATGCCTTCAAGAGAAAAATTATATCGAAGTGTTTCAAAATGGTGTTGATAAAAATAAAACAAAAGTAATGTATATTTTTAATGTTCACGTTTTCTAAAGAGGAGAGCGACCACCTCGATAAAGATGCTATTATATATAAATGCCATGTAATATTCTGCCATTCACTGACAAACCATCCTTTTAAAATATATTTGGTCAGAAATATTTTACACATTACAACTTAAAAACAAAAATTAGATAGGTTGTTTATTTTTTCAAACCCAAAACTGCGTTTTGTTGGGGTTTTTTTTTTTTGTTTTTGTTTTTTGTTTGTTTGTTTTTTTTTAAATTTAATTTTTTTTTTTTTTTGGGGGGGGGGGTGTTTTTTTTTCTTCTTTTTTAAAAAAAAGATTGGCTAAGAAGCTAATAATCAGAACAACTTTTTGGGGGAAAATGGTTAGAAAACATAATTCATTCATCGATTTATTTAATGACATCTAACTTATTCAAAAATTCTTAAACCTGAGTCTTATTTGAAGTCTCCCGGTGTATAACTATTGGACAAGTTTGGGTCATCTTTATTGGTTGATAGATGAAGTAAAAGATTTTTGTCTAAAATAGAAAAGTGTGTTTTGATAGTGGACGGCAGTATTGGTCTCATCTCACAAAGTGGAGAAATGATATTTTATAATAAAGAACTTTAAAATGGAAATTTAATTTCTGAATTATTTGTTCCTTTTTCGTTCGAATCGAGCTCATTTTGACCATTGGTTTATCATGCGATTATGTACATGTATAAATTTTACGATGTATTATATGGCCTAAAGGACTTTATTTAGGTTTGACGAATATTTTCAATCATTCATCTTATGATGTAATATATTTATTTCTTTTGGTATGGTTTACCCTCACTAGAATATCCTTTCAGTAAGTTTTGGTGGAATGTTCTGGACATTCTTGTACTATTTTATGCCTAATGTTCTGATTCTAATGAATGTCTGTTTGTGTCTTGGGCAATGATCCATTTTAGTTGTGGCAATGTCTGAATAAATGGTGTTGTTGATTGAGGCGGGTCAAGAATTACCACGTAAGTGTATAGTTCTTATTTCCACAACAGAAGTCACGTGATGTTTTACTGCTATTTGAGTATCTATGTATTTTACTCACAGTCTTAAACTTTCCCCTGCAGATGTCAGAATCTTTTAATATAAAATATTAGCAGGTTTTGTTGTTTTTTTTAAACACGATTAGATTAACTGGGGATTATTTTAAAAATCTAACTTCCTGGATATTGTTGATTTAAGATTCTTAAATTGTAATGAGTCATCTGATTTTTATTGTATTTTGGTGTATCTTTATGTTACTTGCATACCCCTGTAGATGAAATTATTTCAGTGTGCTAAACATTGATAGAAATAGCCATACCTCTTACTTCCTGAATATTGCTGCTAGAAGCTGTCGGCTGTAAAAACATATGTACAAAGATGAATATAACAGCTTCAAAATAAAAAAAGGAACATATTACTAAACACGGAACGTTTCGGTCTCATAGCCCCTATTCAGTCAAAATATTAAAACCAGTTAAAACGTGTATACATTACATTATAACAAAGCAGACGTCAGTAACGTCTAAACTGCCTGCCGTTCAACGCCTCTTTTTTAATTTGGTTTAAAACTTTTACACCAAACATCAAAATAATCTTAAACTTAAGACTTCTTTTGAAATATTGACATTAACTCATTAATTGTATGGTCATTGCAATCGATAGATAAACAAAGTAAATGTATTCTGATCAGTATAAATGAAAGATGTGTCATTACATGACTGTACAGTAAACCCTGGATATATCATATGGGACACGCAGGGATTTGCTAGGAAGTCAACTTATCCTCGACGATTCGAATCTCCGTTGTGCATCGGAGATTACAAAATAGACTACATCAACTCTTGTTCAAACGAAACTATTTCACAAATATGATCGATTGACGATTTTTTTTTCTTTTTTCTTTTGACTAAGTCATAACGTCCAACTCCATGTCCAGTAATATAAAAAATGCTCGTTTAAATTTTAAAACGATTCGACCCCCATTTTCTGTTTACGCGGGAAATATTTTTAAAATGTGATTCGAACGTCCTTTAAGTCAAACGTCCTGCAAATGGATATGTTTATACAGTTCAACGCCAGTAATTAGCGTTGCAATTCGACTTTTTAATTTCTAATTGATCTTATTTATATACGGGAAGCAACTCAGCAATTATCTCGGATATCCTTATCATGAAAGAGTAGACTCCCTTGATTAACATTTTCCTTTATTTTTAATTGTCATTCACGTTAAGAAAAGAGTCGAATTAAATTTTAGATCAATACATCATCTTTTAGCTTTTATTATTATTCTACCCCCCTCCTTTCTCGTTCTCTCTCTTTCTCTTCTCTTTGTCTTCCATACAATGTTCGTTGATAGCTGTTAGCATGGACATGCCAGTTGGTATAAAGTGTACATTGCCTTTTTTGTTTGTTTGTTTGTTTTGTCCTTATTTAAAACCCATTCGCAACATTATAGAGGTCATGCCAAGTGTCCATGTTACCATCATTTCGCAACATATAATGTAAATCAGATAACATATTATTTTATAATCCACTTTCATGACGCTGTCCATATTGAAATGTGATACACGTCACAAGGGATGCGCCCATATTCTTATTATCTGATCACGTGGTACTTACGTGACACGGGTCATGACGTGAGTTGCGAGTTGTATATTATTGTCGACCATTGCTGGGTAGGACGATATAGCTGTAGATTTCTGAGGGTTTTCCATTGATGTAGATAGACAAAAATAAAAGGTTATTTTTATCATGCACATTACTTTAATAATACATCACGCGGTGTTTAAATGACTATTATTATTATTATTATTATTATTATTATTATTATTATTATTATTATTATTATCATCATCATCATTACCGGTATCATCATTATCATCATTATCATCATCATCATCATTATTATTATTATTATTATTATTATTATTATTATTATTATTATTATTATTATTATTATTATTATTATTATTATTGTTGTTGTTGTTGTTGTTGTTATTATTATTATTATTATTATTATTATTATTATTATTATCATTATTATTATAATCATTATCATCGTCTTCATTATTATTATTTATTATTATCACAATTATTATTATTATTATTATTATTATTATTGTTATTATTATTATTATTATTATTATTATTATTATTATTATTATTATTATTATTATTATTATTATTATTATTATCATTATTATTATAGATGATGATGATGATGATGATGATGATGATGATGATGATGATGATGATGATGATGATGATAATGATGATGACGATGATGATGAATCATCATCATTATTATTATTATTATTATTATTATTATTATTATTATTATTATTATTATTATTATTATTATTATTATTATTACTATTCTTATTATTGTAATAACTCTGGTTATGATGACATTATGAAGACCATGTTTACCTATAATATAAATGCTACATTAATATTATTTTACCATTCTCTAGAAATACCACTTTTTATTTTAAGGCAACCCGTGGAGTTAACAGAAGAATAAAAGAAAACATTACTACATAATCTTTCTGCTTTGAATTATTTGTATAAATTTTAAAGGAG
Organism: Berghia stephanieae; assembly: GCF_034508935.2. Lineage (NCBI taxonomy): Eukaryota > Metazoa > Mollusca > Gastropoda > Nudibranchia > Aeolidiidae > Berghia > Berghia stephanieae. Next base: position 31,959,890 of record NC_088361.1, read on the forward strand.
TTTGTGGGTGCTTGATGTTTTCAATATGTATGTCGTTATATCAACACGTGTGAAAATGAGTGTAATTAAAAACATAATGAAGTTATCCTTTATTCATCTGCTATGTGGTCTAGTGGTATGACACTCGCTATCGGATCGGAAGACCTGGGTTGGAGCCTCACTCGGCGCACAGTTGAGTCATTGGAGAAGGCTCTTTACTCACATTCTCTCACCGCACTCAGATGTAAAATGAGTACCTGGCCGTTAACAGCGTTGTCTCCATCTGTCCGGAAAAAAATGCAATATCGCCTAACAGGCGTCATGCCGCGTCCTTCTTGTTAAATGTTGCTGTTGGCCAGGGTCCCCTGTAAAGCGCTTTGAGCACGTTTAGTGGATATTGAGCTATATAAAAGTTCAATTTTTTTTATTCATCCAAAAGGGTCCCCCACTAGCTTGAGTGAAAGCACTGAAGTTACCTGTTTTGGTCAGATGTAGTTAGATTAGGTAGCTGGGTCTGCTAGATGTGACGGAAACTACTTTGCGACAGACTAGTCATATTTCAAGGGTGAACAGCAATTGTTATAAACAATAGGTTTAACTCCAGCTACAATGGGCCTCGTGGTTCTGGTTCAGTAGAACTACAGTGGAATCCTGATAAGGCCCAACACCACGAACAAGAGAAATAGGTTACATTTAAGCAAGATTGATTTTAACCAGTATCAATGGAGCACACCTGGATAAAGAACAGAACATTTGGGACCAACAAGAGTTGGTGATTTTAGGCAGAGGTTTACTTTTTGTTTGTTTGTTTTGTTTTTAAGGGTTTTACGGCGCTTGCAACACGTTAAGGTCATATCAGCACAAGTAAAAGCACCGAAGAAAAGGTAAGACAAAGGGGAAAAGGAAATATAGGAAGATATAAGACACAGCAAAAGTGACCTCTTTGCTCACCATGGGAGGTCAAAAGACCCCACCCAGTTAAGAGTGTTGACTTCATGCGGATTCCACTGTACTTATTTCATCCAGTGGTGATATTCCTCATTCGAGTTTACCATGTAAAAGAATGTAAAATTCACGAGCCACAGGTGAGTAAAAAAAAAAAAGGGGGGGGGGGGGGGGGGGGGGGGGGGCTAGTTTATGGAAAGGTTAGATAAACTTGTTTCCTTCCTGTATGCATCTACTGCGCCTATGTGGTCTTTCGGATCGGGAAGTCCTGGTGTCTAGCCTCGCTCGGCGCATAGTTCAGTCTTGGAAAAGGCTCTTTACTCACAGTCTCTCGCCGAACTCAGGTGTAAAATGAGTACCTGGCCATTAACAACGTTGTCTCTGTCCGAAAAAATTGTAATATCTCCTAACAGGTGTCATGTCACGTCCCACATATTAGGTGTTGCTGTTGGCCAGGTACCCCTTGTAAAGTGCTTTGAGTATGTTTAATGGATATTGCTCTATATAAAAGCTCAGTTTTCTTTACTGACCATGCATGTAAATAAATAAACAAAGAAAATCACATTTAGCAATGGATTAAAGATGGTTTTTAATGTTTTATGTTTTTACCCAGATAAAATATATTCTGTACCCACAGTAACCGATATTCAAGTTGTAAACAAATAAGGCAGGATCCAAAAATGAAATGTGTTGAAAGTACAGCCATTCAGGCAGATTATAAGATCATTGTCGTAACATTATGACACAAAGAGACAGCAAAATTTATAATACTATAAATATCATAAATACATTTCAAATTCTAAGCGGAGATGTATGACTTACAAGATGTAAAACTAATCTTCCATAAAATAGTTGATAAAACAATACCGTTGTACAATGACAAAACAACTTTTTATGTTTTTGTTTGTTTTTAAGGGTTTTACGGCGCTTGCAACACATTAAGATCGTATAAGCGCCAGTAAAAGGGAAGAAAATGGGATAGTAAAAAGTTCTAGAATTACAATTTAAGCACCCAAGAAAAGGTAAGACAAATGGGAATTTGTCCAAATAGGAAACAGATGTAGATTCCAAAAGCACACTATCAAAGTACTTAGTTTGAGATCACATAAAAGTCTCATCCAGACACAAGCGCAGGTCCCAACTCAGAGGGATACACTCAAATATTTACAAATCATATATAATATTATGTAAACAAAACAATACAGTGCATAACAGAGAGATGAGTTACAAGACAAAAAGTATCATCTCCCAAAACTCTAACTATACATTTGACTGTTTCCCATCTAGGGCAACAGACCAGGGCATGGACAAAACCAAGTAATCTCATTCCAAGACAAAGACAGAAAGCATGTTGGAAAATAGATATAGGGGGATAGAAAACACAGTAAGTGCCTCCCTGCCCACTATGGGAGGTAAGAAACAACCCAGAATTGGCTAGAAAACTTTTACTTCATGAATGTATCCATGAATTAAAATGATGATCCTAACTTGTCAAAAAAGTCTTTTGTTTTTGTTTTTATGACTTTAAGTAAGTGAGTTACGCCACTTGCGACACTTTCGGGTTATATCAGCACCAGTAAAAAGGAAGAAAATGGGACAATAAAAAAAATTAATGAAATTGAAGTTTTATAGCCAAAATTTTTGAAAGATGCTTTGTCATTGTCCGGCAGAATAGTAATACTTCCGATTAATTATCATAATGGCTCTAAAACAACAGTAATAGCTTGTGTTATTTTTAACAAGTAAGGGGTACATTCCAACAATCAGTGCAATAGAATTACTTTACTTCGTAAGCAAACTCCTAATCGATAAACCATAATATAATCTCTGTATCTCTTTTGATATTATTATGATATTCATTAACGTAAAATGTCCGTTTTGTTTGTTTTTAAGGGTTTTACGGCGCTTGCAACACATTTAGGTTACATCAGCGCCAGTAAAAAGGAAGAAAATGGGATCGTAAAAAGTTATAGAATTACAATTAAAGCACCCAAGAGAAAGTAAGACAAAGGGGAACTGGGAACAAATAGGGATCAGATGTAGATTCCAAGAGCTTACCACCAATGTACTTAGCTTGAGATCACCTATAAGTCTTTTTTTTGTTTGTTGCTTTAGGTCTCTTCCAACACAATTGAGGTTATATGAGAGACCGCTGAAACAAAAAAACAAGCAATCTAACAAAAATAGTACAAATGTCAATCAAAAGTATAACCTAAAGATATCATAAGCTAAATTATAAATAACCAAGAACAAACAGGCAGAGGATTTACAGGAAAAAAAATATCCCCTGTCAAAAATACAATCACAAACAAAAGAAGCAGGATAGGCTAGTAAAGAGAAGAAGAAACGACATCACTATCGGATCGTACACCCATGCGAACATCATAGGTATATGATTCAAGGGTGATGCTCCCATCCAACCACCTGCACCTATAAGTCTCATCCGGACACAAGCACAAAATCCAACAAAGAGGAATACACTCAGATGCTTACATTTTACATTTAAAATAACAAATAAAATAATACATAACAGAGAGATGATTTACAAGGAAAAAAATATCATCTCTCAAAACAATAACTATGCATTTGACTGTTTCCCTCCCAGCCAGGACTCCGGTCAGGGCCAGGACAAAACCAAGTCATCTCATTCCAAGACAAAGACAGAAAGCATGTTGGAAAACAGACATAGGGGGATAGAAGACACAGTATGGACCCCTCTGCCCGCTATGGGAGGTCAACGTACGTAAAATGTTCTCTAGTTCAGCCTGCTAAAACAATGGTAATAAATGCACATAATTAAGTCTAACCTTAAAAGTTTATAGTCTATCACAGAAAATGTAGTGAAAACTGATCACATGCACAATGTCTAAATACAATAACAAAGTGACAAACTTCATTCATTCTATGACTACTTCTCCATCAAGTTACAGCTTACAGAAAGCATCACTTTTGATCCATAATAATATTAGATGGGGAAGCTTTTGTTTTGCTCTTAATGACAACACCTTGGTGAATCAAAGTCATTATCCGAAGATCAATTATACCCCGTTTATCAGTGCACAATGTCAACTTTCCATACAAAGACATCATTTTTAAGCAATTATTTTTAGCATTCTATACTATTGTGAACTACAAGGGCTCTTTCAGAAATAACCGAAAAATGCCCATTGCTCAGCAACAAGTGGAGATTTTTTAATTCTATAAACGACATGATATTCCTTATTTCCTTACGGATATTCCCAGAAATTATGAAGTGCATCATTTTGCACAATGAATTTCTCGACGATTTTAAAGATGGCGGCCCACCTTGAAACTTGGTCAAAGGAGGAAATCAGAGCTGTCATACGTTTTTTGAACGCCAAAAGTCTGAATCCTACCGAAATTCATAAAGAACTTCAGAGTGTATATGGTGAGCATGTTATAAGCCGTACACAAGTCTATCACTGGTGTAATTTGTTTGAAGCCGGCCATTCCGACTTGACAGACAGGGAAGGGAGAGGGCGTTCGATAACTGCGACGTCAGAAGACAATGTGAAGTGAGTTGATGAGCTTATTCGTCAAGACAGGAGGTTGAAACTTCATGAAATCGCAAGCAGTCTTGAAATTTCGGAAACTTCTGCCCATAGAATTGTATTTGATGAACTTGGCTACAGAAAAGTCAGTGCAAGATGGGTTCCTAAGCAATTGACAGACAATCATAAAGAACAAAGATTGGACATCTGCAGGGAACTTTTGAGAAGAAGCAAGAGCTCACACAGGGTTCACGGGCGTACTGCCAACGCCAGCGGAGACTTTCTAGGGTACGATGTGACTTTTCTTGACAGCATAGTCACCGGTGATGAGACTTGGTTGCACCATTGCACCCAGAAACAAAGCAAGATTCGATGACATGGAAACATCCATCCTCACCTGTCGCGAAGAAATTCAAAGTCATGCGGTCAGCACAGAAAATAATGGGAACTGTTTTCTGGGACAGTCGTGGTGTTATTCTGTTCGAAACCTTACAACCTGGAGAAACAATCAATGCTGCAAGCTACTGCCAAACTCTTGACAAGCTTAGGGAGGCCATTCGCAGAAAGCGCCCAGGGCAGTTGACCAACGGGGTCATTTTGCAACACGACAACGCTACACCCCACACAGCACGAGTGACGCAAGGTTGGCTAGAGAAATATGGATGGGAGATTTTGCCACACCCACCACACAGTCCAGACCTCGCACCATCTGATTATCACCTCTTTGGGCCACTGAAACGTGAGCTGGCAGGAAAGCACTTTGATGTCGATGAAGAGCTTGTTGACCATGTGCGGAAATGGCTACAAAACCTTGACGGAAATTTCTTCCGATAGGGTATCTATTCCATGGTGCGGCGTTGGCAGAAGTGTGTCGACAGACTTGGCTGTTACGTAGAGAAATGAAGGACGAGTCAAGGTATGAACACGTGCAAGAATTTTGTTGAAACGCGGATTTTACAGGCATTTTTCGGTTAATTATGAAAGAGCCCTCGTATCTTTCTTGAATATGACACCTGGTGCGGTTCAATTTAGTCAGTGTTTATGGTAAATACAATTTATAAATGTATGTTCAACAGATGATTTTTTGTGTGTGCACAATTCAAAATTGTAAGCTTTAATCAAGATGTTACTTGTGGTGCAGTAACAATCCAAAAACTGCCGACTGACTGTTCATTCTCTCATGTGCACAATGGATTAATTAACACAACTTTTTTGACAGTGTTAATTAAAAATATAAGACAACTGTTCTTGTTATTTAATTCAATTTTCTGATACAAACCATTGTAATCCCTTCTTCCTTGTCCATATATATGCAAATTCATAATGTTTGTAGAATCAAAACAAATTAGTATATGTGAAACATCAACGGTGAGATGTGTGATTCTGATAGTGTAAATTATGAAGCTTGAGCATTTATATAGCTATATTCAATAATCTTGCTCAAATAGCTTTATGTGCGGCTAATTGGTCTTGTGGTATGACACTCCCGATCCGATTGGAAGGTCCTCAGTTCGAGCCTCGCTCGGCGCATAGTTGAGTCCTTGGAAAAGGCTCTTTACTCACATTCTCTCACCGTACTCAGATGTAAAATGAGTACCTGGCCGTTAACAGCATTGTCATTGTCCGAAATAAATTGTAATATTGCCTAACAAGCATCATATTGCGTCCTACATGTTAAGTGTTGCTGTTGGCCAGGGACCCCTTGTAAAGTGCTTTGAGCACGTTTAGTGGATATTGTGCTATATAAAAGCTCAAGTTAAGAAAATTATCAAAGCAATTTGGTATGATGAGTCATGAGACAGTATGAGGGAAGTTAATTTACTTAATTAAAATGGCACCTGCAACATATACAAGTCACATATCACTTCAATAAGCAAAAAGATGTCAAAAGGTTATAAATCAAGGTTTTATAATTGGAACAAGAACCTCAGAAGAGGCAGACAAAAGTTGTCTTCAAAAAGTTAATCGCTGTACTCTGGAAAGATACATATTTAAAAATTTGGCCACAAAACTCATCCTTCAAATATCGATTGATTTAAATTTAAATCAATCGATACTTAAAGGACGAGTTTTCTGATCAAAATTTTAAATAGGTGTCTTTCCAGAGTACAGCAGTTAACTGGTTAAGAGTTGCAAGGCCAATGGATCAAAAGTTTATGTTGATTTATCAATAAGTATTAAATAGTAAGCGTCAATTTATTAGACAACGACAGATACCATGGACTTTTCGGGTTTCCCCTTTATCAACAAAACAGGATGAATGAAACACTACAGATGAATGAGATAATGAGACTATAAAAAACAAAAAGTAGGGTTATTAACCAAGAGGGATACATTTAAAACTAACAAAATAAAAAAATAAAATTCCCCTTTATTCATCCCCAAGGGGAAATTTGTCTTTAGGGTCTATTCCAAGACTGGAATAACCCAGGCATCAGCAACAGTGCAGCACTGCAAAGTAAGCGAGGTGACTTGCTCAAGGCCAAAAAACGATGCGGGTAGTCGAACTCAGTACCTTTTATGTAAGAAGCAAAGACCGTACCACTGAGCCACGCTGTCCTTAAAGACCAATAACAAACATTTAAACGGTCAATGGAGAGATGATGTACAAGAATATACATCAGACTGTTTCTTCTCCAGTAGAAGATCCCAGTTACCATTTTAGCATAACCAAGTTGTCTCAATATGGTACATCATCAGAAAGACCTTACCAAACCCCATCACCTACATTACAAGTCCTAATTCATTAACATTAATTTTTATCCTTTCTTGGTGAGTAATCCACTTTTTTTTAAAAACTATCGTAAATTTTAAAAAACACATGGTGTAAAATTTATTACAATAAAAAATATATCTCTAAAACTTTACAAAATTTATGACAAAAAAATGTATCAATGTACAAAATTAAGTACAGAATGCATTAACAATATAAATATAGACTTCGATGTTAAAACAATTTCTCATGACACAACTCTATAAATTCAAATTGTTAAAATGTGACCCACCACCTACATCTGGTACATGACATAATGGACTGGATAACCAAAATAATTTGATTAAGGTAAAAAAGAGCATAGTTATAAAATTTGAGTTGTTTTTGTTATTTTTATTTAAATTACTACTTTACTGTCAACTGCAGAAGGATCAATGCCACTCAACCTTTCCCCATGTAGACTTCAAATACAATTACAGCAACTGGTTGTCCCTCACTTGAATACTTGTTTGTGGCGATGGGTCACATTTATAGGTATAATGAGTAAAACAAGGCATGAATGTGTCAAAGACTTTACAGCATTTGCGACATTTAAAAGTCATATAAACATCCAGATAAAAGAAATTTAATAAACAGTAAGAGGGAGAGTTAAGTTAAGATTTGACCAAAGTCTTCAACACTTATTTAGGGTTATGAGTCACGAGTGGCTGAAAACAAGAACAACAACAGAGGGGAAATATGAGGGAAAGAATGGAATAAGACACCACCTAAAGAATCACAAACGTGCTGATGCCAAGAGTGACACATGGTTCTCACTGTATACAAAGTTACAATCACACATTAATCATGAAGTTTTGACTATCAAAAAAAAAAAAATAAATTAAAAAAAAGCCTGCAATGTGAAATTTTCCAAATACTTTCAATGAGACATCTCCAATACTCACCTTCAATTTGCAGTAATTTCCAATCAATACATTCCAAATATTTTAAATGGTACATCTGCAATGTTCCTATAAACCTACTGTTCACAGTAATTTCCAATCAACTCCCAATGCTCTCATGGAACAACAAGCTTTACGCTCAAGTAACAAAAATCAAGACTTCATAAAATTGCACAACTTAGAGAACGTATTTCCTTCATAAGCCGCTTGATGATTAAGAATCACAAAAATAAATAAAAATCATAAACTTTATTTGGTTTAATAGTGACATATAGAGAAAACATATTTTGAGCTTTAAACATAAGCATTTGAGAGATCATATGTATATATCTAATATAAAATAAATAAGGTCACTCACATTTTCCTGCCAATACAATTGTTTCAATGGCTTCCATATCGTCAGTCGACAATTATCGATAGACACTGCGGATAATTGTCGACTGACGATATGGAAGCCATTAAAACAATTGGCAGAAAAAAAGTGAGTGACCTTATTTATTTTATGCTCTAACCAACATTATCCAGCACTCTCGTACCTACAAGTTACCCACCAACACTCATAAATATATACATATTATATATGAATGATTTAAGCAAATATTCTTTTGGTAAATCCTTTCATTCCTTTGAGAAATATTGTTCTCTAAGTGATAAAATCCAATTTCGGTCAACGTTAGAAAACAACTCATGAGCTAGGGCATTGCAACTTACTCAAGGCCACAGACTGTGGTGAGTGCTGCATAAACCCTACATCCTCCAATTGCAGAGCAGGGGCATGCCGCTGCTTATCTCTCACTCTTCACCTTCAATGTACCCGTTTATGGAGAATAATTTTTATAGTATAAAAATAATAAAAGAATTAACAAAGCATATATATATATATGTATACCTCTCACCTAAGATATGCAATATGCATTGTAGCACTGATCAATGTTTTTAAAATAAGATGTACTCACAATACACATTATAAACATTTTTTATAAAAGTACACAAAAGAAAGGTACACCATTACCACTGGAAGCCAATTTAGATACCCTGGGCTTTTGCTTCAACTAGATATAAGTCTCTTTAACAAACGTGTCATCTCCTAAGTCCCTACACAGATCACTATTCGATAAGGGTGGGACAATCTCTTCATTATGTCTATTGTCCCTCTGTTTGCCACCATCAACACAACCATTACTAACACAACCACCACCACAACCCTTACCAATACCACAACCAGCCTTTTTAGATATAGCACCTGGCCCATTGCACGATGTGCACTGTTCCTCAGGAATTTCTGGATAAGCCACACATGTGCCCTTCACCTCAGCTTGTTGGTGCATCCCTAACATAGCTAATTCTTTCCGACTCGTCTCCTCACTCCAATCTGACAGCGAGGGCTTGTCCAGCCCCATCCTCTCAGAATCTTTCAGGTCCAAAGAATCAATTGTTGCCAGGCAACTGTCATCAAAATCAGAATCGTCTGAAGAGGACTTGTAGCTGTTTGAACATGATCCATTAGGTCTGGTGTGGTTGTAACTCGATGATGAAGATGTATTGTTGCTGGTGTTCAACATTGATGGGTGAGAATCATGGATGTCATTAATGTTGCTATTACTGTTGTTTTTGTTATGGATAGGTCTGTGAGGTACAGAGATATTGCAGTCTCTTGTATCCAACTCATTACCATAAATATTGTTGATGAGGTTTCTGGGAGGAATGACTGAGGGAGAGCTGTAATCAGAATCCGGGCTCACCTGCATTCCGTCCTCATTTCTCAGAGATGAGCCGGCAGGCATCTGGAGTCGTAATGGATTCTGAACAACTCCAACTTCTCCTCCTGTCATAGAACAGCTCGAGTTCATGGAGTTTGAAAAAGTGCAGCTGCTATCTGCCTGATGCTGTCTGGACTCTAGCTCAATTTGTGGGTGACTTATAGATTTGCACACAGTACTCTCAGAGAGTTGCCTCAAGCATGCTTGTTGTTGCTGCTGCAAGGAGGATCCCATAATTCCGGATCCTTGCATGGAGCCTGACAGATTTGATAGCAGATCACGGTCCTGAAGGTACTTGATGACGTGGAAAAGCTGTGTCTGCCGTAAGACGTGGGGAAGAGCTTGGAGGAAATTAACCATACCACATTTTTTGGAACATTCTTCCAATAGACCAGTCTTCAAGGCATCATCTGATTCAAACCTTTAAGGAGATAGAAATAAATAAACATTAACCCTTTACCAGCAAGATTGAATTTGTTTACAACCATATATTATTTCCTTATTTGTTTTTAACTACAAATCCAGCCATTTCTCCCTTGACACATTTATGAGACTCGTGCCTAACTGAAACCTGATACATCACAGGTACTCCCTCCCACCTTCCACACCCTCTATCAAAAAGAGTAAGATATGATGTAAAGTGCTGATGGTGACGAAAAGGGAAAAAGGAGGAAAATTATGAATAATTTTCTTTACACCACATGTTTACTTCACTAACCCCCACTTTTAGAGCCATTGAGATGATAAACTACTCTAGCTATCTTCTGGATAGTGGGGGAAACTGCACCAGTTTGTTCCACCACATTTCAAATCTCTCAAATCCAGAAAATTTGATTGAGGAAAATGTCATTTTTTTAAAAAGAGGAAATACCTCCTCTGACACAAAAATCACGGATTTCCGCGGATCCGAGGAAAACCATCAGTACTGATGTCAAGTAAGAGTAAAATCAATTCCAAACTGTTATGGTTTGACAATCGATATCCAGGTAAGTAAATATTTATATTTGTATAGTACATTTTATTGGTTGACACAAAACTCATTGTGCAAAACTATGCGTCATTTATCCTCCCAGGAAGCTGTATGGTATAAATTTTCCATTTCATACAGAATGTGTAATTTTATTATAAAATGACTTTAAGACTATCAGTCAATGCCTGTAGTCGGGTACTTAATTCCATCAAAGTTTGGTGGGATTTGTCCGAAGAGCCTTGTCAAAGGAAAAAACACCAAATCCAAAGTTTGTTATTGTCACCCATCTGCTACACACGTCAAGATAGACTACAAATGTTTCAGAGTCCCATTACAATTGCTTATCTATGATGAGAAAAAGGTAAAACCAAAATAAGTCATACTTTCTGCTGAAATTTCCAATGTCTTTCTTATTGAGTCCAAATGCCTGACAAATTTCTTCCATGTCCCGCATATTCAAAATGTGAGACATTGCCTTTTTGAGGAGATCTTGCTTGGATTGAATGTCCTCACTTGTTTCCTGGATATTCTATACAGACAGATTAGAGAGGTATATAAAATATTATGAAATACATAAAGTTCCTGTAGACCATATCCAGAGAGGAAACTTCTTCCCTCGAATAAGTGTTTTAATCCATAATTTGTTACACTATAAGCAGAGAGCTGGACAAGACTGAGGTCATGGTTATTTTTCTTTTTTCTATCTGCGAACACTTCTTTTAGTCTATAAATAGTCTCTCCCTCTTATGACCTTATATGAAGAGAGGAAGACAGAATTCTAAAAAAAAAATATATATATATATCTAAATATCTAATTTCAAGACTTGCAAATGCCTTAAAGCATGTCAATAATTTCATTTGTTAAGCGCTTTGAGTATGTTTAGTGGATACTGCGCTATATAAATGCTCTTGTTGCTTTTTCATAATTAGTTATTTATCCCATCATTTGTTAAATTTAATCATTTGTATTATATATAAAAATGAACCCTTTTAACCGAACAAAACAACTATAAAAAAAATCATTTAAATTTGTTACCTACTGCATTAAGCTGGTATCAAGATGTGATGAATCAGCCACTGGACATTGAATTAGAAGTCTAAATTCTGAACTTTCAAATAAATCAAATGCTTTTTGTAGAGAAATATGAAAGAACATTCAGTCATTCCATCATTTTGAATTCAGTCTCGCTGTTTAATTTACCAGAGATGCTAACTTTGACTCCTTGTTGCGTTTGATAAAAAAAAAATATTGAATGAACTATCTTAGGCAGCGGTAATTGTTGAGATTTTACTGAGTTTGCGCGACAGGACGCCAACGGGTCCCGTTAGAGATAGACGACGATTGGGATTGTTTGGAAGCTTTAACCCTTTGCCCACTAGTCATTATGACATCCGAAATGCTATTGCCTTCTACATCTACGCCAGAATAGAAATAGAGGGTGAAGCCTACCATGATATAACATTTTATGGATCCCTAATTTCATCATATCAGTTCTGTCCACTGACAGGTGGGTGGATATCGCTTTCAAGAACTTATGTCCTTATATGAAATCCTGAGTTTTTGACCAATCAACGGATTGCTCTTTTGATAGCTCGCTTGTCAACATGAGTCAGCTCAGCCCTTGATTTATGTAAAGGCATCACAGGCGGTATATGTTGTGTAACTTCAAAGACCACGGTTGACCGAAAGCGATGAATGGAAGCCCTACTGTGGCGTGGAGAACGAGGTCTTGTATGTATAGTTACGTCATATCTCAACGCTCGTGAATTCTTAGTACGGCTGGACTCACAATCAAAACTCGAAATCTGTGTTTTAAACTCTTGAATCAATCGAATTACATCAGTGCGTTCGTCTCATTGAGAAATGAAAAACGATATATAAATCAAGAACATCGACCGGAAAATAAGGAAATTATCATAAAATTATAAAATTTGAGAAAGCTATTTTCAAAATCAAATATATTACAAAAAAGGTTATTTCTCGACCGATTTTTATGAGACAAAGACAATTTTTCTCCACTTTTCAAGCTGATTCCAACAATGAAGTTTTCAAATTTATCGCGATAAGATTATTTGTCATTATTTTTTTTAATACCCAATTGACTGCTCAGGAAATGAATACGTAATCCTTGGCGGCTAGCGAGTAGGTGTTAAATTTTGCTTACTCTTTCCCACGCAGACGCACACACACACACACACACACACACACACACACACACACACAGACTGAACACACAATGTATGTCTTTCACTTCTGGCCAAAGTTGCCTTATTACAACTTAGACTCGAATGATAACAGCGAGTAGGGTGTCAGATTAAACTTCAGTTTTAAAGGTCTAATTCAATTCACACCGTAATAAATCATAATAATGACCATTCTTGATATATTAGAGCATTAAAATATTTAATTCACATTACTATAAATATATTTTAAATATATGTATTTTGTAATTATTTTAGCGACGATACGAACCCCTTTTAATCGTCGAGCCGAACGATAGGATGCTAGACGACGATAAGTCTGTGTGTGTGTGTGTGTGTGTGCGTCTACGTGGGAAAGGTTAAGCAAAATTTAACACCTACTCGCTAGCCGCCAAGGATTACGTATTCATTTCCTGAGGAGTCAATTGGGTATTAAAAAAAAATAATGACAAATAATCTAATCACGATAAATTTGAAAACCTCATTGTTGGAATCAGCTTGAAAAGTTGAGAAAAATTGTCTTTGTCTCATAAAAATCGGTCTAGAAATAACCTTTTTTTGTAATAGATTTGATTTTGAAAACAGCTTTCTCAAATTTTATAATTTTATGATAATTTCCTTGTTTTCCGGTCGATGTTCTTGATTTATATATCGTTTTTCATTTCTCAATGAGACGAACGCACTGATGTAACTCGATTGATTCAAGAGTTTAAAACACAGATTTCGTGTTTTGATTGTGAGTCCAGCCGTACTAAGAATTCACGAGCGTTGAGATATGACGTAACTATACATACAAGACCTCGTTCTCCACGCCACAGTAGGGCTTCCATTCAACCGTGGTCTTTGAAGTTACACAACATATACCGCCTGTGATGCCTTTACATAAATCAAGGGCTGAGCTGACTCATGTTGACAAGCGAGCTATCAAAAGAGCAATCGTTGATTGGTCAAAAACTCAGAATTTCATATAAGGCGATAGCATTTCGGATGTCATAATGACTAGTGGGCAAAGGGTTAAAGCTTCCAAACAATCCCAATCGTCGTCTATCTCTAACGGGACCCGTTGGCGCCCCGATGCGCAATCTATCTTTTATCAATCTGCAAAGACATTAATAAACAATGGTCAGAGTGACCACAATAGTATAATTTGTAATAAAAAGACTTTCTGGATATGGTTTATAAACTCAATGTGAATTGAAGTTAGAGGTCATGTAATTTGTTCTCGATACAATAATTGGGTTTCAATGAGTTTTTATTCTCTATTGTCTTCTGGCACTTTTCTACTCACTTCATATCTTGTTGTTACCAACATAAGTGCCTGCTCCACTCACTTTTCTGAATTAAAAATTCACCCCATACACCGGAGCATACTCAATGTCTCAATCGTTTCTATGTTATATTTTGTGATGAGAATATTGGCTATTAGGCTTAACTGCTGGTCAAAATTACTTCGCGATGGTGGTGAACGAATCGGCGATCTCAAGAAGTGGGTGAGAGAGGGATCTAGAAATGACTTTGGGTTTGAAACGAATATTTTTGTGTTCGTGGATAGCTCACACGGTAGAGCCACGCTCTCACCTGCCAGGCGGAGTTGTCGTACCAATAAGGTCGCAGGTTCAAACCCCACCACCGCCGCGAAAAAAAAAAAAAAAAAAAAAAAATTTTATTCTCTATTGTCTTCTGGCACTTTTCTACTCACTTCATATCTCAATGAGTTTCTTCGTAATGTTATAGTCCTAAAAAAAGACCACTTACCTGTGTAAGTTTCAAATTCCTGACGTAAAATGTTCTAATATTTTCTTCCTCAGCATCTTGTAATGCCTCCTCGTAGTTGCTGATCCCTTCTGGGATATGCACCATTTCAATCAGACATTGGAACACATTGCTGGGAAAGGTTTCACTCGAAACGTTTTCCATTGCCCATTCTACCCGCATTGGGTCACTCTGTTGGCAGCAAAGGACAATCTGCCGAAGTTTGCGCACCTGTTAAAAGAGAAAATGAAAGCAAAGTCAGTGGAAAGCGCAACATGAAGGGCCATATTTATTCTAGATTGACTTGCGTTGTTTACATGCATTTTTGCTCATTTGGTTACACTCTGGTTAAGTTGATTTTCGGATAAGTCGAGGTTTTTTTCTGTTCCCCTGCGCATTGTCTTATCCAGAGTCTACTGTAATTAGAAAAATGTTTATCTTGATACAATGACATTCTTACCAGCTTCCATCATATCAACCATAGAATACAAAAAGAAAAACTTTTCCTCAATTCTAAATGGTTTAACTTATGAATTCTATTTTTTTAAATGTCCTCCTTCAAAATATAACAGTGAAAATAACCTATAACAGACGTGGCCTGAGTAAATGGGTTGACTTTGCAAAAATTTGGTATTGTACCAAGATAAACAATCCCTCTACTTGATTATTCTTTAACAATTTGAATGAATCAAATTTTTTAAGAAGAATGAATGGAAATAAGTGACCAGATAGGCTGTACCTGTAAAGGCTTGAACAAAGGCCGACTAGCATTGGAACGTGTGACATGTCTCCAGAGTAGCTGGTCCTCTGGATCGCCTAGGGTTTCCATTCTCATCACAATGCTAGAGTCAGAACTGGCATTGTCCAGGAGAGGTACAGGCTCATCTGCCAGTAACTGTCTGTCCATGTCACACTCTTGTTGACGGATGGCCTGAAGATGATTAACATTGACATATAATTGATCTGGAGATGAAAACTAATCATTTGCACATCTATGAGGAAGCAGCTACGAAAATTTTAACACAATGAAAAAGTTCTAAGATAATCAAACAATCATATAAGGCAAACATAGTTTGTTTGACCAGGAATTGTCAATATGGTCAAGATAGCAAAATGTATCAGTATCTTTTTTTAGTAGACAGGACGTGTGTTGATATGAGCATTTGATGATGGTCTAGTTTTTCTTTACAAAGAAACATAGTAATTCTATATAAGTTAGGGGCTAATAAATAAAGGATAGTGGAGTTTTCCTATTACAACAGGAATATAATATGAGAGACACCTGTAGGGAATGGCAATGTCCAGTTTCATATTTCAGGTTTTTTATTGCCTGAGTTTTGACATCAAAAAAGCCCTTAAAATAAGAGAAAAAAAACCCAGTAATGATTCACTTTACTAATCATGACAAGAGGACAGATTTACCATAATAATATCACCATGATTATATTTACTTTTTCAAATCAACCTCATCAGTTACAGACCTAGTTTTCATAACTAATTTTATCAAGGATTCAATTCAACAATCTCTTATCTCAGCTAAAATCACGCTACTAGTATATCTAACAAAACATACAACAGAGCCTAATAGCAGAGACTCAAAAATGGACTCAAAGCGAAACCAACCACCCACAAAAAGACAAATCAGCATAGCCCAATCTCACCTCAATAAAATCTTTAATGTTGAGCCGTCGATCCCAGAGATAAAGGATTAATCTGACCTCACGTCTACTAGACTTGATTTGGATGTGGGAGCCAAAGACTCTGGCGTAGATGGATGGCAGTTTGGACTTGCTTTCACAAGTAGTGCAGAAATACCCACTGGTGGGGGATAGAGATTTTTTAAAACTTGAACCGGAAGCTTCAATTTAATCAATGAAGACAGACAATGTGGACGTTTCGGGTTTCCCCTTTATCAACAAAATATTTGATGAATGAAGCACTAAAAATGAATGAGAGATGCATAAATGTTGTTAAATGCCATTCGCACATCTTTCATTTGTCTTTAGTGTTTCATTCATCGTGTTCTGTTGATAAAGAGGAAACCTGAAACATCCACACTATTTGTCTCTGTTGATTAAATTTATGCTTCCATTCAATTTCCTATAGTTATTTAAGTAAAAGGTAGTATCATAAAACAAATTTGCATTTCCCAATTACTCAAATGATTATTCCCTTTAATCACAAAGCAATACATACTGTCTTAAGAATTATTTTTCACAAAGTTTGTAGATGTATCACTAATGCTTTCAGAACAAATCTGTTCCAAGTCTCACTATGGTAACAGCTATTCTAATCATTGATAAAGATTGAAATCATGGAAGCTTTACCTGAAGTGTTTAGTCTTGGCAATAAAATTGCGCCCCTGATTAGAAATTTCCCAGAATGCATCAGTTTCATCATGACTCGTGTTGTCCTTGGACTTCAGGGGCAGCACCTCTAACACAACATTCCCACAGTCATCAACAGAAAATGTGTAGAACTGAAATGACAGTGTAAAAGGCTCATACTTGTGAACAGCCTCGATTATCAAGCTTTAGATTAATACGCTTTTCTAAACATTAAGTATATGAGACTGAGATAAATGACATTGTCATTACGAATGGTAAGAAATACTAACTTATTTTGAAAAATATTACAATAGAAAGGTTAGGAAGAGGATTCTATCAATTTTCCTGATTTAAACATAGAAAAAGGATTCAGAAAATGAAAGACTCACATCAAAAGGTTGCCCAGAGAATCTTCTACAAGTTTTGTTTTTTTGCTTGTCAAAAAAGAGCAACATATATTTCTCCTCACTTTTATGTACGACACACATCAACCTTTCAGTGTGGCGATGTGGTCTAGTGATACGACACACGCTTTCGGATCAGAAGGTCCTGGGTTCGAGCCTCTTGGAAAAGGCTCTTTACTCACATTCTCTCACCGTACTCAGGTGTAAAATGAGTACCTAGTCGTTAACAGCGTTGTCTCTATTCAAAAAAAAAATGTAATATCGCCAAACAGGCGTCATGTCTTGTCCTACATGTTAAAGTGTTGCTGTTTGCTTGGGAGCCCTTGTGAATTGCTTTGAGCATATTTAATGGATATTGCGCTATACAAAAGCTCCAGATTTCTTTTTAGTACAGCTATCTATACATTGCTTGCTGTCTGTCAATTGCCAGGAAATGAAAATGAACTAGGAGGGACCAAAAACCAAACCTACTTTGATGAGAGTGGTATCAAAATCGTCTGGCAAGGCATGGGGCAATTTGACAGACACGTGTTGTTGAAAGTGGTACGAGTCTTGGGCATGGTACTCAACCAGGGGGGTGATCAACATCTCGTTGGACGCCAGGGTAAACTGAAAGAGACCAAAGGAATGTAGTTGAGGGACAGGGGAAGATGAGGGTCGATGTCAATGTTTCTCAAATAACTGTTAAAACTTAACAATCTTGGAAAAAGATGATACAAATGGTTATGAAAGTTTTAGGCAAAACTTCTTTACAAATCAGGTATTTCTGCATTGTGATAAAATGATAAGACATACCTTTCTTCTGATTTCTGAGGCATCCGTGAAAATGGCTCCATGTATAGTGACATACTGGCCACTGGTTACTGCATCCTTGCCCACTACCAAGGTCACATCTGAGTTCTCCCTCTCTAAAACACCTCCATCCTTGGAAAACGTACCACTGAATTGCCACTTGGTGCCAAACACTATTCAGACAAAAGAGAAACAGTGAGCTGTCATTTCATTTGTAAAGTTATTTGAGAGTGGGAAAATAATGAAAAACCCACTTGCAAAGCCTGCTGAGTGAAATTTTTATTTAAAATATAAGCTGTCCCCCTCATTTACATTCCCGAACAAGTAGAAGACGCTGTCCTATGGACCAACACACACTTATTTACAAGTCTATAAACAAATTTGTTATGGGTTTATTGTTGTACTGTGGAAGTACTCTCAAAACAACACAAAATGTTGTCCATTACCACAATACCAAATCAAGCTCATAATTAAATATGGTTATCAGACCTGATAATATATGCGTCGGTATGAACCGATTTCCACCCCCAACCCACCACAATCAATCAACCAATCAATCAATCATTACCTGATATTTCAAAGTATGAAAAACAAAATTATTATTTTTTTTTAAATAATGTCTTTCTTTTAGAAAACAAAAATCAATTTTTTCACAGTGGAAAATAAGAAGACCTGTTTTTGAGTTGTGAGAGAGAGTTTCTCCATCTGTCTGGGTTTCTGCCTCAGAATGGTAAGACCCAAAGTCGTTATGTGTCATGACATCATAATCTTTTGCAAGCCAGTCCATGCGTGACATAGAGGCTGTTGATTTCAGGGCCTGGTGCCATGGCTCTTCCTTCGATTTGCTAGCCATTTCTAGATTGGAACTCTGGGAGTGGCTGATGGGAAACGACAATTAACTTATTATTGACAGAACTGCCCATTATGCAAAAAAAAATCATTGAATTATTTATACGTCTAAAGTATGAACTGCAGAGGTAAACAAATATAATAAACTCCCTATATTCATTCTCTGGAAAAAATTTCTTTACCCCATCTATCTAGACTGAGATAACCCAAGCCTCAACCCTAGTGAAGCACAGTAAAGTGAGAAATAAGTGCTAAGTTTCTTAGTCAAGGAAAAAATGGGACTCAATCCCATATCCTTCTGGCATTAGTCCAGTGCCATATCCACTCAGCCATCTCACCTCACTCAAGTTTTTGAGTTTCAAATCAATAAATAAATTTTACAGTTTTAATGCTCTGGTTTAACATCTTTTTCAAACATTTTGCTTATTCAAATCTAAATAAATAAACCATAAACATCATTTGTGGTCAACCACCTTTGTCTGATCCCATGTCGAATTCATCAGAAATTGAACACAAGTCAAAATGGTCAGAATGACGAAATTTTAGTTTTCTATGTTTGAGAGACAATATTCACATATTATCAATATCAAATTAAGAACAAATTATATACATCTAGTTTTGAATTTAATTTTCAGCTTCTGATCTCCCTAACACAATACTAAAGCTGTCAAACTATAACACAGGAAATGGGATTAGACTCTTTAAAAGCAGGATTTTCAATTCAAAATCATGATTTTTTTTTCAAGAAATTATGTTCTTTTTTTTTAACTTTTCCATCTCTTAAATGTAGACTAAAATTCATTTTAAATTCAGGAAATGGGAGTGCTAGTTAATCAAATTGTTCCATTATCATTACAATTGTAAGACATTAAGAATTTAAAGGGCATTATCGGATCCAACCCAAATTTCCTTGAACAACTAGAGACTCTAAAATATGTCAGATAGCCTGATTAGTTAATTTACTGTATCAGGAACACAAAATTATCAAACAAAATCAAGGAGAAATATCAGAATTTTATAATCTTGGCATGATTATTTTAAGAACATTAACAAAACTGGGAGTAGACATCTCTGCTTAATATCAAATGTACAATAGTGGGTCGTTATTGATCAGAATTACTTACCTCAATAAAAATTTGTTGTTTTTAGATGTCTCTGTATCACTCTCATAAGACGTGGATAGTTTTCTAAACAAATACAGAACAGAAACATGACATAAACCAAGTATAGTAACAAAATATCTAATATGAAGTGTTTCCTGGTAGAAAATTAAAGTTGAACTTTTATAAGTTAAATCACACTTGTGACACCTTTACGTATATCAATGCCTATTTGAACTAGTGCAACAAAAACAAAGCTGTTAGATAACAATTTATTTTGTCCTACGCACCATTTTTAAAAAAAATAAAAACTATGAATGCAGCACAAGAGACTAAAAAAGAACCCCAGAAAACCACAAAGAAGGAGGGAATAGTGGGATACAGGCAACCTTCGCTTAAATCCCATGCTTTATAAGAGGGAAACTAATGCAAATAGAAAAGTAGCTTTATGGAGTGACAAGCAAATGTGTGATCGTCTGATAAAAGGTGGAGGATATTCCCTTTCTATTTTGTAGGTAAATATTAGCAACAAAAAAAAACCCCCTAAAATGGAGTACTGATGTAATGTGTCCTTAATTAAGATGTATTGAAAATTAAAACTGCATTTTACTCCAAAAAAATATTGCTTGTACATTTGAAATAACTTCAGGAATTCGAATTGTTTTCACCATGTGGAACGTTTTATCAGGCCACCATGCAAATTGTGTGATCACAAGAGACATTAGATAGGCAATCAAATGGAGGCACTTTCATTAATACAACAGCAGTCAAAATGCTGGCTTCCAGGTTTACTGCATTTTAATTGCTTGTCAAAGAAAAATCTGGAATAAGGTGCAGGTTATCGAGTGTCTAAGAAATATCTTTTAAGACATCCTCCTCAAATCTGACTGAGTATGTATTACCCCTATTTCGGGAGACTCAATGAGTAAAGCAAGACTCACCGTGTCCGTGGTTTTGAGTCTGCCATTTCTTTTGTCACAATGCCACCAGACTCGACCACACCTGAAAAACAAGACCAAACCCCAAAAAACATTTTTTTAAATCAAAACCAATCAGATCCCTAAATTCATATTTCACTGTTTCCATTAACCTACAAATTAATATTATGACATGTATTAGGTATACCAGTAGCTTGATTTTTGCCGAGGTGAGAGTTGTCAGATTGTTCAATTGACACATTTGTATATTTGGTTCCAAAAATGGTACAACAGAAATTGGCAAGATTTATAGAGTGTAAATGTCAGCATGGTGATAGTTTATTATAATAATGATCTACCTTGTCTTTGTGGCCATATCATGTGTATCTCAACAATTGATGAAAGCCATGCAAGTAATATGTGTTATTCTCAAAACTAGTTTTTTAGTCTTACATTTTACGCAGAATGCAACTTCAACTTTTCTCATTTTATGTTTTTGCCCTGGAAAATACTTAACAGGCAATTTCAAGCATCTATTTCAGACAAGATTGATTTACTTTGCTTATAAAGAAGCTCTACTCACCCATCTCCATGTACTCTCCCTCTCCCTCAGTGGCCCCTCGACCCCGTTTCATGTTGTCGAATCTACAACAAAGGCCAGTGTCACAAACATCAATAGAATGTAAACATTAAGGTAAATTTTTAAAACATTAGAATCATAAAAATATCCAAATTGGAAGAAAATAATTTGTATCAAACTAAAATATTTTTTTCTATGAATTGTCATTTTAAAATGATTTAGAATTGATGTAATTGTAGTTCAATTTGAGTATATCATTTTTGAACGAAACAACCATGTTTTCACAAATTTTCATCTAGAATTTATCCTTGAAAATTCAAAACTTTTGCCAAAAATTCAAATTTGGTCAAATTCGACTCCTCAAAAATCTGTATATACCAATTAAAGACAATGAGCTGTTACAGATATTGAAAGTCAGCAAGAAGAATTCTAGCCAATAAGGAAGGGTGATGAGCTTCACTGTCCCTTGAGATATCCTTATACCTGTAATGGATCTGAATTTCATTTGTCTTCTCTCCTACAAGTGTCAAGTCTGTGAAGTGTAATTCACTGTGGTGCAGAAGTATGGTCTTGAACTCACAACATGATCTAAACTGTGATCCAATGTCTAAAAACACAGTATAATATCTTTTGAAACTGATTCTTGCCAAAAATATAAAACTTGGATTTAATGTTTATGTCTTTGAGGAGGTAGACAATTGTACCTTTTGTAAATCAGAATAATTAATACAAAAATGTTATAAATCTAATCATTTTTTAACTCTTATACTCTTTTTTCTGCCTTTGCTTCAACCTGACGCATAATCCCGTCATAGAACACTTTAATAGTATGCCCTTAAGAAAGATATTTTGTACACATTATTGTGTTATAGTAGATATTTTTAAAATTATGAAGTCACCCTGGTTTTAACCCTCTCGTGTTCAGATTCTTTTTGGGGGAGTAGATAATGAGTTCCCTATATGGCCATGTCAATCATGTAGATATCCTTTGATGATATAAGCCTACTCTTTGATATCTGTAGTCGTCTTTTCGTTTTCTACGGTCACTCATTGCTAAACTCCGCCCAGAAACGATTTCATAGGTCCGTCCATCACCAAATTTCAAACTTTTGTTCTCGTGAGTTCTTAAGTTTTTTGACTGAAGAACGATTGGCTACTGAGCATCTTGACCCTTCAACGATTGGTCGTTCTTGCAGCTCACGTGTCAACAGCCGTCAACAATGAATTGAATCATCGTTGAGGCAGTGGAAGACGGCCATGGAATAGTTGCGTCACATCGCCACGTTGTTGGAATAAATTATCCAGGCATGGTCGATAGGTAAAAAAGCCAAATTATGTTCTAGCTACATTTGAAACAAACAAAGTATATCACTGATCTCTTCTCTTTGAGATATAAAGAATGATATAAAAATCAAGAAAATCGGCTGATAAATAAAAAAGTTGCTAAAAATAGCTAAAATAAACAAAAGCAATTTTTAAAATCAAATTTATTCGTAAAACAGTTGGTTTTCAACCGATTTTTATGAAACAAAGACCAATGTACTTCTTTTTTCAAGCTGATTTCAGCAATGTGACTTTCAAACTCCTCAGAATTATATTTTTTACTTTTAGATTTTAGCTTTTAGGCCTACTCAATAAGGTGTTATATTCCTTGCATAACAATAGCGTAATACATCGACGGGGAGAAGCATCTTTGTTTCGGCCAGCTGGATAGATAGCCTGTGATTGGTCGAAGACTTTGAGACGCTTGATTCACAATTCTACACGAACGGACCCTGGCGGGCTATCAAAGAGGTGTAACAAATTTATTTACCGACTATTTTTCTTGGTCCTAAAATTACAAAGTAATAATTTCGCATCAGAAAAAATAACTCTGAAGTTCCTATCTCTTTATTACAATAAAATTGATACCTCGAATGACAAAATCGACCCACAAATAAGGGAGTTATAAATTATTCATATTTTTTAAAGTTTACAATAATTGTCTTCAAAGTCATTTTTCATCACCAAAGTCGTAATTTTTTACCGATTTTTACCAAACAAAGTGCAATGTCAATGATTTTCACCCGCAAATAAAATAGGATTTAAATCGCAATTTCTGAAACATATTTTCTTTTCTGTCGGCAAATTTATAAAAATCAAAGCTGAAAACACCCTGCGGCAGTGACAGGGCCTGTCATTTCCTTCACAACGATTGGATTTTACTTACTGAGGCCAGTCTTGACTACCCCGCCCATGAATATTTGGCCGTTGTCGGTTTTTGTCAGGTTAAAACTTAAAGAGTTAAGTATGTACTGGGAGAGAAGAGATAGCAAAGCTGTAAATCGTTGAAAACCCCCATCAGCATAAGGGGGGGGGGTTTGCAACATTCCCTGTGAAATTTAAGAGATTTTTTTTTTCAAACTGTAAAGCCAAATGAGCGTGATTTTCTACCATGGTAAGTGCTTTATTTTTGGGAGAGAAAGCTTATCTATAGAATCTAATCATTGTTTTCTTCCCTCTTTAATCGTCTGTTCTTAAAAATGATTATGTTCACTTTGAGCATCACAAACCAGATGCAATATAAACCATTGTCATTACATCATCCATACCATATATATATATATATATATATATATATATATATATATATTATATATATATATATATATATATATATAATATATATATATATATATATATATATATCAAGTAAGACACTCACATTTTGAGTTTGTTGCTTGTCTGTCCCTTTCTAGCCAAGACTCTGCCATTGAACCGTGTAATAATGAATACTGAAAGAACCACAATGACAGCACCAGCTGCTAGTAAACTGTACAACAACTCTGAGTGGTCCGAAAACCATGATGATGATGATGATGATGGTGATGAAGGCGAGTCAGCACTGTTCCCTGCAGTCTTTTTTGGTGGGTCGTTTTTGTTAAAAATACCACTTTCACGGCCTGGAGCCACAAAGTCGGTGCCAGCAACCATAATACCAGGGTTACTTGTGGGTTGCGAGCCCTTCCTTGTGTTCATACTCTTATCTAAGGACTCTGAAAAATGGGGTCAAATAAATATGCAGTGAATAACTAATGTTTAGACAAACTGTTGGAAAACAATAAAAGTAGATAGAAAGGTATCTGGTAAGGTAGATCAGATTTTTTTAAAACTAACAAGGGGACATTTTTAATAATAAATAGGGAAAACAAAGTCAAACACAAAATATTAACATTCTCAAATATCCTTATCAACAAACACTGAAAATCTGCAATATTTCTTAACCTGCCTCAGCGTATTGCTCCCTTAATAGTCATGGTGAGTGAACTCCAGGAAATGAGAAGGTAACAATGAGCTGTTACAGATATTGAAAGTGAATCAGAAGAAGTATAGTCAACAAGGAAAGGTGATGAGCTCCACTGTCCCTTGAGATATCCTTGATTCAACCTGTAATGGATCTGAATTTCATTTGTCTCTCTCCTATTTACAATTACTGATTTAATTTTACTTCAAAGAAACGACTTAATCAAGTTGTGCGGCTACATGGTCTAGTGGTATGACACTCGCCTTTGGATTGGAAGGCCATGGGTTCATGTCCTAAACAGTGCATGGCTGAGATCTAAATATTTATCAAAATTCTTTTCAGATCTACTTTGTCCAAAGTTTATCCTTACCTGTAATGCAATCTGAAATCTATCTGATCCTTTCCATTTACAAATACTGAGTATTGCTTCAAAGAAACGACTTCATCTTGTCACTGTCTTAAATTTCTGAACATCTCAAAAACCATGAAAATTCTTTCAGATCTACTTTGTCCAAGGATTTAAAAGAATCTTATTGCAAAGGATCAATATTTCCTTTCGCAATTAAATAAATTGTGACCCAGTACGTCAATCTGGTATTATTTTGGGACAAACTAGACTTTGAAATTTTAATTCACAGTCAAAAACATGAAAATTGGGTTGAATCTAAATGCTTTATTGAGGAGAATAAATATTGCATCTTTGAATTGCAAAAAAAAAATAATTAAAAAATAGATTTCTTAATTACTGATTATCTTAGCATTAAAATTAACTGATCACCTGTAACTGCTCCACCATAACCTTATATCAGATTGAGGCAAGAGGCAAGTGATTACCTTTTTCAAAATTAAATTCTCCAGAAATCTGAGTTGGTAAATTTGACAATCCCTCTTTCTTCATATCCCTGTTTTGGGGAAATTTGCTTGTTTTCTTTCGACCCTTGCTCTGTTCCACTGATCTAAAAAAATCTCCATCCACTGGGATATCTATGGATCCAGGAGGAACAAGAGTGGTGGTGGTAGATGAGGAAGAATCAGCCTGTGTGGAGAAGTCAATGGCCGACGTATCTCGCTTTGTAATTTTCACCTGTCTATGCTTTTGAGTTTTCCTGGTTTCCCTCTTTAACCATTTCCCTTCAGCCTTGGATCTGAACACAGGGGTCAATTTGATGTACAGCTAGGTAAGGACATGGGGTGAAAGGGGGAAGTGTATTATTACTGTGGGTGACCAGGTTGATGATTATGATGATAATGAAGATGATGATGATGATCATCATCATCATGATCACGATGATGATATGATATGATGATGATAATGATGAGGAGGAGGAGGAATATACATGACACATTATTGAGCGGTTGGTGAATAAGTGGCATAGTCAGAAGTGAAACAGGAATTTCTGCATTCAAATTGACAATCTATTCAGGCCAATATAATTTAAAAACACAACGTGAGCAACCTTCCAAAATCCACTTCTTTTTCAAGTTAAGCATACCCCCCACACACACACAAAAAAAAAAAAAAAAAATTACAGACAAATAATGTCAAATAGAATGCAAAAAGGTCAGAAGTAAATGAACATAATTGCAGTGTTTGGGTATTGTTGAGGAAGATGAAGTTGTGGTTGTTATACTATTGGTGATCATGATGATCATGCGTTGGCAGTTGTGGTGGTGTTGCTAGTGAATGTATTCAGTGGTATAGTCCGTTACACCCATGTGTTGACGTTGATATCTTTACAACCTACTGATGGACTTTAATAATTGGCTCGGACACTAGAATTGTTATTGACATTAAGCCGATTGTTTTGTTTTTTTTGCATCGGTTATAGAACCATACTTTGGGATTTCTTTTCTTTACGGTATATAAAAAACAAAGGGTCTGGGATGAGTGAACAGTTGGATGATTTACAATAACAGTATTCTACACAGTGAATTCTGTTGTGATTACGATCACTGGACTCCCCACAGCCTGGCCAGGGGTTTACTTTTCACGAGATTCATATGCACCACTCACTAACATTGCCACCCTGGATTCAAAATGACACGGCAAAAAGCACACTTTGTACACACTTGACATAATCAATTGTTACAGTTAACAGAGGCGTAGCTTCCTGTTGTGATTGCTACATTCATAAAAACTGATAACAATATGGATTTAACATACAAAAATTGTCAAAATGAGGAGAATAGGGCTGAGAATTTCAAGTATTTCTCCAAGGAGTGGAAGTGCGGAATTCTTTTTCATGGCATGCAGCAAATAGCAATACTATTCACAGATGGTAAACAACAAGGAACTCAGAGTGAAGAGGTCAAATTAATAATTATGCCATTTTTATTATGCATTCCTTGTATTTAAAAACTGCAGTTTCTTTGAAAGGTTATACTGAACAAAAATACATGGAATCTGTTTGGTGTTAAAGAAGTTTAGATTCAGTGATATTTCAGATTTACATTCAAAGTGTTGCCCAGTGAACATTATTCAAGAATGGCAAACATGTACCATACTCGATGGATGACCAGTGGATTTTCATGACATGTCTTACGCAACCTTTATGAGTTGTCTTGCTCAACAGTTCGTTGGGGATTATGTCTTTGTAAAAGTACTATCAAGAACAGACGTAAACATTGAGAGGGATCCCTTGGTTTTTGGCATCAATGTCTTTGTCCGAAAAATTTATAAGCACCTTACAGGCTGCTTGTATCGTCCCAATATATTATATGGGCATTTTTCACCAGGAAAGAGATAAATTATAAAGCGCTGTGAGCCTGTTTTCAATGCTGTGAAGTACAATATAAATGCTCTCTATTATTACACTTATTTGAAACAACCCAAAAATATTTATTGCTAAGCTAGACCACTGAATGCCACTTTGTTATGATTATTGTTTGCATGGGAAAGAGAATAAAAAGACCACTACTGTAAACATTTTAAAGTTTGATTCATATTTTATAGCAAACGATGAAAAGATCAAAGGTATTCAAAATTCGTAACATTAGGTATCCCAAACTAAAATTTCAACTGCAGAAAACTGCTGTTATTTTGAATTGAACAAATACAGATTGTCAAACCATGAACAACAGTCTTTAAATGATTAAAATCGGACAACAAATAAAAAAGTTACGAATTTTTTACTTATTTAATAACTTGTAATTTTCGTACACCAACAGAACATGCTACCAAACAGCAAGTTAAAGGTGCATCAAAACAAACAAAATAATAACAAAATTGAATAATTTGCAAGCAATCGCAAGCCATGGACATAGAGAATAAGAAAAATACTCAAACAAATATTCACCTAGTATAATTCAGTTACTATACAGCATCAAAATCAAGAAAAAACATGACCCGCGTGAAAATAATTTCACCGAAATCGCCAGATGTACCATCTTCGGCACTTTGCAGACTCGTCAGTAATCTAAATTAAGGCATGAAACTTATCTGAGCCTTAGAACTGGCACCAGACAGTAAGCCCAATTTTTTTCAGAGAGATAGAGGCAATAATTACTGAGATTTTACGTCTCAAAATTCGAAAAAAGGCCGAAATCGCCAAAGGAAGACATTTTGAGAAATAAACAGTGTTTCCGCTACAAAAAATTTAAATGATGAGATATGGCTATGAAACTTCACATACAAATGATTTGAGGGATGGGGAATCCAAATTTTATGTCCTTTTCACAATAAGAATGACAAAAACAGAGTTATGAGAAGAAATCAAGATTTAAGCTCTCGAAAATCAACAGAAATATATGTCAAAAAGGGGGAAAAGTCAAAAATTCATACCACGACCTAACACAATAATGGAAGTTAATGCTGCACCTACTGGTGGCGCACAGTCGATCAAATAAAATAAATAAATAAAAACATTAGACAAAAAAGTCAGTACACAAAAGCATACAATATCCAATGCAACCCACGAACATGAAAATTTATACCTATCCATAAGTACATATTTTGAGACACCTCAACAATCAACCTAAAATTCAACGCCCTGCCCTAACACATTTTAGTTTATATAACTAAGGCAACGGTATAAGGACACGCTTTAATGCATATAAATGCACAGACACCGGGCAAACCTATCTTAGCGCTCTTGTTACTCATGATGTTGAGCGTCAGCAAGATGGCTTTCTATTATTTCAACATTTTTAACACGCCTGAGTGTACTTAAACACTTTAATATGTTTTTTTACCCGGAAGTTCATATTCATACAGGGAGTCCAATATAATATCTAATAACAGATTATACATATGCGGACTCTGGAAGCTGATCATATCCACATAGCCTATAAATGATAAAGATTAATTTAAACACGGACTATAATATTGCTATTATGGTCTAATAGCCCAACATCAGTATGAGTATAAGGGTTATCATTGGCT
This sequence comes from Berghia stephanieae, assembly GCF_034508935.2. Classification (NCBI taxonomy): domain Eukaryota; kingdom Metazoa; phylum Mollusca; class Gastropoda; order Nudibranchia; family Aeolidiidae; genus Berghia; species Berghia stephanieae. Next base: position 31,989,297 of record NC_088361.1, read on the forward strand.
CTCCACTATACACATTTTAAATGCATCTATAAAATGTTTAAATAGAAATAGACATTATATTGGACTCCCTTATTGTATGAATACGAACTTCCAGGTAAAAAAAACATATTAAAGTGTTTAAGTACACTCAGACGTGTTAAAAATGTTGAAATAATAGAAAGCCATCTTGCTTGACGCTAAACATGATGAGTAAATAAAACATATGTAATAATCAGAAAAGCTACATGATAGGTACATAATTATGAGAAACAACAATTGTTTAAACAAAGCATGTCACTGATCAAATGTAAAGTGATGGAAATAGATACATAATTTCATTAATCAATATAATGTAAATGTTGCTACTCGAAGCGATAAATAATGTGAAATTGAATGTAAGCTTCAATTTAATTATAAAAACAGATAGAAGAATGGATGTTTCGTGTTTCCCCTTTACCAACAAACGCATTCAACTTAACGGCACTACCACATCATCTATACTGTTTGGTTCATCCTGTTTGTTGACAAAGGAGAAACCTGAAACGTCCATTCTATCTGGTTTTGTAATTAAACTGAAGCTTGAATTTAATCTCATAGTGTTATTCAATCAACATCAGAATCTGAAACCCTTCTTCGTTTGACAGCAGTTGACAAAAAAGATGCTTCTGCTTCATCATCAGTAATCATCCTTAACAAATAAATTTCTCAAAAATAACATCAATCTTTTTGACATAAGAGGGGAATGACCCATAAGGAATTTTACTTTTCATCAACTCCCAGTATGGCCCAGTGTTAGTCAGATTAAACAGTGAAATAGCAGCAACTAAAGAAATTACCCTACTATCCCTCAAATCTGCAACAATACTTTGAAGCTTTAAATTGTCACCTGAAAACAAGAACATGTTTATGATGGTACAAAAGAGCATGAGCATTTTCAAATATATTATTGAAACGATTACTTCTAAAACTGCAAAACTGAGACATAATATTATTAGCTTCAGAATAATTTAGCCATTCTTCCCTTGCCCCATTTTTCTCATCCCCCCGAGGTCCCAATACTTCTGCAGTTAGTCTTATAGCACGTAAGGCTGCACTTTCTTTACCAATACTAGACTGAAAATGATTAAACTTTTGCTGACTGTCCCTCCCAAGTGAACCCCCCACTTTAATTACATCCCTCTCAAATTCTAACACAGCACTCTCAACAGCTTTAGATAGACCAAGCAAAAAATGCACGTTACAATACAAAAAATGTGTACATAGACCGTCTATATTCCTCATCATGCAAAACACTCTTACGCCATTCATGAATTTTTTTATTTAAAAGTTTCATATTTGCCGCTCTATCGGACATAAGTTTCGTTCTTTAATTTTAAATTACAAATTTCTTTCTTTAAAATATTACATTCTGATGAATCGACTTTATAGATGAAAACAATTTTTTGGAAGAGACAGACTTTGATAATCTTCTAACATGGTCAACATTAACAATTGTGGAAGAAAGTGGGATGTGGGACTCTGAAAAAGATTCTGGCAATAAAACAGAAGTGATCAATGCAAGGGTACATTCAGGTTTGGCTGGATTCTGAGTAGAAACAGACATAGAGGGTAGAGGGGTAGAACCAAAAGTGAATGACGATGATGGTAGTGGTGTTGAACATGAATCAGGTGTGGACACATTCCGAGAATTAATATTCGTGGAGAGATGAGGGGTAGAACCAGATACAGTAGAAATGCAGGACGATGGTGGTGGTGGTGGTGAGCTGAGAATCTTAGTAGAAGTAGAAGGTTGACTTGATGATGGTAGTACAGATGAAGGAAATAAAACGGTTGGCTGAGGACTCAGTGCTGGCCAGTTAACAGTAGACGACGGTGGTGGTGAGCTGAGAATCTTAGTAGAAGTAGAAGGTTGACTCGATGATGGTAGTACAGATGAAGGAAATAAAACGGTTGGCTGAGGACTCAGTGCTGGCCAGTCAACAGTAGATGACAGTGGGGGTGGTGGTGGTGCCTGAAGTGCTGCTGGGTCCCTGCTGATATTTTTTATCAGCTTCCCCTTCTTTGTTTCTGCAGCGAGATACATGCCTCGCAACTTCCCTCTCGTGCAAATTACAGGAGAAGACGATATGTCTCCTAGAAATTTATGGAAGTCTCCATAAGTATGTCCATGTTTCAGGAGAAAATTGCCGAGGTCCACAGCAATTTCCTTTGACACAACAGTCTTTTTAAAATTGTTCTTCTCCAATGTCATGTCTACACCAATGGCATTGAGGGCATCACTGATGTGGTGAAGATCCACAGGTGCATTCAAAAACGTTTTATCTTTCCCTTTTGCCGCCTTCACCACCTTCAAAATTTTTCGCCAGATACTATTGACAGGATAACTTGAGTCTGGACTTAACATGGAGAACCATTGTTCCACCTAGAAGGGAAAAAATAACCAGAAAATATTGAAGGGCTTATAACTAATGCATTAGTATATTAGAACAGAAAAAAAAATAGAATCTTATACAAAAAGATAACCCTTGATAATACATCAGAATCCAACAAGTTTAAAAAAAGATAAGGATTAGGTATGAAAAAATTAATATACTTTGCTCGAGAGAGGAACACAGGGATGGTTTAGAATTTAATTGTATTCCATAGCAAACATCTAGTCTTGTCTAACCTAGTAAAGACCTTTTCAACTAGTGCTATTATACCAACAGCACATGGCCCATTGCTAATTGCTGACTGTTGCAGGCATGCTTAAATTATATCATAAAAAGAGCCATAAACACGTCTTTTACTTGTCTATGTCACTCAGTCACTTGTAACTACAAACCCAAATAAACTCAACCATACATGTTAACAATAAAATCTACTCGCAACCATCATGAACTTATATGAATCTGAAAGCTCCATAGCGGGACCTTGTGTTTTACAACAACAAAATCAAATCATAAGCTGGTTTAGCCTCACTGTACTGATAATATTAGCGCAGTAAAAAACATCAAAAACAACCAAAATATTTATCAAAAAAATATAATGGTGGCCTGTGACAACGAAAACAGATGTGTCGTATATTCAGAGAAACCTTACCTCAGACACTGTCGTTTTGGCTTCAAAGCGCAGATGATAAAGCTGGACAAACAGGTGTCACTTGCACAGGTGGGAGTGCAGGTATACGACCTTTCCCCCTTCATCAAAAATGAAGCCCTGAGACGACTCATTTGTTCGTCATCTGAAAATTGAGAATTAAAATGTTCAAACTGATTTGAGATGTGATAATAATAATAAATAGTTTCTATACACCGCCTTACCCCGTATTTCAACAAGCTCAACGCGCTAAATGATTACTCATTACCATCAACACTATCTATCAAAACTCAACTGTCAAATTCAAATAGGCAGGATTCAAGAATTTAATATAAATCTAAAACTGATATTATAACCAAGCAACCATCACCAAGTCAATCCCATAGCATCAAAATAAAACAAGCCTTGCTACCAAGTAGTCTATACAGTAAAAGGTTAAACGTTAAATTTAAACTGGAGTTTGAGTCACTATATTATAATAGTAATAGTTCCATCAATCATGGCATGGGTGAAACTGGATCTTAAAAAAACGATTGAAAAACAAACAAGTTAGATACCACTCATTGATGACACCTGATGAAGAATGGAGCAATCCTGTTAAGATTATTATTATAAGATCAAACAATGTGCACCAGATTTCGTCCCAATTGTCAATAATTTCTTAATGAATGAGCTTGACTTAATTAATCTAAATTTCAGAAAATTGAGAAACAACTAGACTTAGACGTCGATAGTGTGATACTTTCCATTTCCTAGTACAAGTAGGACTCACAATCACAAGCACAAGTCTAGCAGTCAGGACGGACACTGACACGACCAGTTTCTATTATTTTATTTTTCATCTAGAAGTATCAGTGATAATGATGACACGTTCATTCTTAGCGATCGGTGGGCTCCGATAATAATAATAATAATAATAATAATAATAATAATAATAATAATAATAATAATAATAATAATAATAATAATAATAATAATAATAATAATAATAATAATAGCCTTCATGAATGAACACGAATACAAACATTATCCATTAATTCAGAAAAGTGAGTGGAGCAAACAGTATCATGATAAGATTAAGACAAGATAGAGTAAAGCTTCGATCTACTCAAACACCGATCATAATAAAATAAAAAACAATAAGATTTACTTACCACATAATTCAAGTAAGTCCATGTCCATAATTGAAACACTTTTGACTATTCTAGATGGCTGTTTGGAAACGTTACAATCGGTCTCGGTCACCGGCAGTGTATCAACTCACGCGTCGGACGGTAGGAGAGAAAGAAAGAGAAAGCGGAAACAAAGGCTTTGCTTTTAAAGATGGCGCTATGTGTTGAATCAAGCCAGCATGCTGGATTTTTGATATTATAGCCTTCAAATGCTGCAGATTTTTATGGTGTAATTTTTTCGCCGTTTATTAACCGTTAAGAGAGTCAAATTTTCAGTCAAAAATAGGGCAAATTCAGTTAAATTTTAATAATATTTTTGTTGTGTTTATAAACGAAAAAATTACACCACACGAAAGGGCATTAAAAGGAGATTCTCCCACACTTGATTTCACAGCTGTTGGTCCGTTCAGCTTTTAGCGCGAGCAGATCTTGTGACGAGACCCGAATTTCGGTCGATCGGTACGCAGTTTTCACAGCGAAAATTTGCAATCGGATCTCTTTATGAGGGCGTTTTTGAATAGCTGTTAAAAAGTTCACATAGCTTGAATAGTTTAAATATTTAGCTCATCTTGTAGAGCAGATATTGAAATATAATATTATCCTTTTTTTTATTAAATAAAGTTTAATTCAAGAGAGAGAGAGACAGATATTAACACCCCACTTTTTGATCGATACCGGCAAATTCGCCTGCCACACAGCGGTAGTTTGGGATACCTAGTAACATCACTTAAAATATACGCCTGCATGCAAAAAATCATGGAGGAATTGAAGGAATTTGCGATATCATGCCCACAGGACCGGGAACAGACTATAGTAGGTGTAGCAATGGTGGTAGTGATGATAATGTGATGGTGGTAGAGTTGATGATTGGTGGTTGAAGTCGGAGTCGGCATGTGGCAGTGGTTGTGGTTTTGACGGCGATGATGATGATGATGATGGCTGTTGGAGTGGTGATAGTAGTGAAGATGAGGCCGTGGTGTTTGAGATGACACGGTGAACGTGGTGATCTGTAACCATATGACCTCCTTGGAATTGGCCATTGAATTATGGAAGCGGCCCCTAACCCAGCAATTTTTGTTTCAGATCAGAATTTGTTCTGGTGAAACCAGAATTTTAGCATCTATGCAGTGTTTCTTTATGCAACAAAGTCAGGCAACATTGGATGAAGTCATTGACTGGATAGGTGACAATGATTGCAATGAAAATGGCCTCAACAATGTGTCCTAAGGCACTTTCCCCACATGAATCAAATACATAGAAGGCCATGTCTAAAGTTGTGTCACATATTGTGAAAGTACGAGTATAAAAAGGATACATGGACAGGATGCTGCTAACTGGAAACTTTGTTCCATATTTCGTTACTCACTTGAGCTATGCAGCTAATATAAATGACATAACATTTACTTGCAACAATTCAGATATGACAAAAGATCACTTTCTGCTAATCTAATTGTCACCTGTGAATTAAACTGCCTATCAACTGATCTATGAAGTAAAAGAAGGGAAATTGAACTTTTCAATTTTTTTTTAAAAATGGAATCATGAAACAAGTTTCAGTCCCTTAAGAAGACAGGTTCCAACACAGCTCCATCATACAATGACAAAACATCTTTTTCTTCTTTTAATTAGAAAACTTACTCTTCATTTATCAATTAAAAGTCTGGAACCTGAAACTTCTTCAGAAAAATACTGTTGACAATTCTTTGAAATCTCAAGTTTAAGCATTATTGACAAGATAGTAGTCAAAACATAAAGTGCAGTATTCAAGCCAAAAGCAAAAAACAGATGCATTGTAATTATGCAGCTGAGTTGATATCAATGACATAAAATGTAGCTTTACGACAAGCAAGCAAACAAACCTGTCTCAATATTCTGGAATCCAAGGACGTGCATGGATGCTTCTGGAGCACCCTCCTATCTGGCATCGCTGCTTGGTTTCCATTCAACAACTTCCTCAGATGCCTCACTCTGTGCTGACTAAGGCATTTTACACCTTGGGGAGTCAATCAAAAATGTAATTATAATAATAAGCCATGAACTACGGAACTTAATAATATATGATATGTCTGCAAAACTAAGATAACTCAAATGACTATTTACACAACATTTATCTTTTAATTGGAAGGACTATTATTAGCAGCCTTGGTTGATATTAGTCTATTGTGTTCCTTCCAACATGAAGGTTAGGCATAGGGCCAACAGCCTAATGTCATTTAAAAAATAATAAAATAAAAAAATTAATAAAAAAGTGAACTTTATATAAAGACAAGTTTGTTTTGTTTTGTTTATTTGGTTTTTAAATAAAAAACATATTTTTGGATGGCTTATGGTCCCATGGAAGTAAGTGCTATTTTTTAACCATCAACATAAAAACCTCAAACATAACATACCTTTAACCTAGATTACTATATCCAAAACTAAACACAAGAAGGAAGAGGAGAAAAATATATTTCAAAACACATAGACACATGTACATACACACAAACACACACACACGCACAAACACACACAGGGCTATAACAAAAACAAATAATAAATATATTCCTACCAAGCTTGTACTGTCGGTGTGTCAGACAAACAGTATTCTCTGTGGCTGAACAAGGGGACAACTCAAACTGTTTGCCAAGACATTGGTCGCATGCCTGGCACCACTGCCCAGTCCAATACTTTCCTGGTGAGCAAGCATTGTGGCCATCAAGCCCATCACTGCCGTAGACCCTCCACACCTAGAGATGAAAACAATTTGAATACAAAAATCCAATAGTGTAGGAGTTCTGATAGCCCATTTGAGCATTGCTCTTACACAGAGCCGTCCAGGGTTCGAGCCGGTAGCTTACATCCCAGTTTTCTAGGTTTTCTCAAAATAAACCCAGATGAGAACTAGTTAACTTTATAGATCAACAATTTAACATCACAACACTTCAAAAATCCTTTAAATTATGTTGTCGAGCATCAACTATCATTTTCAATAGAGACTTAGAGATGCTCATGAAGTTCTGAAATTGAAAGTCAAACTTTCGTAATTCTACAAATTTTTTATAGTAGTAGCAGGTCTGCGTATCAAATCGGTAATCAGGAGGTCGACATACAATCCTAAGTCAAAGAAAGCTGGATTTTGAAGGGTGATTTTTTTTTCTTCAGCTATGTCCTACACTATATCACACACACCTCTTCTGATTAATATTAAATTTAACATCAACCCAGCAGTTATATAGAGATTTTTTATAAAAATAACTTACCAAACAGAGCAGGACGACCACAAGAGCAAAACATCTGATAGCCACTGATCCACACTTCATTTTCAGCTGTGAATAAAATAAGAATTTTGTGTCAGATAACTAATTAACTCACTCACTCACACTCTCTCTCTCTCTCTCTCTCTCTCTCTCTCTCTCTCTCTCTCTCTCTCTCTCTCTCTCTCTCTCTCTCTCTCTCTCTCTCTCTAATACACAAAGACATACACACACAATTTTCAGGAAATCTAACTGGACATAATAATACACTGAGAAGGTGGGCAAAACAATACTCTGTATTAGATTCTGTTTGTTCGATTAATTCCAAAACTGTATAGAGAAGAATTGATGTATCAAAGCTGATTATTTTCATAATTAATGTACAATTACCTCTATCCCGGTATAGGTCCAATCAGTCTACATAATTACATCACTCGTAATTCGTTATTTATCCTTCTATCAGTCTTGTAGCTTTCATCTTCAAACAGTCATTACCCGAATGGGAAAAGAGTACCTGCCAATTTGAAATAGACGAAGAGGCATAACAAATGAGTAAATCATTTTAAAAATGTATTTGTATAACTCTAAAATCATATGTGCAAAAAAGCAAATGAACCTTGTTTGAATACAAACTCAGTTTATTATTTTGTTCTTACCCCTTTGTATACTCTGGATAGCTGGATTTAATACTAATATACTAGCCTGGTGGATCAACATCCTATCCAAATGGTAGCAATCAACTACTACCATACTGATTAATTCAAGCTTTAGTCCCCAAGGGCTGAAATTCCACATACAGGCGCCACTCCAATGACTTATAGTCGACATGCACTTATTTGCATGTCTGATAACCCAATTCCTAATGGGCTCATTGTTGTAATTATGGAAATCTCAAAAAATGACGCAAAATATTGTCCATTACAACAATGTTAAACTAGGCACATGTATAAGTGGGTTCGGATGTCAGACCTGTATATATTTATTTACACATCACTTATACTTTAGTAAATATACTGACTTGCTCACTAGAGTGAAAGTGATATTTATCTATATATTTATTAGGCAAGAGAAACAGCTTGTCCTTAATAAATTTATAAATTTAGATATGGCTGTCTTTGAAAGGTTTTTTGTAGCTTTAGGTATCCCAGATATTATCTGCATCGCGCAAAGGGAACCAAATTAACAATATAAATTAGCTGAAATATTATTAGTATTAAACTGTCTTCAGAAAGAAGCAGAACAATTTCGGGGAGTTTTGGTTATTTTTCCTCCATATATTCTGCTAAATGACAAAAATCTCAGAACAAGGGATCAATATTTTATGCTCTTTTTTTTTTTAACCTCTTTGCATTTTATTAATTCCTTTCACATTAATTCTATCTTATATAGTAGTTATAGATTATCCAAGATGGCGGCTCATTGATTTCTCAAGGATTTTGTGATCAGATTATTCGAAGTTAACAAATTTTTAGAGGAGAAATTCAGTGAAATTCTTAATATATTTTATCTGTGTGATATAAATTTATAGTTTTAATCATTTTGAAGTGAAAATGTCAAAGAATAAGAATAAAAAAGTCAATGGAAAGACTTCTGAAACTGAGGTTGTAAACACCCAAAATGGCGGAAAAAACAAATCATCGAAAAATGTTACTATTGAAGTTGATGAGTGCAAAGTATGTCACCAAGAGTTCAGTGATCCAAACCATGAAATGATTATTTGTGACAGATGTGATTGCTATGTTTGCAGAGTTTGTAGTGAAATAACAATAGAACAATATGCCCTCTTGATAGATGATTCCTGCAAGTTTCACTGGTTTTGTGAGGAGTGCGAGCGACCAGCTATGTCAGCAGTCAAAAAAGATAAATTAATAGAACAGAAATGCAATGAAATCCTGGATGATTTTAAAAGGAATGTTCTAGAAGATTTGAAGTCCCAAATTTTAAATCTCAGGGAAGAAATTGATACTTTGAAAAGAGATAAGAGTGTCCCACGAAACCCAACAGCAAATGCCCAACAAAGTTATGCAGAAGAGGTTAGAAAAGACTTAGCTAGCCAAGTGACAGCAGAGAGTGCAAAGGAACTAGCAGAAAGAGATAGGAGGAAGAATAATATTGTCTTTTTCGGTATCCCAGAGAGCAGTGCTGAGGAACTAGACCAGCGTATTAGAGATGATAAGACCTTTCTCATCTCGCTTTGTAAAGAAACTTTAGACACTGATGTTGACATATCAACCTGTAAACGCCTACACTCCAAAGCCCCTGGTACAAGACCTCTTCTGATATCAATTAAGAATGAGGAGCAGGCTTCTGGAGTTCTGAGAAATGGTCGTAAACTCCGCCAATCAGAAATACATAAAAATATTTTTTTAAAAAAGGATTACACCCCTTTAGAAAGGGAAGAGATGAGGAAATTGGTAGAGATGAGAGACAAAAAAAGGGAAGAGACAATACAGAAAGGGGAGAGGAGAAGTGGACAATATGGAGGGGGAAAGTTGTAGATTCCAATCGAAGACAGGGCAGGCCAGCAGACAGAAAGAGAGAGGAGGAGGAAAGAAAATAACCAACGATTTTAGTTCTAATGTACAGAATGTTTTTAACCCCCATCAGACGGACATTTTTAAGTGCTTGTACAAAAAATTAGACCGTCATCGTACGGACATTTTAAAGTGCTTTTATACAAATTCAGATTCTTTTATCAACAAGAGAGATGAACTTTTATTAACGATTGATGCTGAGAGTGTTGATGTTATAAGTATAACTGAAGTGTTACCTAAAAATCAGCAAAGAGGTAAAATCGAGCCGGTAGAACTTCAGATTCCAGGCTTTGATTGTTTTCACAATATTCAGGATAAAAGTTGTCATCGTGGTGTAGCCATATGGGTTCGTTCAAAGCTAAATGCTCAACCAGTCAAGTTGTCAGACAACTTGTCATCATCCAAAGAATCCGTTTGGTGTGAAATAACACTTAGAGACAATGATAGGATGTTAGTTGGCTCGGTTTATCGTTCACCGAATAGCTCTTTTGAAAACAATGATAAGATTAATGAACTTTTAGTTAAAATGACAGAAGGCAAATCACATGTTCTAGTTACGGGAGATTTTAACTTTCCTGAAGTAGACTGGGCAAACGAGTTATCCCCCAAGGACTCAGATCACTCTGCTTCTAAATTCATGGAAGCTGTCAGGGATTCATTCTTAACACAGCACGTTAAGCAACCAACTCACTACCGTTCAGAGCAAAACCCAAATATTTTGGACCTGGTTTTTACAAATGAACATTCAATGATTGACTCAATAAGACATGAGGCTCCACTAGGCAAGAGTCACCACCAGGTTTTATATTTTGACTTTAGATGTTACACAAAGAAATGTTACTCGAACGAACCCCGCTACTGTTTCGATAAAGGCGACTACAAACAGCTTTCTGAATTAGTCTCAGCTGCAGACCTAACACAAAAAATAATAAACCTGTCTGTACTCGATGCATGGACTATTATCAAATCTGAAGTTATGTCTGCAGTGGACATCAGCGTACCAAAAGTTAAAAGTAGTTCAGACAGAACTTCACCTCGGTGGATCAATCCTACAGTCTTGGCAAAACTCAAGAAAAAGAAGCAAGCTTACAAAAAGTACTTAGAAACTAGAGAGGGTGCAGACTATATTAATTACACGAGGGCCAGAAATCAAGCCAAAAGCTCATGCAGAATTGCTGTAAAGGACTATGAGAGATCTATTTCTCGTATGGCTAAAGTGAACCCGAAAAAGTTTTTTGCATATGCTAGAACAAAAACGAAGACTAAAGACGGTATTGCGGATTTGTATGATGATCATAAGACAGCCTCATCTAACATTGACAAAGCCAATATTCTTAACAAGTTCTTTAGCAGTGTATTCACCAACGAGGATCTTACTAATATACCTACATGTGAAAGAAAAAGTGTAAACAACATACTATCAGATATAGAATTCGACAAAGACACTGTAAAGAAGAAACTAGACAAACTCAATATGAACAAGTCCCCAGGACCTGACATGTTCCACCCCCGCGTATTATGTCAGTTGTCAGAAGAACTCTCCGAACCATTAGCGTTACTGTTCCAAAAATCACTTGACTCAGGAACTCTTCCACCCGATTGGAAAGAAGCACAAGTTACACCGTTATTCAAGAAAGGAGACAAGAGTAATCCGGGCAATTATCGACCAGTTAGCCTCACCTCAGTGGTTTGCAAAATAATGGAGAGCATTATTAGAGACTATGTCATAACTCACCTAAAGAACAACAAGTTACTGTCTGAATGCCAACATGGCTTTGTTTCTGGCAGGTCATGTTCAACTAACCTCCTAAAGACTTTAAATGATTGGACAGAGTTTCTCGACCAAGGATCTTCGGTTGACGCAATCTACTTAGATTTTGCTAAAGCTTTTGATTCTGTTCCCCATCAAAGACTCTTAAACAAACTGGAAGCTCATGGTGTACAAGGAAATACTCTAAGCTGGATTAAGCATTTTCTAGTAGGCAGGAAACAGAGAGTTAGCGTGCAAGGCACAGTGTCAAATTGGACAGAAGTTCTTAGTGGAGTGCCACAAGGCAGCGTCTTAGGTCCAACTCTTTTCGTAATCTTCATTAATGATTTACCAAGTATTTTGTCTAGCTCATGTTCAATGTATGCCGATGATACTAAAGTATACAGAAAGGTAAACAATCTAGAAAATAGAGACAGTCTTCAGTTAGATATTGACAATCTAGTCAACTGGGCAGACGATTGGCAACTGAAGTTCAACGCTGGAAAATGCACAGTGCTACATCTTGGAACGAAAAACAAAATCTTTCACTACGATATGAGACAGCATCACTGTAGCGACAGAACAGCTCTGAATAAGTCAAAACTTGAGAAAGATTTGGGAGTACATGTTGATACTAAATTAAAATTCTCAAAGCATATAGAAACACAAGTTAATAAGGCAAACAGAATCCTTGGACTCATCAATAGATCTTTTACCTATTTAGATGCAGCAACTATGAAAATACTATTTACTGCATTAGTCAGACCCCATCTCGAGTTCAGCAACTCAGTATGGTCACCACAATTTGAGAAAGATAAGAAACTTATTGAAGGCGTGCTTCGCAGAGCAACAAAAGTAATTCCTGGGTTGAAAGATAAGCAATATGAGGATAGACTGAAACGTATTGAAATTCCAAGCATGACATACAGACGAGTACGAGGTGATATGATTGAAACATACAAGTTTACACACAGTTTGTATCAAGTCGAGAGTAAACTTTTCGTGTTTGCAAACAATGGAACCAGAGGTCATAATTACAAGCTGCATAAACCAAGGTGTAACACATCGCTTAGGCAACACTACTTTAATCAACGTGTGATCGACCGCTGGAACAGTCTCCCTGAAACGGTGACCAATGCTCCAAGTGTCAACGCCTTCAAAAATAGCTTAGATAGCCACTTAGCAGATTACATGTTTAGCATAGTTGAACCGCCCATTAAGATCCCATCAAAGGGTTAGACGTATATACAGGTCAAAAGATCTGTTAGGGCTAGGGCCTTCAATTTATCAAAAAGTTTATATATTATAGATACAGGTCAAAAGATCTGTTAGGGCTTTTTATTGACTTTTATCTCGATGAACTGAATGCCAAGATCAGCAAAGGCACAAAACGCCTAATACGCTGGAAAACTATACTATATTTTTTTAAATATAATTGGAAACATTTACTAATAGGTATTAGTCTTTCAAAGCATCTCTTGCTGATATTATCTAGACCGTCTATATTAATGGTTATTCTATACTTCCCTATGAAAAAAAGTCTTAACTGTCAAAAACATTACACATTGAAATAGTGAGTAAATATATGTGGAGATTCAAAATTTGACTGACCCATCACATTGGAGACATACAACACCCGTTTATATCAAGTTTTGAATCGATTGAAGTGAATATATATATACGACGACACTCGTTTATATCAAGTCTTGAATCCATTGGTTGAATACTTATGTATCATATATCTATATATATATATATATATATATATATATATATATATATATATATATATATATATATATATGCATTTGGTATTGTAAATGTATATTATTGTTTAAGAAACATTGATGTATTATTATTAATAACCTATGACATTCGGTGTAATTTTGGGTGTTTCCTGAGTGGTGCCTGTATATGGCGGTTCTTCCAAACCAAAAATAGATCAGGCCTTGTGAATCCACGGCCACGGGCCTTCTGATGAAATCTTAAAAAGTAAAAAGCACGTCAAGGAATGGTCTGATCAGATCATGTGGAAAGTATTTTGTGATTGACTATTCTATCTAGCCTCCTATCCAAGCAGCAAACAATTGTCATTGTCCATTTAAAACTATAGGGACACCGGATCCACGGTGTATAACTAGAGATATAGACTTAACTTAGTTTCTGTCACTGTCACTCCTTTCTTTATATATCTAGAAGATCTCTAGAGTATAATTTAGGTCACTCTTATGAAAACATTTTAATTCACAAATAAAGGTATCTACATTGAAAAGTAATCTGATATTTTGACATGCGATTCAAAATTTACAAAATTAAAAACTTCAAATTCAAAGTCAAAGTTCTGCCTTACAACATCAACAAGAGAGTAGAGATAATTAGAAGACAGGCCTATCTCTAGAACTAATTAACTCTCTCACAAAACTAAGCTGGCAACCCAGTAACAGTAACAGTGATGATAGAATAAGTTCCGATAAGAATTACACTTGGTGAATGGCAAGATTCTTTAAAAAACTGAAAAACATAAAATAAGCAAACAATCCCTTACGGATCTAGCGAGAGTCATTATCCTGTTTATCGTATTCTTTCTTCTTGACTTGTGGTGTGACTTGTTTGTTGGCTGTTGGCTTCACTAAAAATAGTCTGCTGGGGTCAGGGTTGCCAGATCATTTTTGAGTAAGCGACCAAACTAGCTATAGCAGGAGGCCAGATTCCTCGGCAGTAGGCCAAATACCACCAAACCCACCTTAGCCTCGCGAAAACTCTTTAGAGTTGTTAAACAAGTTATTTCCCCCATTTTTGAAGAAGAAAAAAGAAAATTAATTTAAAGGAACATTCGCTCTACTCACCTTAATCAAAACACCATTTCGCCATTGCAATTTGTCACTAGATTCTGCACATTTGTTGATAGCGTTGAATTTTTCCTTTCAAACTTAAACAACATCATAGGTCACATTCTTGAGTTGTAATCAGCGCAACGAGAAAATAACGAATAATTGACTTGAGACTCAGAAAAAATGTCACATACAACCGAATTATCACGATGGAAATAAAAAGTTCATTCTAGAGGTCTACACACCTGGAGAACTCCTCAACAAAAGTAACTTTTTTACAAATTAAAATGAATTCAACAGGCCCGTTTCAACGAACCAAGAATCCATTATTGCTCAGCATTTTCTTCACTACTACCAGTAAATGTGCTCGATCCCGAAGAACACTCTTCGTTCTGGTTGTACATGGCACCTGTAAACAAATTAATCATTTCTTTCGTCACTTAGAAATCCACACATCATTGCTTTTTGAAAACAAATATGGGCCTTTTGGGCGCGATTGCGTGATAGCAGAGATTCTATAGATAGTATGCAGATGACGTCACCCGGGCCTTTGTTATTGTTTTTGCCATCCGCGTTTGTGAGTTGTTCTCACTAAACTGTATTAACCAGACTATAAAAGTTCATGGTTACACAGAGTTTGTGTGTTGGTCCGTTATACTTCCGGATGGCAATGTTGTGAACTCCTTGGCCAAGCGCATTCTATCTATATATAGAAGCATTAGCAAATGAAATATGTGGCGTTAGCACGTGTTGCATTTAGATATTTAGATTGCCGGTGAGGCTTTCCGGAAGCCAAATAAAATAAGTTTTACCGGTACCAAAGTAAAACGATATAATGGGGAAAGTCAGAGGAGGCCAAAAAGTTGGTTACAGGAGGCCAAGTGGCCAAACCAAATTTTGGGAGGCCAAATGGCTTGGGAAAAGGCCAAATTTCTCAAATTTGGCCACCAGGAGGCCAAACTAGCAACCCTGGCTGGGGTCAGATATACCAGATTGTCGTTAGTCGCCTGTAAAGGTGCTAGATTAGCCTAACTGTCAGACACACTTGTTCAGATCTTTAGATTAACAGTAATTGGTTTTGATAGTAGTGCAGGAAGAGAGAGAGAGAGAGAGAGAGAGAGAGAGAGAGAGAGAGAGAGAGAGAGAGAGAGAGAGGTGGGGGGGGGGGGGGGGAAAGAGAGTGTGTGAGAGGGGGGGGGGGGGGGGGAGTGGAGAAAATACTTAACAAAAGAAAGCGTGAGATGCTAGTTAACAAAACTATCCACAGGTCCACAGCATATATATGCTAACAATTTCATTGGTCGATGGAGGTGCGTATTAAATGAAATTTTAATTTAGACGTCTACGCAATCTTTCTTTTCTCCAGAGAAATGCGAAGAATAACGAGCTTGCTCCATCTTTATGTTCTGACATGACAATGTAGAAAAAGGAAGCTTTAAATCGGGCGATGTCAACTAAATGTGCTCCTAAGCCAACAGCAACACAACATGAAAAACGGGGAATAAAGTATTTACTGTAAAATTAAATTACTTATTAGATTTTTGTGACAGAGATAGTGCTCTCACCACTAAGGAACTCATTTTACATCTGACAATGGTGAGGAAATATAATAAGTAAGGAGCCTTACCATGGCCGACTAGAGTATTATAGTAGGGCTATGAGCCTTACCCAAGGACTCAAGTTTGTGCACCTCAGAGCTGAGCTCTATTTATTTCGTGACAAGTCGGAAGTCATGAATGGACCTATTTTGCTTACTAAATAAAACGAAAATTATAAAATATATCTTAATTAAAGATATTGGTTGATCAAGGTTGTGATAATGCCGTTAAATGCTCCTTTCCTTTCTTAATAAATAATAACGTGAAGTTGAATGTAAGCTTCAATTTAATTACAAAAACAGATCAAATGAACGTTTCGGGTTTCCCCTTTATCAACAAAACAGGATGATTGAAACACCACAGATGAATGAGATGATGTGGTAGTGGCGTAGTTAAGATGATTCACCCACAGCCACAGAGATCGTTACACCAAGCTACCTCACCACCAATATGTAACCAGCTCGCCTCGCGATTCAGCTCCATGAAAAACCAATCAGGCAGTGAGCTAAAAATGATACTATATTTAGAATCAGTTTCTATATCACGTGATTAACTATATGGAAACTATGCCTTTGATTAGGAAAGTTGACCACCTACCTCATTGAAACATTAACACAATTTCTTTATACAACGATAGAGATAAAGACAACTAGGTTACATGGTAACGCAATATAACAAATGAGAGTACTCTTAGGGCTCTGCACCTTGAAGTGTTTGTTCAATCAATAACCACTGAACGAGAGAACAAGGAATCACGATTTCGACTCCATTTTCATTCTATCATTATCATTCATTATCATTATGAAAGGCATGGCATTTAATTCCTGAATACTTAAAATAAAATGAATGAACTGAGTATCGCTGCTTATCATCTGTTGTTATAATTCCCATGTAAACAAGTGAGCGGTCTCTTCTGTTGTGTTTATGCATCGGATAGGTATTTGTTCAGCAGCTGTCTTCGACTGTAAAGTAAAGCCTTTACAAATTTGAAATATTTTTTTTCTTTTTTTTTAAAGCAATGAAATATGCTTTGAACGTTTAATTAGTCATAGTTTTGAAAATGATAGGATTGAGAGCTTTCTGCAAGCTGCTTCAATGCCGGAGAAGTGTCATGGACATTCCGTTTGCAGAGGTATTCTGTCTAAGAATGAGAACACAAACGGTAGGACGAGTTCAACAGTCTTTTGCAACCGGTTATTTTTTAAGTCAAAGAGCTAAACGAACAATGGAAGTTGTATCAGCAAGGAATTTCTTTACCAGTCCATATTTGAACAAACTTCACCCAAGATCATGTTGGAAATGTGGTGGGAACACACACCCAGAAAAAGAATTATTTTTCTGTGAATGTGGAGTAGTTCAAAAACCTGCCAGGTGTGCCACGTTTTTCGAGTTGTTGCAAATGGATCGTAGTTTTGATATCAATACAAAAGTTTTAAGCAAGAAATTCAAAGACACTCAAAGACTGCTTCATCCTGATAAATACTCAACGAAAGCTGAGGTAATGACTACTTTTATCGAATGTATTAATTATTAATGAAACTGACAACAAATAGAATAAATCATTTGCTGCCATCTGAATAGGACAGTAGCAAAGTGTTTTCTCGGAGCACTAATTTTATAAGGCAGTGTCTACGTACACGGTAACCAAGCATCTTGCCTCAGGATCTACGTACACTTTAACTCCAGTAACTGCTTTGCTGCTGCAATACAAGCAGTGGTTGGACCTCGCTCTATGCGTGTGTGTGTGTGTGTGTGTGTGTGCATGTGTTATTTTTTAAAATCAAACAATACAATTTAACCCATAAAAAGCGAGATTCAATCTTACTTTAACCTAACACCAGATCTTAGTCTTAATGTTATCATTAAAAGACAAGATGCGATTATAGCTTATTGGTGGAAACGATTTATTCTGCATTAACAATAGGGAAACTATTATCTAGATGAAAAAAAAAATCAATGTTGCTGTTAAGAGTTTAAAATTAGCACCCCTTTGATCTACATCATCAGGCGACCCATTGTTTCTTTCATCCCCCCCCCCCCCCCTCCCCTCTCTCTATCTCTCTCTCTTTTTCTTGTCATAGTGTCATCTCTTCCCCCTTACATCTCACGGTGAAACGGAAACTTTCAGCTCGGTTTGAAAATATTTGTCTCTCACGAGGCCTAGGCTAATGGAATAAAAACCAAGACACCGGGTAGTGGGTGTCTAATACTAAACTGTAGATTCTCTGTTTGGCCAATTTAATCAGGCATATGGCCGTCGGGCAGCCCAGCTACTGATCACATTCTGCCTATAGCGCACACACACACAACACACACATAAACAAACAAACACAAAGTGGAAGGGGGGGGGGGGGGTAGGAGTAGAATGGAAGAAATCAAGGTCATAAGTTACTGTGCACCAAGCTCAATGCCACCTTCGCCCCTCTCTCCCAAAGCAAGGTACAAGGTTATCATGTACGTAGATCCAGATGCTAGGTGCCCGGTTACCGTGTACGTAGACGCTCCAATTTTATAAACTCAGTTCCCAAGCACTACTGGCAGTACGGAGAGGCCAGGAACTTATTCATGAGGTTATCCCCAATGGTGTATCTGTAGTATAGATCATAATTTCTTAGACTTTATTTATTTGATTATTTTTTTAATTTACAAAGAAAAGAGCTGAGTGATTGGGTCTTAATAACACAGTTGGTAGAACGCTCACCTTACATGCAAAGGAATCAGTATCAGTCCTGGGCAGTTCAGTATATGATTACTCCATGTTCTCATTGTTTTGTTTTTGTTACCTTCTTCTTCTTCTTCTTCTTCTTCTTCTTCTTCTTCTTCTTCTTCTTCTTCTTCTTCTTCTTCTTCTTCTTCTTCTTCTTCTTCTTCTTCTTCTTCTTCCTCCTGAAGAAAGTCTCACAAAAGGAAGATTTATGAATTAAAACTTTTGCTACGGCAAGCGAGGTTTGGCAGTAGCCTCAGAATCCAATGAAACTGTCAACCATTAAGTACAGTCAGGCAATGTTAAGCAATGTTTTTTACCAGGTGGATGGAGATCACAAAAGCTAAACATTCTGTTTTGGAGTGATGCGTCTAACACACCCCCTTTTTTTATATTTGTGCTTACTGATGGTAGCAGATATTCTGTAAAAATGTTTTAGATTTCATCCATGACAAAGTTAGATGCCACTACCAAGGCATTCCATGAAGGAATACAAATATAATTCATCAAACGACCATCTAATGTCAATAGGATTTACCCATGAAGTCCAAGTAAGCAAATTAGGGGTTGGTAATCTTGCAAAAGGAGAAAAATAGAAACTGCTGAAAGAGGCTTGAACCCGTCACCTTCCTGGTCACAGTACAATCCCTTAACCACCTTTATGATGTAATGAAAAAAAAATTGTATCTCTTTTTTACAGGAAGAGCAGCATTTTGCAGAGGAGCAGTCATCCCTTTTGAACAAATCATATGAAACCTTACTAAAACCTTTGAATCGAGCCATTTATCTCCTGGAACTTGATGGCATCACCATCTCAGAAAACGACAGCGTTTCAGACCCAGAATTTCTCATGAGCATGATGGAGGATTTTGAAACGATCTCTTGTGCCAACAGTCCTGATGACGTGGCGTCACTAGAAAAAGACAATGAGTTGAGAATAGACAAATGTGTTTTTGACCTGTCAAAAACATTCTCAAGTGGTGATTTGATTCATGCTAAAAATCTGACCATTCAGCTGAGATACTTCACCACCATACAAGAGAGAATTAAAGAATTCAGAATGAAGTTCCTAGAGTAGTGAGAAGATATTTTAGGACGACAAGTGATTAATGGTAATATTATTATTAAAGGAGCTTGATTTAGCTAATTAACGTTTTTAAAAGTTAGAAAACATCCAAACCATAACACAATAATTGGATTGTTGAGGCAATTGTCTCGTATCTACAGATTCTTGTTGTTCAGAGATATTAAAAGACAAACAGACTCAAAGTTGGAACTCATGAGAAAATCAAGAAAACAAAAGGGTGGAGAGAGAGAGAGTGAGAGAGAGATTGTGTTATGCTTCATTAGAAGATCTGGTTACTTATAATATTTATATTGGAAAATCTTTGTATATTTCTGCTATTGATATTTATGTTCTATTATCCATTTATGGATACTGGGCGGGGTTCCTGACCTCCCATAGTGAGCAGGGGGGGGGGGGGGTACATACTGTGTCTTCTATCCCCTTATATCTGTTTTCCGACATGCTTTCCGTCTTTGTCTTGGAATGAGATTACTTGGTTTTGTCCTGGTCCTGGCCGGATCCCCTGGCTGAGAGGGAGACAGTCGAATGTATAGTTAGTTTTGGGAGATGATATTTTTTTCATTGTAAATCATCTCTCTGTTATGCACTGTATTATGCTTTCTTTATATTATATATGATTTGTAAAACATTTGAGTGTGTTCCTCTTAGCGGGGACCTGTGCTTGTGTCTGGATGAGACTTTTAGTGATCTCAAACTAAGTACTTTGATAGAGTGCTTTTGGAATCTACACCTGTTTCTTATTTGAACCAATTCCCCTTTGTCTTCCCTTTCCTTGGATGCTTTATTGTAATTCTAGAACTTTTTACTATCCCATTTTCTTCCTTTTTACTGGCGCTGATATGACCTTAATTTGTTGCAAGCGCCGTAAAACCCTTAAAAACAAAAACAAACATTTATCGATATGACAGTATCCCGCTATAACTGGGATTGCTGCTTTTCTGGTGTGCTTGCAAGCTCACTATTGCTGTCATCAATTCGTCTACCATAACTCTTTGGAGGTTGGGGGGGGGGGGGGAGTCCTTTTTTGTTTTTTCTTTTCTAATTGCTACATGTGTCATTTACCTTGAATTGATTGAGCCCAGCCCTGACTGAGATCTTCAGCTGAGAGAGGAACAGCCCCTTTTTTGAAAAACGAATTCTTTTTCTCTTTGTTTAATCATCTCTCTGTTCTATAATGTAAATCATTATTTTCCAAGGCTGTTTCTTAGTAGGACTTAAATATGCTCTTAAACCAGACATATTGACAGATTGCTCTTGGAATCTCTTTGTCTTTGAATGATATTACTTAGGTTTGTCCTGACCCTAGCCAGAGTCCTTGGCTGGGAGGGAAACAGTCGAATGTATAGTTATAGTTTGGGAGAGGATTTTTTTTTTTTCTGTGAAAATCATCTCTCTGTCATTTACTGTCATTTTTTTTTTTTGAACATATGATTTGTAAACATTTAAGTGTATTCCTTTTAGTTGGGACCTGTGCATGTGTCAGGATGAGACTTTTAGGTGACCTCAAACAATGCACAATGATAGAATTCTCTTGGAATCTACATCTGTTCCCTATTTGAACCAGTTCCTCTTTGTCTTACTTTTTCTTGTGTGCTTTTAATTGTAAATCTTTAACTTTTGTACTATCCCATTTTCTGCCTTTTTAGTGGCGCTGAAATTACCTATAACTATATGTGTTGCAGATGCTGAAAGACCCTTAAAAACAAACAAAACAAACATGGTCCCTTTAATATCTATCGTGAAAATCGAGCGAACATAAGTTTAATGTGTCTATAATAATTTATTTTTTAAATCATAAATAGCTGAATGGTATAGAGTACTATGAGTTTCTAATCATTACCATTTTTGCCAAAACTCTTGATATTATGGAACAGTTCATCACCATCCCACTGCTGTATTGTTTTTTTTAAAATCTGATTTATCGCTTGTGCCTTTAAAATACTTGTACTAATAGATATTTTAAATATCATGCAAAGTCAAAAATTTGGTTACTATTCCTTCATTTATATGTATTTGTCTGATTTTGGTAAACACTAAATCTAAAGCTTTGTAAAATTGATTTGAAGGTGGTACTGAATGGACTCCTTCCGTCCCCTATTATACTTTGTTTCTTTTCTATATGACTTTCTGTTGTCCGTGGCAAATCACGCCCTGGAGGCATCAACCAGATAGATGTGTATTTGTGTGTGTGTGTGTGTGTGTGTATTTCTATTAAAAAAGGATGACTGTGTCCCACCGCCTTATTATGTCAGAGTAGATGTGGCCCTGAAAACTGACTTCAAAGTCTCAATCGTAGAATATGAATATGAGTATAAAATGAGTTTGAGTGAAGACATTTTGTTGATCATTTTTCTTGTTCAGTTATTCTGATAGTTATTCTGATAGCTTAATTTTATTTTTTTCTCAAAGATGTAGTGTCCGCTGACATGATTCAGTAATTAAGTTAAACAAACTGAGTTTGATCTGGAGTGCTGGCACATGTTGGTCAGAACTGACCCACTGGCACTGGCACCTATTGGTCAGTACTGGCAATAACGAAAATGTACTAAAGCAAACAAAAAAACTAATGAATAGAATGGACAAAATAAAATAAGAATCTTATGGTGACATAAAACAACGAGAGTCATTCCATTGCTCCAACAGCATCTAACCTTAAATAATTTGTCTGTGTTACTAACGGTCATGGCATAAGTTGGCCGGGGATTTTTTTATATTTTATTATTAATGGAGTCATCCAGTAGTGACGAATAAGTGTGAAAAGGTCTTTGTTAGCACTGATGAACAGGCCCTATGTTTTTCTCTAAAGATCAGTTGGCGGTGGCACCTCTTATTCAGTACTGACCAACAGTGCCTGTTGATCAGTACTGCCCTAGCCAAAAAATATAGTTGTTTGAAGGGGTGAAAAGCTATCATTTAGTCATTCTTGTCATTTTAAATTGCATTCACTTTTTAGTCATCTGTCTCATCCCGACGTCATACCAGATTGAGTTGGTGAGTCACCATTAACTTTTGTCCTTTGTTTGAATTAGTAGGTACCCTAAATTGAACAAATTCCCTAAGGTGATCTTACTTCAGAGAATAAGCTAAATTTGAGTCAAATGCTGAGAAACTCTATAGAAATGTATTATTATCTTTTTGGCAATGTTACCTTCTTGTTGCCGCCAATTTGATTTTGAATGTGTTACAAATGACAAGTTCTGATAAAGTAGAAAGAAAATGGTGCTGAGTTTTTCTTCAACTGTACCACTTAGAGCTCATCATAATGTGAGCACCATGTACCAGAAAAAAAGGGAGATGATAGTCAGTCAGAAGATAATGGGTTTTCTAGTTTTATCTCGTTTACAACGACGATCAACGAAAAAAATGTTTTCTTTGTTAAAATAAAACATGAAGGTAGGACGAAAAGAAATCCTAAATTCCACCCAGATGCAATCTCATGATTTGATTTAAAGCCATCCACTTTGGGTGTCATCCTTCTTCTTCTTCTTCTTCTTCTTCTTCTTCTTCTTCTTCTTCTTCTTCTTCTTCTTCTTCGTTCCTCTGATGTACATCTATGGCTGCAGTCCGATATCTGCTATGAAGTCTGTGGTCTGCTTTAGGTCCTCAGTCTCACCATAGAGCTTTGTGTTGAGTGTTGTAGGGGTGACCCAGTGGTTCGAACGTTGCACCTTGTATAATGGGCAATCCATAAGCACATGTAAAGTGGTTTCATGGTCTGTTCCACATGGGCAATAAGGGGTTGTTCCAATACCTAGCTTTGTAAACATATGTCCTCTTAGTCTATTGTGTCCTGTTCGGAGGCGGAATAGGGTGACTTGGCTACTTCGCTGAATGCATGGATTGGATCCTGCTTGTTGTGTTCCAGGTGTGTGTCATTCCTTTCTTTGTCTATTTTTAGCTTTATTATTTTCTTTTGCTGATGGTAAGTGATTGACGACTTCGGTTGTTCCTTTTTGGGCTCCTTCTTTGGCCAGTTGATCGGCAATTTCATTTCCATATATACCTTCATGACTTGGAATCCACTGCAGCACAATTTTTCCTGTTTTATCAGATAAGCCCTCAAGGGCCTCCACAGTGTGTGCGGCTTCAGAGTCCTGGTAATTTTCAATAGACCGGAGAGCATCATCAGAGTCTGTCAAGTAAACCACATTTTTCCTGTATATTCTGTGATCTCTGGATAGTTCTTTTGTTGCATTGAGGATGGCTTTTTCTTCAGTTTTAGTACTTGTGCACATTGAACCCACTGATACAGATATTTTTGTTTCTGTTTTATCTGTCCAGTGTATGAGTGCACCAGCACCTCCATTCATGAGGGGGCCGGAAATTGAGCCATCTGTATAAACTCTTATCCAGTTGGTCATTGGGTATTTTTTATCGATCATCTTTAGGGTTTGAGCATTGTCATTATTGCTTTGAATGTTTTTCTTGTTGATGGTTATGAATTTTTGTTTCTTTTTCCACGGTGGTGGTTTGAGATTTGGGCCATTGATTTGGGCTATATCTTCCTTTGGTGTCACTTTATATTTGCTCTCTAGTTTTTGTCCCAAGGCGATGAAGTTTTCCCTTTTGAGTCGATTCTCTTTCTCTTCCATTGTACTTGGATGCAGTGGTTGGGATTCCATGAATTTTATCTTTGAGAATTGTGTCATTATTTTTAGATTTCGTTGTTCTTTGAGGTTTTATTCCTGTGTGGGTTTCCATCTTGTGAATTGGTGTTGTTTTCATTGCTCCAGTGATCATGCGTAGGCATTGGTTTTGGACTTTTTCAACCTTTTGAAATTGAGCCTGTGAGCACGTTCCCCACGCCGATATGGCATAGTCTATTGCAGGTCTTACATATACAAGATATGTCTTCTTCTTCAGGATGTTTGAGTTTGCTCCCCATTGCGTTCCAGCAAGTTTTCGGAGAAGCTGCATTCTCTTGTACCCTTTCTGTTGGCTTTCATCTATTTGATGTTTCCAAGTGAGTCGAGGGTCGAATTTCACTCCTAGATACTTAGGCATAAGGTCTTCTCTCAGAATCTTTCCATCCAAAGTTAATCGTATAGATTGCTTTTTGGTTGATAAGCTGAATGTTGTGTATGTGGTTTTATCAGCATTTACTCTCATACCCCAGTCTTTTGTCCATTTGCTCAAAGCATCAAGAGTCATCTGTATCCTGGCCTTTGCAGTACCAATATTTCTTTCAGTGCATATCAGTGCAAGGTCATCTGCATACATGGCTGCTTTTACTCCTCTGCATTTGGTTTCGCAGATGTCATTGATAAATACGACAAAGAGGGTTGGTGAGAGAACCCCGCCTTGTGGTACTCCATTTGTCATGTTCGTTAGCTTGCTTTTAGAGTTTTGAGATTGGACTCTTGCTTTTCGATTTGTGAGGTAATCTTTAATCCATGCAAACATGTTGTGTGAAACGGCTTTCTTAAGTTTGAGAAGTAGTCCTTTTGTCCAGACTTTGTCAAATGCCTTTTCCATATCCACCCAAACTGTGACTGTGTGGTTTTTTTCTTGGTAACCATTTTCGATCAACTGCGAGATATATGTTATCTGGTCCTCTGTGCAGCGAAATTGTCTGAAACCAGCCTGTTCATCTGATATCAACTTATTGCTTTCTAAATACCATTGGAGACGCGATTAACAATTCTCTCCATCAGTTTGCCCAAGCAGCTTGTCAAACTTATTGGTCGGTAGCTTTCGGGTTTATTTTTTGGCTTGCCATCCTTCTTTATTGGTATCATGGTTGCCTGTTTCCATTTGAGCGGAAGTTTACCCTGTTTCCAACTTGCATTGAACAGTTGTTTCATTTTCCTCTTTGTGAGGGTTCCTAGGTGTTTCAACATGTCATTAGTAACATCATCTGGACCTGGTGATTTGTTCGTTTTTAGAGATTTCAAGACAATTTCTACTTCTTATTTTTTAATCGAACTGAACATGGCATCATCTGTGGATTCTTTGGGTGTATCCTTGTGTTTTCTCAATTCTTTGTGGACTTCTCGGTTTCATTCTTTTCTAATCTGTATACTCCCAACACTTGAGTACTGCTTCATAAAACAGTTTGCTGCTTGTTTTTTTTTTGAGAATCCTCCCCTGATCATCTTCTACTGATGGTGCAGCATATCTGTTTTCTTGTCCACTAGCTTTGGTTAGGTTCCATAACTTTCTTCCGTCTCTGTCGTAGTCAAGTTGTCTGGTTTTTTTCATGCCATGCTTCCTGTTTTGCTTTTATTGTTTCTTTCCTGAGAGTTGTTTCAGCCTCTTTGTAAATTTCCATATTCTCATCATTTGGCTCTCTCTCTGCTTTTTTTTTTTGTGTTCGGTGACTAGGCTGTTGAGACTTCCTAAATTTTCAGTCCATCCTGGACAGTAGTCCTTTCTTGATCCTCTGGGGATTGATTCTTTTGCAGCTTTCATGATTGATTTTGTGAATGCTTTGGCTGATTTTTCCACATTCCTTGTTTTACAGTTTATCTCTTTTGTATCTATCAGTCAACTTTGAAAACAGAGTCCAGTCTGCTTTTTTATAATTCCATCTCGGGGTGGTGCCTTTCTGTCTTTTGCATATTTTTCAGTTATTTCAACCAGAATGGGACGATGATCACTTCCTGCCAGTTGTTCCTTTACCTGTTTACTGACTTTTTCGGTGAGATCTTCAGATATGAGAGTTAGGTCTGGAGTTGATGTTGTCTTCCATGCTCTTGAGAAGTATGTATCTGGGTCATCTTCATTTCTGACAATTTGAAGCTTACTGTCTGTAAGCCAATTTTCAAGAGTTTCACCTTTTCTGTCTCAGTCATTGTATCCCCAGCTTGGAGAGTGGCTATTGAAGTCTCGGGCAGATGTCATCCGACTTCACAGCTTTGGTCGTTCCTTTTATTCCTGTGGTGAAGATTTTCCAACTGTCTCTGTGTCCAGTCTTTTTATCTGATGTTTGATATCAGTTCTAACATGTTATCAGCTCTCTGGGTGGGGTTCCTGACCTCCCATAGTGGACAGGGAGGTACATACTGTGTCTTCTTTCCCCTATATCTGTTTTCCAACTTGCTTTCTGTCATTGGTCATTGTCTTGGAATGAGATTACATGTACTTGGTTTTGTCCCCGCCCTGGCTGAGAGGGAAACAGTCAAATGTTAGTTAGTTTTAGGATATGATATTTTTTCCCTTGTAAATCAGCTCTCTTTTATGCACTGTATTATGTGTTGTAGTTGTATACATATTATATATAATTTGTAGACATTTGAGTGTATTCCTCTTAGTGGATCGGAGACCTGTGCTTGTGTCTGGAGGAGACTTTTAGGTGTTCTCAATCTAAGTACTTTGATGGTGTGCTTTTTGGAATCTACATCTGCTTCCTATTTGAACCAATTCCCCTTTGTCTTACCTTTACTTGGGTGTTTTAATTGTAATTCTATAATGTATTACTCTTCCATTTTATTCCTTTTTACTGGCGCTGATATGATCTTAATGTGTTGCAAGTGCCATAAAACCCTTAAAAATATAAACATAAACTTATCACCTCCCATAGTGAGCAGGGAGGTACTTAATGTGTCTTCTTTCCCACTATATGTTTTCCAACATGCTTTCTGTCTTTGTTTTGGAATGAGATTACTTGGTTTTGTCCTGGCCCTGGCCGGATACCCTGGTTGGGAGGGAAACAGTCAAATGTATAGTTAGAGTTTTGGGAGATGATATTTTCTTCCTTGTAAATCATCTCTCTGTTATGCATTGTACTGTTTAGTTAATATTATAATTATATATACTTTTGTAAACATGTGACTGTATCCCTCTTAGTTGCGACCTGTGCTTGTGTCTGGATGAGACTTTAAGGTGATCTCAAACTAAGTACCTTGATAGTGTGCTCTTGGAATCTACATCTGTTTCCTATTTGAACCCATTCCCCTTTGTCTTACCTTTTCTTGGGTGCTCTAATTTGTCAATGAGGTGTTTGGGACCCACAAACAAAACACTACAGAGACGAGCCGCTCGATTTGTTTCAGGAAACTATGATAAAACATCAAGTGTGAGCAACAAGTTGATTGATCAACTTGAATGGAAGTCACTCCAAACTAGGAGGAAAATAGCACGCCTGACCATGATGTATAAAATAAAGAACAACCTGTGGCGATTTCAAATCCTGATCTCCAAACACCAAAACGAACATCCAAACTTCCCATATGGACAATTTCATCCCCCTGACATCCACCAAAGACCTCAGAAAATTCTCATTTTACCCCAGAACTATCACAGATTGGAACAATTTACCGCCGGAAGATACGTCTTCACCCACTTTACATTTATTTACAGAGCTTCTAGATCACTGCTGAATTTTCACCTAAATGTTATAGTTCATGACAAACTCTCCATTAGTGATGTTGGACATTAAAGGAAGATTCAGATTCAGAAGTGTTTCAAATAGTTGTTGTGAGTGAGAGTGAGAGGTAATGTTGGTCGTGTTCCCTACATAAAATGGATCCCGGTAGCATTCACTTCAATTCACAAGCACAGGGCAAGCTATCATTCCTCTGTTCAGGCAAGTTGATTGATCAACTTGAATGGAAGACACTCCAAACTAGGAGGAAAATAGCACGCCTGACCATGATGTATAAAATAAAGAACAACCTGGTGGCGATTTCAAATCCTGATCTCTAAACACCAAAACGAACATACAGGACTTCCCACATGGACAGTTTCACAAGCAAAGGGCAAGATATCATTCCTGTGTTCAGGCAAGAACTGTTCTGACCCCCCCCCCCCCCCCCCCCCCCCCCCCCCCCCCCCCCCGCCATTAGTCAACTGGGAACACCTTGCTTTAACAGCAATTTTTGCCTCTGTTAATTTTCAGCATTTTGGATAGTTTCAGCTTTATAGAAAACGACTTTTTATCAAAGTAAATAATTGACACAAAACTAAATTGAATGGTCCAAAATTCAAAAGGCAAATTTATCCCTAATTATCCCAGTATGTACAGTGCAACCCCTGGATAACAACATAGCCCGGGACTGGAAAATTATGTCGTTATTCCGGGGTTTTCCAAATGGCAAGAAAAGGGGGTGTGGTAAGACCTGTGAATACATAATATTGTGATGCAAGAACCAGTTCCTGAAAGAATACGTGTCCCAACATTAGAATGTGTATTCCTCCTGTTTTCAAAGGGTATACCAGTTACAATTTCACTCTCTAACTCTAATGTGTATTGTCATTGTTTTGATCGTAAGCAGCACCCGACACCGCTTAACAAAACTAAAAATAATTTATAAAAAATCAAGTGCCAATATGATAGTACTGCACAAGAACTCAGATCCACACATCCAGTTTTGATTTTAATGAAAATCAAACCCATGCGATTCTGCTGATGAATTTTGAACACCTAAATTTGTATTTAAGTACACCCAAATTTACAAGTCCTTAAAAATTAGTAGATCTCCCGTCTTGCGATATTAAAAAAAAAGAAAAGAAAACAAAAACAAACTGATCCCCTATTTGTTCCCAATTCCCCTATGTCACTTTTTATTGGGTGCTGTATTTGTAATTCTATAACTTTTTACTATCCTATTTTCTTCCTTTTTACTGCCGCTGATATAACCTAAATGTGTTGCAAGCGCCGTAAAACCCTTAAAAACAAACAAACAAACAAAAACAAACTATGTATTAACCACAATAAGATTAAATGTGGACTGATCTTCAGCGAGACAACTGATTTTAAAAATGAAAATAATAAAGTGAAAGAGGTTGTTATGGTTTTCCCGGCTATTCCAACAAATTATAAGACCATAAATATCAATAATTGCCCCCATTGGATACGGCATTGCCTGATATCAGTTAAGCTCACTGACTTACAGGAGGCAAACAGGGAATGTTAATGGACCCCTGAGAGTTCCATCCACTGATAACTTCTTTTGCTGTGGTTCCATATGAAGAAGTGCTGATTCCATGCAGTGTAGTAAGAAACATATGTTTTGATGCAGTATAATAAAACGATCTCAGTGGGAGGAAATGAGGGCATTTTTTTTGGTTGAGAGTACAAGTTGTTAATGCTCAGGTATCAACTGCCAATTATTGTTATATCAATGTCGCTAAACAGGTGTTTTACTAAAATGTATTTCGTTATATAAGGTGGGGCAGCATGGCTCAGCGGTACGGTCTTTGCTTTGTACCCAAATGGTAACAAGATCGATCACCCACCGCTAGTCCTAGCTCACTTTGCGGCACTGCACTGCAGCTGACGCCTGGGTTATTCCAGTCTTCCCTTGGAATAGACCCTAAAGACAAATGTCCCCTTGGGGATGAATAAAGGGAATTTAATTTTTTATATTTATTTTTATTTATTACTAACAACATATAGCAAAAAAATCGGGACCAGAGGTCAATGTCTCTATCCAGGGGTTGTTGTTATTCAGGGATGTCGTTATCCAGAGGTTGCACTGTACTTTGGGATAGACTTGCATTATTTACAAAGAGAAACAAGCAATTGTTACTGTCTTTTTATGCCACTGACACAGAGGTTTACTCCTGCCTCATGAGCCTTATAGCTCTCAGTCTCAGAGACTACAACAAAGTACATACAATGAAGAAATTATACCACTCGAAGAAAATACAATATATCATTGGTTTTAAGGATTCTATAGCACTACAGTACCAACACTTTCATGTCATTTCATTACCAGTAGAAAAGGGAAATATTTGGGGGAAAAGTTGTAGATCTGAAGTTAAAGGAACCAAAGAAAAGGTCAGACAAAGGGCACGGATTCAAATAGGGAACCAAGGATATATACATACATTCTATCAATGTGCCTATTTTGAGATTACTCCCATCCAGACACAAGCAAAGGATCCCGCTAAGAATCGAAGAAGGATACACTTGTACTCAAATGCTTACAAAGGAAATACAAGATATTCAAAGCTAAAACAGTACTTCACAGAGAGATGATTTATAATTTATAAGGTAAAAAAAAATTTACATCTCTCAAAAAAGGAACTATACATTTGATTGCAACCCCATTAGCTGATTGTTTTTAAGGGTTTTACGGTGCTTGCAACACATTTACGTCATATCAGCACCAGTAAAATAAAAGAAAACGGAAAAGTCAAAAGTTCTGGAATTACAATTAAATTTAAATCATCCAAGAAAAAGTAAGACGTATGGGAATTAGTTCAAATAGGGAACAGATGTTGATTCCAAGCGCACACTATCATTGTATGAGATTGAGATCACCTTAATGTTTCATCCTGACACAAGAACAAGTCCCCACTAAGAGAAATACACTCAAATTCAAATGTTTACAAATCGTGTAGAAAAAAAATTCAGTGCATAAAAGAGAGATGACTTAAAAGACAAGAAATGTTGTTTCCCAAAACTCTACACATTTGACTGCTTCCCTCCCAGTTAGAGTATCCAGCCAGGGCCAGGACAAAACCAAGCAATCTCATTCCAAGACAAAGACAGAAAGCATGTTGAAAAACATATAAGGGGATAGAAGACACAGTAGTAAGTACCTCCCTGCCCACTATGAGAAGTCAAGAACCCCACCCAGCCTCTCACTCTCAGCTAGGGATACCTGCCATGACAAAAAAAAAACAGCGATCCAGAACAAAGCCAGAGAGCAGAGAAACATGGAAAGGGAAAACTGATAAAGGGGGATAAAAGATACAGCAAAAATTATCTCTCCGCCACCAGGTCAGAGGACCCCAACTTTCGTACAATCGTTGAAATGTTTGACTTGCATGCAATCTACTTACAGTTAAAGCACAGACACAACACAGCAATTGATAACTTCGTTTTTTATTCGAAAATGGCACGAAACATTTCATTTTACATAAGTAGTCAAGTCTATAAGATAGGTGAAGACAATCCTCTATGTAAAGCTTGGTTCTACATCACAGAAGGCTGACCGCTTAAAACACAAGTGATTATAATATATATGGAAAGATATCTGCAATAAAGTTGAAATAGAATTTATTCCAAGTAAAATTTTGTAAAATCTTGTCTAACAACAACATGAAACAGAGAAGTTTAATTTCTGCTCAGGGTATCTAACATGTGAAAAATGAAAACTTTACCAAAATGTCGCAAACGTTTTACCAATGTCTGATATTATGATGAAGTCCTTACTTCAGTAACAAATTCATAAATCAAGACTGGAATTAGCTTTGTCCCAGGATACCCCATAGGAAAAAGCGAGGAAAGATGACTTTCAATAATAAAAATCAAAACAATTTGTGAAAATTTTTATAGCAAACATATACACACACACATAATTAAATGCCTGCATAGAAAAAAAAGACATCCAATTCTAGAATATAAATTATACAACATAAATGAGGAATGATGAATGATTAAATAACTACGGAAATGTCAGTGTGTCAACATATAAAAGGTAAAGGGTCACTGATAATGACAAGGTCATCACTACTTCAACTAGACTACAGGAGTTGAGCGTTGAGCTATGAATATTTGAGATTGCATATGAAACGAACAAAAATCACAAAGCATGATTTAATGATTATGGCAAGTAATAATAATATCAATAAGGTTAAAGCGAGATACCAACATCAACCTGTCAGATATATAGTGTCGTCATGGACATCTAACATATTCACAACACCTGCCAGCCAGATATAAAGTGCCAACACACAAAACTATGTATAACCTTTAGCGGTTATAGTCTGATAGAATTTAGTGAGAAGGGAAAAAAATGGCTGGAGAAAAACAATAACAAAGAGCTGAGTGACGTCAATTTAATTCCTTCTAAGCATAAGTTCAAGAAGTTTGATGTCACTTGAGACACCTTTAGAGCATATCAGTTAGCTAGAGTATCAATGATAGTTTATCATCTCAATTGCTCTAAAAATGTGTGGGTGTGTGTGTGGGGGGGGGGGGGGTTGATTTTATGTTTTTAAGGGTTTTACGGCGCTTGCAACACATTTAGGTTATATCAGCGCCAGTAAAAAGGAAGAAAATGGGACAGTAAAAAGTTCTAGAATTACAATCAAAGCACCCAAGAAAAAGTAAGACATAGGGGAACTGGGAACAAATAGGGATCAGATGTAGACTCCAAGAGCATACCACCAATGCACCTAGTTTGAGATCATCTATAAGTCTCATCCAGACACAAGCACAAAATCCAACAAAGAGGAATACACTCAAATGCCTACATTATACATTAAAATAACAATAATACATTACAGAGAGATGATTTACAAGGAAAAAAATATCATCTCCCAAAACAATATGCATTTGACAGTTTCCCTCCCATCTAGGCCTCCGGCCAGGACAAAACCAAGTAATCTCATGCCAAGACAAAGAAGAAAGCAAGTTGGAAAACAGATATAAGGGGATAGAAGACACAGTATGTACCCCCCTGCCCACTATGGGAGGTCAGGATCCCCACCCAGGGGGGGGGGGGGGGGTGAATGCTGTAAAAATAAAGGGTTCTTAAAGGCAATCATTCAAAATTATCCTCCCTTTTCAGTTTTTGGCACCATCGGCACTGATGATAGCAAAACCTATTGACAATTCTAATACTTTCCATTTTACTGCGCTGGAATGACCTAGTAGTGTCGCAATTAACACAAACATACAGGAAACCTATTCAATTTTTAAAACATCATTCTTATTTCGTGGCCTGATTAATAAATACACATTACATCGACTGTGACACGAATGAAGGAATCCAATTATCAATCAATTCATAAAAAACAATTGATTATCAAAAAATCGAATCCAAACAATGACATTTGGCGCTAATATCAGATCTCTTTTTTTTTTTGGTTTTATGACACTGGATCATCACCAAACTCCACAACAACAATAGCTGCGACACCAGAATCGTCTATCATCTTCGATTATTATAACAGGATATTCTATTTTACATCACAATAAAATTGGCTCCCTTATTCTCTACAAATGCTGCCCGATAAGAGTTTTGCTTTTTATGGAAACTTTACATAGCTTTACATTTGATCTAGTTCACTTTCCTTTGTTGCACCACTTAACACCAACAATGCAAATTGATGAAGGACAACTGAAAGGGAAACATTATTTTTGTCTGAGCTCATAGAATTCTAAGCTGAAAAAAAAAAGTATCAGTTCTTGTTACATTCCTTAGCAGCATTGATTTCCATAGCAGGTTCTGATGACACTCTTTGCAAGAACCACAATCCTGGTTATCTTTTGTATAGTGTGAGGTGATTGTGGCCCGATGCACACAATTCCTTGTTTCTCCAATAATTTGTCAATATGTTTTTTTTTTAAGTATTTAAGTTCTTGGCACAATCACCTTTATCCAATAAACTGAGTTATCCTTCTGAATTCTCCTAAAAACTATTAGTTAATGATAATAATTGCACTATAATAATTAATAATAATAATAACAAGCAGTTTGACACTGTTTCCTCTTGTTCTCGCTTTATTGGTTACAGATATTGATATATAACATTGTTAAGGTAAAGATTTGTCTGACAATGACACATTTTTCATATCTTTATTGTCTGTATCTCAAAACAATTGTGTGAATGTTCTACACAATTTAATGGGCCACCTAACCTATATTGGAATACTCCTATTAATTATTTTAGTTAATGATAATAATTATAATATAATAATAATAATTATTATTATTATTATAACAACAACAACATGTCATATCTCAAAATATTAAAGCTCTGGGCTTATTTATAATATAATCTGTGAGCCTTTGCATCAATAGTTAATCTGATTAATCGACATATTATGGTCCTAGCTAAGTCTTTGTAAGTCGACCTCACTCTACAACTCTCCTGACAAAACAAGTTAACTCTCATGTTCCCGTGATCAAACAACATATATTTGATCTTAATTCATGTTGACAGCAGCAAAGTAGTTAATTATCAACTTTGTAATAAAAAAATGGTTACTTGAAGATGCATAACTTCTAGCTCTAATTTGACCATGAAGTACATGATGGGTTGGCCGGACTCTGTTGAATGAAAATCTATTGGGTTTTGCCATCAAACTGACCTGGTCTTCACTAAAATCGTTGTTAAATAATACACAACCTAGAAAGTTAACAATTATTTGTTAAAAAGTAATAATAGCAATAGTTGTGATGAAAATAACTACGATGATGATCATAAAAATAGTAACAATAACAGTGATAATAACACTAATAATAATAATGATTAATATAATAACAATAATAATATGTATTGTTATCATAATTATCATTATTATTACCATTATGAATATTATCATTATAGTAAACTATCATTATCAAGATTAATGACAACCAGTAGGGTCAATTTAGAAGATAATTAGGGTGTGCATCAAGAGAAAATTACAACCAACATCAAATCCATGCATAAAAATGATGAAGCATAAGAAAGATAATCTCTGATGACTGAAGGGAGAAACAGGTAGGATTTCCTCTGCCTTTTCCACTTCCAAGAATTTTGACAGAACTGTTTGTTACCAATATACCGACAACAATTTGTGACCCAACGCCTCAAAGGTAAAAAATATGAGATTTTGGTTAAGTTTTGTTTTATAGGGGAGAATGAGCACGAATTCTTCAACTGACAAGGTCTATAATGTTACAATTTAACCTTATAATCTCTTTTTGGCATAATACCATTTGTAAACGATAGGCCACATTCGTGTGTTGGCCTTACAAAATGTGGGAGTCCTGATAGCTCAGTTGGTACAGCACTTCATATGCAAAGCTACTGAGATAGATTGATGTCGAGATTTCTTTCCAGAGCCCCTGCTTCCTGTCCACCCAGCAACGATTGGGTAGCTGGGTATGTTAGATCTTATGGAAAGAACTTTGTAATGTCTTGAAAAATAAAAGGAGACAAACTTACAGTTACAGGTTATTTCAGTACACAAAACCCTCATTTACAAGTATTATTTTTTCCTTGTGTTGCCTAAATCTTGGAAACAGTCTCGACATCCCACACCTTTTGTCAGACCATCACACATTTGTTTGAATATATTGCGCACAATGAAAAGCTTTGGCTCAAGCGTCAATATCCTGAGACAAATAAAAATTGTATATGAGGTGGAAACAGGGACTTTGGCTCTAATAATGAATAGTGTCAGGGTGACAGTACAGGACATCAACCTTCAAGAGTTTCCTGGAGTCAATAAGCAGGATTTGGTATGGTGATTTCTAAAATGTCTAACTTTACATACAAGGCTCTCAGTTGTAAAATAAATTCTTTCACAGGAAGGTTTTAATTTTAGTCATAGCTTGAAATCATGCCTTACTGTTTTTACCAAGAGATGCATTACAACTGGAGCTTTAATTTAAGTACAAGCATCACTGTTATTGAAATTAGTGCTCCTTAGGTGTAAATAGTTAGGTCTGCTGCAAAACATAATCAGAAACCAATGTTTCATTAATTTGGATATGAAAATAAGTTTTGAAATATATAAGTATCATCCAAAAAAAAGCATCTTCTTTAAAAATGCATGTCAGTGAGTTGGGTGAAACATCAGAGAATGTCATGAAGATTAATAGTAAAAAAAAAATTAATTAATGGTGTCTATTCTAAAAATAAAATCATTGTGTTAAGCTATGCTTAATCTATGCAATTTTAAAGCTGTATGTTATTCTAGAACGTTAAAATGTTCCACATTCAAATATTTGGGAAGGCGCTGCAGAGTGGAGGAGGGATGTTATACATTAGTTATGAAAGAACACAGCCATAAGGTTAAGATGTCGAAAGTTAATTAACATTTGAATAAACTGTCAGCTTCTTCCATATTTTATATAACTTAAACCCCACTGATGAAATAAACCTCATCCCTCCCTTAAACATCTTTTTACTGTTTAAGGCATTTGTATTGTAATATGAGCCATTGGGTATGGACTGAGACTTGTAGTTGATGCTAGAAACCTTGCCAATCACTGGCCTCGGATTCCTCATCTCCCTCAATCCTCAACAATCGAATTCCTTTCTTTATGGCAGGGGTCCCCTTTCCTTTACCTATGGAAAAAAAAACAATGTGTAATATCAGCATCGGTGTGGAAATGGGTCGACAAATCACGTACATTAGAATTTGATTTTTTTCTTCTGATTTTTGTTTTTTTTTTATTTTTGGACGTATATATTGCTGACTTGTCAACTAACAACCATCATGTAACTTTATGTTATCAATTTTTCCCCAGAGTGGGGCAATTTATAATTTTTGCATATTTTTGACCTGGAAAAAAAAAATTCAATATAAATTCATTTAGACAGCCATGACACAAAAACTAAGTTAGCAATAAGAGTCCGAATTTTGATTATGGATCAGGCTAGCAAGGATGACATTAATGTCTATTAAAAGCAAAAGCCTATCCTGATACCAAAAAATGCATCAGTTCTTATCAATTGAACGTGTAAAAACATAACAAAAAATCAAATAATGCCAAAAAAACTGATGTCAATTTTAGTCTGCTATTCTGTCCTTCAATAACCACTAGTTTATTATCATACGAGTTGCATAAATTTAGCACCTTAATAGCCAACAATAATTACTAGATTTTGTTTCAGAGAAATAAATAAACAAATATTACTTTAAAAAGTAGTTTACATAGCCATTGAAAAGTAGTAGTAGTAGTAGTAGTAGTTGTAAACACAAAAGTAGTAGTAGAGGGTAGTAGTAGTAATGGTAGTAGTTGTAGTACTAGTCGTGAAAGAAGTAGTAGTGTGGTAGTGGTAGGAGTAGAAGTGGTACAGCTCTGTGGTTTTGTGGCATTCTCTCACCGTACTCGGATGGAAAACAGTGTTGTCTCAGAAAATATGTAATATCGCTTTACAGGTATCATGTCTCCTACATTAATGCATTCTACATTAACCCTTTCGGATGGAAGCCAACCACAAAATTTCACCCCTCTAGAATGGGGCCCTCCCAGAAGACAGCAGTCAAAATGTCACTTTATTCTCAATTTTTTGTTTAAAGAAGTAAACCCAAAAAAAATTACATTTTCTTAAAGAGGAATAAATTCTATGCATTATCAGCATGGTTAGAAGTATAATTGATGAAAATGAAGAGCTCACATGAGTTGTGATTTCAAAAGAATTTTTAAAAATAAAGAATACTTTGACCACCCACCCCACTGGTCAAAACATCACTAGCACCACCATCATTCACTGAAACTGAAAGTCCACTTTCATCGTCACTTTTACTATTGTCAGGCTCCCACTCCTCTTCATGGACACAATTTCATAGAACTATCACTCTCTTTACCTCCACTTTTTACTTGTTCTTCACTCAAAATTACTAGCTTTCAAACTTTGAAGCTTGGCCACAGGAATGAATACAACAACAAAACAAACTAAAACTGAAAGTAGAATATTTCCCCTGTTAGGCTACGATCATACATAACTCCATACAATACAGTTCCTCTGTTTAGATATCTTCATTGTTACAGTACGATTGATCGCTGGTATACAACCAAGCAATGGACTATAAAAGGCGTCGCCGTTATAACAGTGAGGAACGTGTGAAAGGGTTAAGTGTTATTGTTGGCTAAGGACCCCTTGTAATGCTTTGAGCATATTTAGTGGATCTTTCAATATATAAAAGCTCAAGGTTGTTTATTTGTTTAATAGTATTAGTAGTACTAGTAGTAGTAGTAATAGCAACAGCAGCAGCAGCATTGTGTCCTACCTAAAACTCTGGCACACAAAACCAACTTCAACATTTTAGAATCATCTTGACAGCTTCTCAGCGTCACAGTTTCTGTCATGAGTTTCTCTTTGACTGCGTTAAATACCAGAACTATGTCATGTCCTTGACCTTGGAGGATCAAAATAGAGAAGGAAATAAACAATGTAAAATTTCATGGCCTTAAAAATAGAAACAGACAAACGAATAAAACATCACCAAAGGAAGGCTTTCTATCATAATTTTGCAACACTTTTAGATCATATCAATGTCTTATAAGAGGTGAAAAAAAGAAAGAAAAAAAAAGAGATAAATACAGAGACAAAACAAAAGTATAGCATGAATATCATCATTTACTAACCACTTGCTGAGAGATTGGTAGATTCAATCTTGACGTTAAGATTTTCTAGTGGGTCAAAAGTTGCTTCTCCAAGTTGATCCTCTACAGTGAACATGATTTCATAAACGTGTCGAACCTGAAGAAATCCAAGACGGACATTTAGGCAGTTTTCACCACATTGCTCGACAAGAACAATGGAGTCATGTGCATCCAGAACATCTGTTGAATAACATTTTTTAAAATAACATATATCCAATATGGAACATAAAACATACAGTACAACCTACTTATGGCATGGACACGATCATCAAAATGATATTGTTGGAGCCAAGAGTCATTTTATGACCAATCAATACATAAACTGATGGGAAAATATAGTTAAAACTTTTTTTTAAGGTGGGTAATTATCAATAATTAGAATTGATAACAAAGGGAGACTTAATTGTAAAGCAACACAAGGAACTAATGTTTAGCAAGTTTAGAGGTTGAGATCTGGTTTATGATTCTAGCTTGTTGACAAGTAAGAAATCTTTACATATCTTGTCTTATTTGTGTAATCACAAAGTCTTCTTTCATTTTGATCTTAGTCTTACTGGACTTGAGAGTTAATGGCTGTCTTTTCTAAGTTTTCCAAACAAGTTGTATAAACAGAAGTTGATTCTCCACCGGCAGTCAAGATATCTTAGAAGGAATGTTAAATTTACTGGTTGCTAAATTAATGTTTTCATGGGACTATTATTTTTGTTGTTGTTGTTGTTATCAATGAGTCTGCCTGATTTGGAATTTTGTAAAGAAAGAGATTGTCAAAACTTATGACTTGATATCAACAATCCTTGTTTATGATATACAAGGAAAAAATAGGATGAGATGTGACATTATAAATGCGATGTCATTTTAAGCATATTTTTTAACTGTACATGGGGGAAACTTGGTAATTTTGAAAGCCGCATAAATGTCAAACTTTATCCTCAAATTAGAAAAAAAATCAATAATAAAACATATGAGAAAAGATTAAATCATATCATATCTTGTGATGACTCTTCCACTTAAAATATCAAACTTCGCAACTCATGAATCTGCAAATTATTATCTAAAGAGGACAAGTGTACCATCTTCCTCTTTGAAATGAGCATGAAGATCATGGTGATGGCCATGTTGTCCCCCATTCGCATCATTCATCATGTCAATGTCATTACTGTTGTTGTCACTGGACATGGTTTAGATTGAAACACCTAGAATTTAACAGGAAAAGTAAAAGAACATTATTATTGCAATTATAATTCTCTTGTAAAAAAAATTATAATTTTTTAAAATAAATAAATTTAAATAAAACATACGTATTCCATGAATACTACTTTTGTCTTTTACTTTTTAGAGTTTGCCGATTCATGCATACACGGTAAACTCAGTCTAACTGAGTCAGTCAGATATGATGAAGAAGAGCCTGATTTTATTCAGAAGCATTAAACCAACATAACCTTATCAGACAATAACTTTTGTCTCCTACTATTGTTTGAGATGAACCAGCGTCCTACTCCGTTACAAGCATCAGTTATCATCAATTTCATGATGCTACAGAACTTGTATGAACTTGTGCTCCAATGGCCACACAACTCTACGCATCTACACCCCCAACAGCTGTACATAAAAATGGTGCGTTAATTAATTTTATTAATATTTATTGTCATATTTTAATTCGCACTTCCTTACAAAGGGGTATTCTATTTCCTGTCCCATCATTGTTTTTGTTTATTCACCTTAACTAATCCTTTCACACCTATCTCATAAGTCCTTAGTGGTTTTTTCATCGTGTTTTGTTGATAAAGGGGAAACTCAAAACGTCCACAGTATCTGTCTCCGTCTAAATTGATGCTTACAAATCAACAATTAAATCGTTATTTTTTCCTTCGAGCTTCAAGATGTGCGTTTTTTTACACCTCCAATGGAACTGCATAAAAATAGTGCTTTTTTGTACACCTCCAGCGGAGGCGGAGGTGCATAAAAACGCCACCTTAATTTAATTCTAATTCTATCTTATATTTTTAAAATATAATATAAATTAGGTAGTCTGATATCAGCCTGTAGACAGGTGCCGATTAGCCATTGGAAAAGTGAAGCACTAGTTTGGGTTAAATTTTGAAGAACACAAATCCATATAACCACTGTTGCATAATTTTTCACAGTGTCCGAATGGTTCTGGTATCATTTTAAAGAGCAGAGATCAAGCTTTCTTTTAATGTAATCAATGTTGGCACATTAGGTCAAAAATTATGATTTGATGAAAATTACGTCATTTTAAAACTGTTGTAATTTTTTTCAAAATTGAGATAGCAAAAAAATAAAAGAAAATGCATCTAGATAATTCATTTAACTATGTCTATGTCAAATTACATCAAGATTGAAGGCAGCACAGTGTTTAATTTTGGCCACAAGTGACCAACCCTCTTTTCTCCATGCTAAAGTCTCGTTTCAATCAGTAGTCAGCTTATCGAGAGGTTGTCCAGTGGGGGAATTCTCAGTCACAGATTTTGAGCTTTTTGCAATCGTAAATTTTTAGTAGTTATAAAATCATCGTAAGTTTGGAACCATTTATCCCAGATCTGAAAGTAAGGTATCATATTAAATAGGTTGTAAAGGCCTATCTGTCTATGTAAAAATTAAGGAAGTGTCTAGGGAGACCAAGATTTTGGTCTCTTGGCGTAAAACTGTATTTTCATTAATGGATCTGTTTCTTTATGTTGAAGAGGCGAGTTTTTTATTCTATTTACTTATTGCTAGCCTGTTTGTTGCTGTTGCTGTTCTTACTTTGTTTTTTTTTGGTTGGGGGGGGGGGGGGAGATGGTTCTTTTTAAGGTAATAATCACGCCCCCCTCCACCCCCACCCCACACCAATAGTGTCAGAAAAGCAGCGACTTTTTCATCTTTTATAGAACTGCTTCTTCATGCAGGCCTGTAAATGGTTGGTGAAAAAATTGTCGGAACATTTTGAACATGTGAAAATAGACACAACAGGACAAACATATGGACACCACACAGATATGACACGTTAATTGACTAGTCAAATCATGTCACTTTCCCCTACTTATTTATAACGAGGTCCTTATTTTATGGTACCAAAAAAAAAAATCCCAATTATTTGAGGACCCAGGTCTGAGTCTAGTTGTAAAATGAAAGGAAGAGAACAATTCCTACCCTTTTGAAGGATG
This sequence comes from Berghia stephanieae, assembly GCF_034508935.2. Classification (NCBI taxonomy): domain Eukaryota; kingdom Metazoa; phylum Mollusca; class Gastropoda; order Nudibranchia; family Aeolidiidae; genus Berghia; species Berghia stephanieae. The sequence goes on from NC_088361.1 coordinate 32,031,437, forward strand.
TGTATCTCGTGTTTGACACGGGAAGCTGCGTATCTTTGCTCCTGTTTGTGTTAAATGCTTACACTGATTCTTTCGTTTATTTGCATTAATTCTTATAGAAGAAGAAGAAAAAGAAGAAGAAGAAGAAGAAGAAGAAGAAGAAGAAGAAGAAGAAGAAGAAGAAGAAGAAGAAGAAGAAGAAGAAGAAGAAGAGGAGGAGGTGGTGCGGTCGTGTGAGAGCTTTCGAAGAAGAATATATATTTCGAAGAAAAATAATTATTTCGCATTATTTTTTTTCCGTCTACATCCGGACGGAACATAAAATATAGAGAAAAAGATATGAGAACAGGAGATATGCATGTGTCTCCGTAGCAAAATAGAGAGAAACCTTCCGGTCCGGTTCGACACACTTCTGTGCGTGCGTTATTTACTGACTAGGTGTGTGTGTGAAGACGACTCGAGCGAACTTCGCGACCCTCTTTTGCTGGCTGTGGCACAGTAGCCAGGCAGTGAATACATCCACCTCTAGCGGAGCGTGTAGGTGGCATGATAATATTATAGCTAACTGATAGACGGCAAGTTTTGTTTTGTCTCTGATGCGACAAGGAAAAAAATTTTTTGTTTTCTTTTTTATTGGTTCTGTTCTTTGACGTTACGAATTTTATTTTTACTATTATTTTTTTTTTTAAAATATTAGCACTTATAGAGCAAAATCGTACTGTCGGAAATCCGACAATAGACGGAAGATTTACAGGCCTGTTCATGTTGTGGATTGCTTTAAGGTTTTTTTGTTTTTTTTTTATTTATTGGTTTGTTTTTGGGCCTTGTAGCTAACATTATTATCATACCCCTACCCCCCCCCCCCCCCCCTCAAATGAAATTTATTTTTGTACTCTTCTTCTTAAAATTCAATTCTGGCAAGATAGACCATGATTTTGGCCTCCCGAGTAAAGCCGTGGTTTCATTTATGGAATTGTCGGCGGCTTTTTCTTTTTTGATCTCGTATCATGGTCTCCCTTGCGCCCAACATCTCGATTTGTTTGTGGGTCACCACTCCCCCCCCCATTACTCCATCACCAGTTTATAATTTTCTCTCCGTATTAAAGAGGGCTCCGCATGCATTGTTATCTAATATTAAATAACACAAGACTGATACTCGTATTATCGTGATTTTTATATAACTTTGGTGTAACCGGCATAGTTTCTGTAACCAATAGAGCATTTTTTAAAAACAAACTTGACAGTAATTATCTCAAGGTTTTGTTCTTCTTGCTTGTCCTTATACTTGTATCTCTGAATTCCACTTCGTATTAAAATAATAGCATCATGATTTTTTCCGTTTTTTTAAATTCTCCCACCATATCTGGCCCCGCAGTTTCATGCATTTTAAAAATGAAAAATATTCATCAAGGTTAGGTGAATATGCATTCAAAAAAGAAGAAAATATGCAAAAATAATATGCAGACCTCAATAACATACTAAACAATTCAGACTCAACGTGCAACTAAATTCTGCGAACAGAAACCAGTAGTGTGGACTGTGGATAACATCAACCCATTTTTAAGGTGGCGTTTTTATGCTCCTCCGTTGGAGGTGTACAAAAACGCACAGTTTTTATGCACCTCCGTTGGTGGTAATGGTAAATTAATGAAAATGTTGCTGCAAACGTCCATGAGGTTTAAATAGTTTTAGATTGTAGTTTAGCACGCTGCTTAGTGATTACCGATATATGCTTACAATGACCATAAATTAAAGAATAATAACAATAATTTTAAAAATCTAAAGTAAAAAGAAACATGGCACAAATACTGATCTCAAATTAATAAATAATCTTAGAAAATTAAAATCGAAATTTTTTAAAAACATGATAAAAAGTTTTTAAAAAAAAAAAAAAAAAAAAAGAAAGAAAGACAAAATAAAAAGCAAACAAAAACAAAGTAAATTTAAAAACAACAAAAAAAAATGTCTACAACTACAATGGGAATCGAACCCGGTACTTTCAAGGTTAGAGTCTGACAGCTTGTCCACTGCGCTACGGAGCCACCTGACTGTTCATCACATTTAATAAGGTTTTTCTAAAACATTATTTTACCTTCAAAGCAACTTCTATTTTCTGGTTTTATATTTCGATTTTTATTTTATTATTATTTTTATGGCTGTCATTATCCCCAGACAGGTCTCTTATGAAATTTCGTTATCCCCAGACACATATTTGAAACTCCACTCTTTTAAATAGTTATCTACATTTCAGAATATCGAATGTTTCCGAATGCACATAGAAATAAGGAAAGTTTTTGTTTTTTTTTAAGTTGCGGAACCAGGATTCGAACCCACAACATCGATTCTGGTAAAACTTCCAGGGCAGACGACTAAACCATTCGGCCATGACACCCACTTCGAAGTCGACGCATATTGTGTATATGTAGTAACAACTGATTTAATGTTGGTAAATGTTATGTTTTTATAGATATTTTATTAACTTTCCTGATTTCTATTTGCATTTGGAAACATTCCAATTCTGGAATGTGGATAATTTTTTTAAAAGAGTGGAGTTTCAAGTGTCTGGGGATAACGAAATTTTGTTATCCCCAGACAGGTGTCCAAATACAGAAACACATCGCTGATGAAATTGGGTGGGATGCGCATGCGTGACAGAGGTGTATAAAAACGATCCGTTAAGATATACTGTCAATGGAGGTGCATAAAAACACTACGCATTTTTATAGGCACTGTGATAAAATTTTCAAACTCAAAATATCTTGATTTGACTCAGTCAGGGGGATGGGACTTGAAAAAACATAAAATTTGATACCTTATTTGTTTCTCTACGACCTACGGTTCCAGAGTTATTTATATTTTTCTACTGACATTTTTTGTCAATTTTTTTACAGAGAGAATCTGTGATCTCACCGCTGCCTCAAAAACAGCATCTTGAGTCTTGCAGTCAACATGGCCCACTTATTGTTTTCAGTAATTTTGTTTCAATTAAAAACATAAATGGCAAGTGTTAGATATCATTTTAACTGGTCAGAAAATAAGCTTTATTTTCATATAAATCATTTTCATGTATGGAAAGTATGGAAAAAATTAAGGATAAATTAAAATGGAAAAAAATATGAGGTTTTTGTCCTAAAAAGTGGGGTTGGTGGGGGGAAAAATAAAATAATGAGCGAGTGTATCAATTTTGATGAAATTTGGCAGAGATATTCTTCAATTAATTGTCTATCGATGTATCATATAATTAAAATGTATCCATTTAAAAAGTTCTTATAATTCAAAAATTTATAAATTTTTATATTATTACATAAGTTAAAGCTTTCTGAGAAATACAATCAGGAATTAAGAATGAAATACACTGTTAGAAAGCTTTTTTTGAGCCCTTTATAATGATACCAATATTAGTCACATAGGTTCACAAATAACGACAACACAGTACTAAAGGGTCAAAAATAAAGTTCCAAAAAACGAGTTTCACCTTACACTTACAGTTCAGTTACTACACAGTGAGCCTATCGGCGGCCACTGGACTAGAGTTATCAAAGTGCCTATTTAACTCTCAAACGTTCCACTGTTTTGAGCAAAAATTGTGAATGGAGGGGGTGCAGGTACATTAGGATACCCTGAACTCACTCACTGTGCGCTAATGCTGGCATGTTATATATCAATTTGCTCGTCAGATGTTTTAGTTTCACATTCTTAAAGTTTTTTATAATTTCAAGGCACTTTCCTGGACACAAATATGATTTATGTGTCAAGGTAGGGTCTCAAATTTTCAAGTAAAAACTGCATTTTCTGCAAATGCCAAGAAGGAAAAAAATAACTGTTCAAAATTATGATCAAAACAAGTTTATTTTCTAAAAATACATCATGTCTTACAACTTTTATGCAAAACTCAAGTATGTAATGCATAAATTGAGCATCTGGTGGGGTCTCAAATGTATCCACACATTTACTCAAACAAGGGGCATAATCCAATAATTTTTACATGTTCACAAAAATGTCTCTAAATTGCTTATGTCAGCATTTCTTTGGCATATTTTGGATATATCTTGGTCAACAGACCTAAACACATGATACAAGAAGACATTTCAACATGGTGAAAAGGTTTTGGGGTAATAATTCCATTACAAAAGTAAAATTATATAATTATTTTAAAATTCACTTGTGTGTCACTTGTTTAGTGCAAAGACTGAACTATACACACCAAAAATATACACAAGTTCCTTCTTACTGATACAATTGATAATACATGGATAAATATAATAAAGGACTTCAGTATACATATATATTTATTTATATATGTAAATGTATTCGCAGAGAGCGAATAGTATTTTTTTTTCCGCAAAGAGCGAAAACGAATGATTATTCGCAGAGTGCGAAAATATTTTAATTTCACAGTAACAGTACCTTAACAAAATAAAATAAAAATATACAGACAATTTAACATTTAAAAAACAAAGAGCATTTTAAAATACAATAATAAATCAAATAATTTACTCAAGAACTGTATGATACCACAACATACATTTTCTATCCGGCTGTAAACAAAACCATTTTTTACAATATAAACACCTATGTCTAGTTTTCTGTACTTTCCCCCTATCTAAGCATAACCTACAATCACCCCTTGAATTTGAAGAAGCATCTGGTAAAATTGGATGGATTAACTTAATTTCTTCATCTATATCATTATTATCACTATTCCTGCTATTTGCTTTAGATTTACTTTTACATTTACAATTACAATTTGTATTTAAAGCAAGTGGTGGACCCTCTAGATCATCTATCCCGCCTAACTGCCTGGCTAACTCCAGAGTAAAATCTAACTGATTATACTGTTTTGGTCTCTGTAATTCTTCAATATCACTATGCCTAGCTCTATATTCTTTGAACAGAATATAACTATTAACCCTAGCAATGTCAATAAAATGAAAAAATAAACTTTTCCACCACTTGTGTGTTTTTCTAAGACTATTATATTTCCCAATAAGTTGATCAGACAAATCTACCTCATTCATATTCTTATTGTAATCTTTAACTAATTCAGGCTGTGCAACATCTAATTTTCTGAAAACCCCATTATCTTTACTCCTACGTTGTACTACTGCCTCCTTATTTGCATCATGTATTGTAGATATAAATGAAACTGTCTTATTATCTTTCCACTGTAAAGCTAAAATATCACCATCCCTATGCCATCTAAACTCCCCCCTCTTAACCCTCTTTTCCCATTCTCTAACGTTCTTTAGACTAACTGGAAATCCTTTTCGATTAACTATTATTGTCCCACAAGCTCTCACATTCTTCACAACCAAATCTTTAAAAAGTTGAACACTAGTATAAAAATTATCCACATATAAATGATATCCTTGATTGAACAAGCCAACAAGCAACTGCATAACCACATTATAAGCTAAACCATTTGTTGTATTACCCCCTACCTTACCCAAATAAACATCAAAATTGTGTGTATACCCTGCCTTTGAATCTGCTAAAACCCACAATTTCATTCCCCACTTTGTTGGCTTGTCCTTCATATACATTCTAAAGCTATACCTTCCCTTATTTTTAACCATCCTCTCATCTATTGAAATATTCTGATAAGGTTGAAACAATTTCATACATTTTCTACGAATATAATCCATCATAAATCTAGCTTTACATAATTTATCATCTCTATTTTCTGTTCTAAAATTACTTATTTTTAAAAAACTCATAAGACATTTATAACGCCAAATTGACAAAAACCGACGCGCCCACAAACCATTCAACAATGTCTCCTCACACCAATATAAAGTAACACGCTCCACTTTCACACAACTCATGTACATCAACAAACCAATAAATCTATACATTTCATCCACATTCACAGGTTCATCCTTCCACCTCTTATGCAACGTCGGTTTCGAATCCGCACACATACTCGCATAATCATTCGTCCACTCACAAAACAAAGACAACAGTTCTTGAGTAAAAAACAAACGAAAAAAATCTAAAGGCGTTAAAAATTTTCGGTGATCTAAGCGAGTCACCGTATCAGGCAGGCGTGGACCAGGGACTCGCTCAGGGAGAAAAGGTGGCACTTTGTTCTCGGGACCACCATCCACACATAGTTTCTTCGGCTGTGATGGGCCAGGGATTTCATCATGATCCGAACGCCTGAAGAAAATAATAATAACAAGAATTAAAATAAAAAGAAGTACTTTGAAAACAAAGGAAATGAAAAATAATTCTGAAAGGAGAAAGCAATTAATTACACATATAAATATAAAATATCAAAATATTTTATCACTCTCCCTTTTTTACATCACACACTAGTTCTGGAATAATATTTCTTGACATAGAGTTGAGTAGAGTAAAAATACTATAAATAATCTTCCTGTAGACCCAAAACTGAATATATAACATAATATCAACAATAATACATCAGAAAACACAAAACAGTCAATATGAATATAAATGCTCTATAAGAACAACTAAATATCAGGTCAGTTCTCACCTTTTTCTTTGACAAGCAGAACTAGTTGTGGCAGTGGCAGTGTCAGTATCATCAGTAGGAGTAGGGACTTGTGCATGTCTCCCAGTTTCATTCCCACAGTCCTCACACGGAATACGAATCTCGCTAGAAGAAAGAAAAAAGAACAATATTTTATTATACAAATTGTCGACACATCAAATCAAGACATACAAATCATTTCTATATCTCATTCAAGTGGCCGAACTAACCGTCTTCTGACCTCCGTGTTTGTTTACATTTTCAACACACAACACTTCACTCGTCCTAGTCAAACTCAAGCACTTCATAAATACAATTATAAACAAAAAAAAAAACTTTTTGTACTATATTAATGAAATAGATAATAAAGTTGAATAAAATATACATATCATGGGCATTATGTGATCGTTTGATGTTACTTTGAGAAGATTTCTGAAAAATACTTACTCGTCGTTCTCGCTGTCAGATCCCATATTTGGCGAGTACGGCAGGTCGAATTCTTGAGACCATTCGGACTCAATTTCATCATCATCCTCGTCATCACTTACATCCACGTTGAAGAGGATGTCATAAATTTCAGACTCTTTGAGATTTGCCATGGTGCAAAAAGTTTAAATAATATAAATTTGATAAATTGTGAGTTGGAGTTGTAGAAAGATTTCCCGAAACAAAATGGCGGATCGAAGGTAACGGATGGAGTCGTTAGCAACCTAGCTTTCGTATCTCTCATTATTTCGTAACATTTTTTTACATTTTTAACATAATTGTGATGAATTATTAAATGAAAATCATTCTTTTATAATAAAATAATAGTTTCAACACATAATCTGGCGATTTTTTACCGCAAAATGGGATTATGAAAAAGGGGGCGTTGTCACGATCACCGGTGATCGTGGTTTCTATTTGTGGAACGTTTGAGAGTTAAACAGCCATCAAATTGATATGATCTACATAACTTATGTAATTAACGATATTTTAAAGTTACCTGTGAATAAAATACGAAAAATCGTCCTCTCTCCTCTAGAATGGCTTATAACCTAATGTATTTTACCAATTTCAGCCTACTTTTCTAAATGAATTATGAACTGGAAAATCGAAAATAATGATTAGAACGGAAACGGAAAAATAATGTTGCCAAATTTAGCAGTGCTGAACAGTGATTAGCTCAATTTTGGTTAGATAGTTTCACGACGGGCTAAAAGAACATAATTTGGAAAAGGGATGGGTAAGGGGGGGGGGGGGAGGGGGGGGTGAATTGGTGCACAAAAGAGAAATCCAGTTTGGAAAGGCGACTGTTTTAGAGAGAGAGAGAGAGAGAGAGAGAGAAAGAGAGAGAGAGAGAGAGAGAGAGAGAGAGAGAGAGAGAGAGAGAGAGAGAGAGAGAGAGAGAGAGAGAGAGAGAGAGTAGTGGTGACAACAGACATAGTTTCTTCATGTGACAACGCTCAAAATCTCACCTTTTTTTTTTTTTATGTAATTCTACTATAAAACCACTTTGTGACACCGTGTTACCCCAACATAATACCGTTTTGAGATTATTGGTCACATTTATTGCTTTGTGGGGCTATGTTGTTTAGTGGTTTGACACTCGCCCTAGGATCGGAAGGTCCAGGGCTCGAGTCCAGCTCTGAACGGTGCATTGTTGAGTCCTTGGAAAAAGCTTTTCGCATATATTCTCTCACGGTACTCATGTGTAAAATGAGTACCTGGCCTTTGAACATGTTTAGTGGAATTTGCGCTATATAAATGCTCTCTTTTTTTTTTACTTATACACAATGATAAAACACTTTTTTCCCCTTTGTCCAGAATACTTCTACTTCATACAGATATCGATGTATTCAGATGGCCCGACCTTGTCAAATATAAATAATATTTAATTCAAAAAAGTGAGTGGAGCAGGCACTTATGTTGAAAATAACAATAACAGAAAATGAAGTGAGTAGAAAACTACCAGAAGACAATAGAGAATAAAAATTTCGCGGCGGTGGAAGCTCGAACCCACGACCTTACTGATACAACTCCGACTGGCCGTGAGAGGAACGGTATGCAGCGCGTCGAATGCATAGCGTCCTTTTCACGACCAGGCGGAGTTGTCGTATCAGAAAGGTCGTAGGTTCGAGACCCCACACCGCGAAATTTTTATTCTCTATTGTCTTCTGATACTATTCTACCAACTTCATTTTCTGTTATAAATATTTAAACTTAGGGCTCTCTTTGGAGTCTCTGGTTTTTAGATTTATTGATACATTTGGGGGTCATCCTGAATCATAATATCATATGAGCATCATTTTTCTTTGTATAATATTTCATATCCTTGAAAACCATTTAGCACAAAACGTATACCTCCTCTCGGAGATGGACATGAAAGCCGAACGCCACGTCTAAATTTTAGAAGTGACGTTCGGACACCTTCGACCCTCACAGAGAAAACCGATCGTGTGTGTCGGGGGAAGAACACGTGGGACAAGGGGAGAATCGGGGTCCTACTAATTGCCGTCCGGAGTCGTCCAGGGCCGTCCGGAGGTCATCTAAAGCATTCTCAAGCCACCTGGAGGCCCTCAGACCTGTACGAAACTTTCCAGAAATCTTCCGCCTTCTGAAAGCTCCTCAAATTACGCCGGAAAGCAACTAGTAATACTAATTGCCGTCCGGAGCCGTCCGACGCAGAACGAGGAGCTTTCGAAAGACGGACGACTTCTGGAAAGTTTCGTACAGTACAGGTCTGAGGGCCTTTGGATGGCTTGAGAATGCTTTAGGTGATCTCCGTTCGGCTTCCCTGTGCCGCCGGACGACCCCGGACGGCTAATAGTTTTACCGATTAGTATTACTAATTGCCGTTCGGAGCCGTCCAGAGCAGAACGAGGAGCTTTCGGAAGGCCTTTCCTTTCAGACGACTTCTGGAAAGCTTCGTTCAGCTCTGAGGGCTTCCAGGTGGCTTGAGAATGCTTTAGATGACCTCCGGACGGCTTCCCCTGCGCCGCCGGACGGCTCCGGGCGGCAATTAGTATTATCTAGGTCCTACTAATTGCCGTCCGGAGCCGTGCGGCGCAGAACGAGGAGCTTTCGGAAGGCGGACGACTTCTAGAAAGGTTCGTACATGTCTGAGGGCCTCCGGATTATGGCTTGGGAATGCTTAGATGACCTCCGGACGGCTCTCCTGGGCCGTCGGGCGGCTCCGGACGGCAATTAGTAGGACCAGGAAATCGTGGTGCTAGGAGGCAACGTTGTTTTTGTTTTAAAAGGCGGACTAGCGCCAGAAAGGCGACTTTTCATCATCAGGGAATAACCCTAAATATGATATTTACAGTAGATAAACGTTGTAGGTATGTACGTAATATTTTTTTTTCTTTCTTACAATAAGAGAGAGACAAACGCATGAGTTTGTATTCGTAAACTTTATTTTAATAGACAATGCATCAACATTATTGGCAGATCTGTTTCCCATTAATATTTTATTAGATTATAACATCCAATCAGCAATAAACATTTTCATTTGACATTTTAAAAATATGTGATATGACTGTAAGATGATGTAAACAACGAAACAATTCAATGAAATAAAATATTAGAGACATCAGGATGGGTTGGAAATGGTTCAAGTCCGGGCTATCACGTGACAGCAATAAGTTAATATGCAAGGCTCATGCTTTAAAATTTTAGCAAATAATAATTATTGTATCATTAGGAAGTCCAGCATAAAATTGGAGACGAACATGTCTGCCTTTAAGCGGTTGGTTGTGCAATCATATAAGTGTTTTAGTTGTTTTCATCGGTACTATAACTGCTAATATTTATTTTGATATTCAACCCTAAATACTCGTTCAATACACGATAACAGGGGTTCACTGAGATGTTAAGTCACGTGATTTTTTATTGAATAAATAAATGACTTTCACCCTGGTATCAGCATTCTTTGGGAAAACTAATTTCTGATTAGCCTAAGTTAAGCAGAATTGTTAGTAGAACATATATTCTCTATCCTAACAACCTATGGCTCAAATTTATTGTGTCTGCATTGCCGAATGAGACATGTTTATATTCCACAGCGTTTAGTAACAAAAATAGCCAAACTAATGAACCCATGACATGAACCCATAAAATAAAAAGCACATGAATAAATCAAATAAAAACAATTTCTATTATATTCCTTCATTACATAATGTAATAATATGATATTTCACATTGAGACCATTACCACAATAACTAACATAAGTTTGTTATTATTAATTTACGTATGGCCATATCTATTAATGTTGGTATCGGGCGTTTACATGATTTGTCATCGAATGAGAATGACAAGTTTACAAAATACCCTCTAAAATTTGCCCAAAACAACTTTTACTCCATTTCTAGATTTAGACCATTGCAACAAGTCAAAATAAAATATTTTAAAAAGATTCTTAAACGAATAAATCTGAAAGTTTAAAGAATTCTCCTTTGACACGTTTGGGGTCATCTTAATCAATCGATATTTCAGTTAATTTTTCTGGCTAAATTATTTAGATTGTGTTTTGTGGCTGTGCGGTAGATTATTGGCCTTGTTTTCAAAGCCCAAAATGTACAATTAGGGAGACAGGATTATCTCTGAATTTATAAATAATTGGCATGACATTTGGCTGATTGAGTATATGCGACAAATTTATAGCAAGGTATAAAAAGTAGTAGTAGTAGTAGTAGTAGTAGTAGTAGTAGTAGTAGTAGTAGTAGTAGTAGTAGTAGTAGTAGTAGTAGTAGTAGTAGTAGTAGTAGTAGTAGTAGTAGTTTGTTTGTTTGTTTTGTTTTTAAGGGTTTTACGGCGCTTGCAACACATTTAGGTTATATCAGCGCCAGTAAAAAGGAAGAAAATGGGACAGTAAAAAGTTCTAGAATTACAATTAAAGCACCCAAGAAAAATTAAGACATAGGGGAACTGGGAAAAAATAGGGATCAGATGTAGATTCCAAGAGCATACCACCAATGCACCAAGTTTGAGATCACCTATAAGTCTCATCCAGACACAAGCACAAAATCCAACAAAGAGGAATACACTCAAATGCCTACATTATACATTAAAATAACAATAATACATTACAGAGAGATGATTTACAAGGAAAAAAATATCATCTCCCAAAACAATAACTATGCATTTGACTGTTTCCCTCCCCTCTAGGACCCTGGCCAGGGCCAGGACAAAACTAAGTAATCTCATGCCAAGACAAAGACAGAAAGCAAGTTGGAAAACAGATATAAGGGGATAGAAGACACAGTATGTACCCCCCTGCCCGCTATGGGAGGTCAGGATCCCCACCCAGTAGTAGTAGTAGTAGTAGTAGTAGTAGTAGTAGTAGTAGTAGTAGTAGTAGTAGTAGTAGTAGTAGTAGTAGTAGTAGTAGTAGTAGTAGTAGTAGTAGTAGTAGTAGTAGTAGTAGTAGAAGAAGAAGAAGAAGAAGAAGAAGAAGAAGAAGAAGAAGAAGAAGAAGAAGAAGAAGAAGAAGAAGATAAAGATGAAGAAGAAGAAGAAGTACTAGGGATAGCAGCTAACAATAAACTGCTTATATTAAACACTTATATTCTTTGATTTGTACCTTAGTACACATAATATAAGCACACATTTTCAGGTCTGATAACCTGTAGACTTGATATAACATTGTTATGATGGGGTTTATTTTGCGTTGATTCGAGCGCATTTCCATTACAACAACGAGCCCATAACATTATTAGTCCTGCAAATAAGAACACGTCATTTTGTACGTTTTTATTTTATTCAGGCTTCCTCCGGGGGAAAACACGTTTTATGGTCAAGGGGAGGTCAGTTCGATCTTGGGAATGAGTATATAACATAATAAAGTTTAAAAACAGTGACTGAACAAACCAAAAAAAAAATGTCTACAAAGAGACAGTCAGCATAATACAAAATGAAATACTATAACACTGTTTTAAATGAATCATATGTAAGATTTATCTAGAATTGGCTATGACTATGACTAGGCTTTGTGTAAAAAAAATCTACAGTAAAGTCAAACCGTTTGTGACTGAATCATTATGCGAAAACAATACAAGGATAAATAAAACATTTATTCAAATAAAAAAATAAATGATGTTCTAGCTGTCAAACTCTTCAGGCTTTCATGTTCTCATTGTTATTAAATTATAAATTAATGTCTGTATGATTATGTTGGTTTGGATTTAGATGAACGTGATATGGATGATTTATAATCTCCCCTTACCGGAAGCAGTTCTCACTTTCGTGCACGCAATCTCACTTACATGACGTTATAAATTAATTTACGTAGCTGGCTTGCTTTTCACGTGTATTGCACTGAATCAAGACCGAATATAAATCAGCCATTATTGTAACAATAATAATAATGAATTTTTAACAACACAATAAGTAGTAGGTGTAAAAATTGTCAATTGAAAAAAAATGATAACATCAATAATTACGATAATGGCAAAGGTTAAAATATGCAGCAACAATTGTAAAAGATTCATAACACCAGATGAGATGTCCCTTCAAACAAAAATGTACGGCCAACACCATAATATAATAATTTTATTCTTGAAGCTTAGGGGATTTCATAACAGCTCATGTCATGCTACCCAGGTTTCTTTGCCGAGATTTAATTCAGACGATCTACGTTATTCTTTGAAAAATGACATATTTTTTTTATCTCTAATATAATTTTACATTCTATCAGATAATGTTCTAGCTCGATGAAGCAATCTTTTCTGAGAAAAATGCAGATTGAAATTATAAAACATGTTGATAATGAGGAACAATATATTGTAGGCATTTTAGTCCTTATACACAGTAGAATGAGGGAAATAAAAGAGACGATATTTTTTCTCCTGTTTAAAAAAAATCACCTTTCATTACATTTTGTCAGACCAGGACAATCGAAAAAAAAAACCCCAAAAAACTCAAGTTGTCATTTGAAATTTTATACAGATTTATGTCAATAGAGGAAAATACCCCACCATCCATTTTGGGAATCTATTTCATTGACCATTTTGATGAGAATAGTTCTGAGACCTATAACTATATCACAACGATTCTTGCAAGAATAAAAAAAAAACCAACAACAATCATTCCACGTGAAAAGATAAACATTGGCCTAAAAGCTCCGAGGATTTGTAACTTTGTGTTCATGTTGTGCCCACAGGCGCTAGGCCTGTTCTTGTGGTTTAACACGAGTCATTTCAGACAGGAGGCAGAATATGCCAGATGTTCTAGTCTATTAGTGTAGCAATATTTCCCCCCCCCCCCCCCCACACACACACACACACACACATGCAAGTGCTTAAACACACACTACACGCGCGCTCGCGTTCACTAATTGTATTGAGATAACAATAAATTATTGACATGAACAATATTAATGGCGATGATGATGATGACGATGATGATGATGATGATGATGATGATGATGATGATGATGATGATGATGATGATGATGATGATGATGATGATGATGATGATGGTGGTGGTGGTGGTGGTGGTGGTGGTGGTGGTAGTAGTGGTGGTGGTGGTGATATTATGATGGTTGAGGTCTGTCAGGCAGCACGATTCATTGTAATTGTAGACTAGAAACGGGATTTCTTTCACAGTGATTTAATAATTGGTTGGTCGGCATCGGGGTCGATCAACGCTGGCGATTTCATCATGCTGAGATTCTTTGTTATTCTTTCAAATGTTTGGATGGCTAATCTCTTGCTGCCTGAAAATAGAAAAATA